>NC_051309.1:222174112-222527183 GCF_015220235.1 Choloepus didactylus | reverse complement strand
GACAGATACCTGTGCACCAATGTCCGTAGGGGCATTATTCACAATAGCCAAAAGGTGGAAGCTACCCAAGTGTCTATCAGCAGATGAATGAATAAATGAAATGTGGTAGACACATGCAATGGAACATTAGCTTTAGAAAGGACAAAGCTCTGATCCATGCTAGTTCATGGATGTTGAGTGGAATAAGCCAGACCCAAAAGGACGGGTATTGTAGGATCCCATTTACATGAAATATCTAGAATATGCAAATTCAGAGAGACAGAACATAGAGTACCGGTTGCGGAAGAGGGAGTTAATGCACAATGGGCACAGGGTTTCTGTTTGGGGTGATGGGAAAGTTCTGGTAATAGATGGGGGTGAGAGGAACACAACATTGTGAATGTGATTAACACTACTGAATTGTACACCTGAAAGTGATTAAAATGGGAAATTTTATGTTGTATGTACATTACCACAATAAAAATTTAAAGAAAAAGAAAAACTGGGGGGAAAAAGTGTAGTGTTTAGTCCACAGAATACCTGCATTGCAATCACCTGGATATCTCACTTTTAAATGCAGGTTTCTGGACCTCAAGTCTAGATTTATTAAATCTGGAGTTCCAGAGGGTGAGAGCTAGAAATCTGCATTTTAGACAGCACATTCAAATGCTGTGTGAGGTGCTATTTGTTCAAGAGTGTATGCTTTCCTTTAAACTGCCTTGATTTTTGGCTGCTGCTTTTTCTTTCCCCTTATCCATCAGAGTCTGACATCATGTCTCCGTGCCCTGCCCTCGACATGCTCCCCACAAATCGCCAAAGCAGTGGGGTGAGGCAATCTCTGTATCCTTGACCCCTCCCTTTGTGCAGTAAGTGATGGCTTTTTTATCTGCAGTGATGAAGCACAGCCTTCAGCTGGGGGCATTTAAGACGCAGACCGCACTTGGTCCCAGCCACAGCTGCAGGACCCAGAGGTGGACCTTGTGAGGCTCAGAAAGGACAGAGGCAGCCACCCTTGAGGGCAGAGGCAATAGCGGCAACAGCACAACCACCACCAACTCTGCCCCTGCTGCTGGGAAACAATGCTACTAGCAACATTTAAACTGTGCGCTGGGAGCTCCTACAGACACGTGCGCAACATGAAAGGTGAGTCTGCTGGCTTGGGAGGTTATCTCAGGCACTGTGGTTTAGTGGAAAACTCCTGGGCTAGCAGTCAGGCCCCCCAGGTTCTGATCCCAGCGGTGCCACTTACTGAGTGAGCCTGAGTTTTCCTGGGTGGGCCTCAGTTTTCCCAGCTGGAAAATTGGGCTGAATGCTAAAATGCCTCTGTCCCTTCCAGGCTCTGTAGTTTCTGGTTTCCCCACTGGGGTTCCAATCCTTCTCGAACTATTCCTGACTTTGCCTTCCTCTAGAACTGGAAAAGGCTGGCACCAGAATACTGGGAAAGTCTTGGCCACAGCGGTCGAGAGAGAAGTAAGCCTTGATTCCAACAAGCAGTGTTGGCAAGCCTGAGACATGGGCAGGAAGGAGAAAGGGGGAAAAGAAGAAAAAAAGGATTAAGATGCAAGAAGAGCAAACTAGAGAAAATGGGTGAGGGTAGGGCAGATTTATCTTTGTGCAGTTAGGAAGGGACAGGAGCCTAATTCAGACCCCAAAGTCATTGGAGCCAGTCTGCTGCTGCTATTGAAGGGTACACAACCATCTAAACAATCCGTTCTAATGCTATTGGGCTGAGTTAGCTACATGTTAGATGGCAGCAGTGCTCAGACAACCTGCACCTGGCAGTGGGTTTGCTCACTCCAAATCAGTAAGACTTGACTAGCTCAGAATCCAGCGGCACAGGCGTTTTCATCATGCAAAGGATCCTAACCGCTGGCAAGTACACAGACCTCAGGGGGTGGGTGTCTTTTATTCTCCTGTCTTTTATTCTCCTGAGTTTTTTTGGTTTGAACAGTTTCTCTCCCTCTCAAGGAGAAGAGAGTTTCAAGCAAGCTTCTAGTGTAACCCCTGCCTCCGACCACCCCAGATGGAAGGCATGGATTTCTGGACTGTGGAGGCAGTCTTCAGGGAAGAAGCTGGGAGCTGGGCACAGGGCTCTAGTTCAGGCTTTCTACCAGGAATTAGTGTGTTCCTGAGCAAGTCACTTCCCTTCTCTGAGTCTGCTACTTCTTCAGGGACAAGATGAGGGAATGGCATGCCCCAGGCTTTTCAGCAACCAGACAATGATCTCCCCTCTTCCTGCAGGGCTGAGGCACCAGGCCGTGTTGGCCATCGGCCAGGAGCTGAACCGGAGGGCACTTGGGGGCCCAACCCCCAGTGCGTGGATTAACCAGGTTCGGCGCCGGAGCTCCCTGCTTGGTAAGTACCGTGGCTGAGCTTCCACCAGCAGCAGGAGGTTCCCAGAGTACAGAAGTTGTATATGTGGTGATGATCCTCTCCCACCCCAGCCCTTTCTCATAAACCTTATTTTGGGTGTGTGTGTGCGGGGGTGGGGGAGTGGGTGGGGGTGGGTTGGTTGAATAGGGTTCCTCAAGGCCGAATCCCCTCCTTCCCTGTCACCTGCAGCTGCCATGTCCACCCTGACCTGCAGGCCCCTATAGCTTTGGTTTGTTCTTCAGAGGAAAGAGCAGCAGCTCCAGCAATCAAGGGGATGGCAGCTGGTAGGAGTGAGGGGACTGGAAAGAAGCTGTGTCTCCTTGGCTGTGTCCACAGGTTCTCGGCTGGAAGAGACTCTCTACAGTGACCAGGAGATGGCTTACATCCAGCAGGGGGAGGAGGCCATGCACAAGGCCCTGGGCATCCTCAGTGACCAGGAGGGCTGGAGGAAGGAGAACCAGCAGGTAAGGGGTAGGGGTGTGGAGCAACTTCCAGCTCGTCACTGTCCCACTGTCTCCAGGTCCACTGGGCCCCTGCTCTCCTCAGAATCCCCAACTCGTGCAGTAGTCACTGGGCAGCAAGCGTTTTCAGAACAAGCCTTGTCCAGTAATATATCCTCAGACACTACCCCCCTCAAAGACTCATGAGAAACGCTGTTCCTCTATCCTCAGCGACCCTCCAGATACGCTGCACACCCACTCAGCAGGGACCACGCAATGGGGCTCCTTGTGCATTCACAGCCTCATCACCCCAGGTCAGAACCCCACAGCACCAAGGCGGGGTGTCTGCTGCCCAGTGCACCTTGTGGTCGTGTAGTCACGGGGCAGCCTGGGCTCAGCCTACAGGAAATGGGCCCAAGGCCTTCTGGGTTCTCTGCTCCCAAGTACCACACCTGCCACTAGGAGCCACTGACAGTGCCACTGTAAAGGCCAGTGGCTCTGTGATTTGAGTGGCGGCTCTAATTGTCAGCAAAATCTTGCTCAATATTCAAAGTTCAGGCAAAAATGTCTCCTCCAAGTTCTCAGAGTAATGGAGATAAAAAATTACTAGTTTCGGAGTCAGTAAACTTGGAATCTGGGCCCAGCTTGTCTCTTAGTTGGGGTACCTGGGTAGTTAACTGATAATTCTCTGAGCCCGTCTTTCTTGTGTGAAATGAGGTATTGAAATAAAAAATATCTAAGCTACCACCCAACATTGTCTGATTCTAAAGAGCTGGGTGGAAACAAGACATTCCTCACTCCCAGGTTTGACTCTCAAAGTCCTTCAGCTGGTCAAGGGTCTGTTCAGGTGGACCCACCACACCACCGACACCCACCAAGAGTCCAGAGGGCGGGCAGGTTACCTCCCATCAGACTTAGGAAGCTTGTGGCAGGAAAAATTACTCCTCTACCTTAATCAGAAAGTCACAGGCTTCCTAATGTCTTAAATAGGCAGTTCTTTTCGCTGTTCCCCTCCCTCGTCCGGTATTGTGTGTGCCCTAGGCCAGGACTGTCTTTCTCTAACACCTTTATCCTGTGGCTCCTTTCTGTCCCTGACAGGCAAATGGAGACAAAGTGCTGAGTAAGGTGGTCCCAGACGTGGGCAAGGTGTTCCAGTTGGAGGTGGTGGTGGACCAGCCCATGGACAGGCTCTATGAAGAGCTAGTGGAGCGCATGGAGGCAATGGCAGAGTGGAACCCCAATGTCAAGGAGATCAAGGTGGGGACAGTCCAGATGTGGGTGGTGGCAGCCCCAGCACGGCTGGGTAGTGATTCTGGCTCCCTTGTGGCCCAGCAGGTCCTGCAGAAGATTGGAAAAGACACAGTCATCACCCACGAGCTGGCTGCAGAGTCTGCAGGAAACCTCGTGGGGCCCCGCGACTTTGTGAGTGTGCGCTGTGCCAAGCGCCGAGGCTCCACCTGTGTGTTGGCTGGAATGGCCACACACTTCGGGGAGATGCCTGAGCAGAAAGGTGTCATCAGGTAACACTGGCAACAACTCGAAGCTCCCTTCTCCACAAAAAAGGGTGTGTGATGGTCTGAATCCCCAGCTCCAAGAAGCCAATCCTTGGTCCCCATCCTCAGCTTCTTTTATAAAGGAAGTAATGATTCCTAAGGCCCTACCTTAGACAAAGTTTGTCCTGACCCTCCGGAAAGTTTAAGAACCTTAATTTTCTAAAGCAAGGGCAGGGCTGAGGTTCAGCTGGTATGCTCTGGTCCAGAGATACTGGTGATTAAAATGCAGGAATAACCCACACCTCTTAGATGCTGCCTGTGTTTCCCGAGGGCCCCAGTCATCACCCTGGATCTTTTCCCCAATCTTCTCATGACCTAGCAACTAAAAGGTACAGCAAGAGGCCTCCAGGTTCCTGCTTCAGCTACAACCAGCACCTGCTCTGATGAGTTGGTAACCGTGCCAAGTGCTAAGTATCATCTTGGCAAAAGGCTTCTCTGAAGAGATCTGGGAAACAATAGATGACTTCAGAAATGTGGCTAGTATAACTGGTAAGCAGAAGAGAACCCTCGATTGTCTTTGTTACTCTACTTCTATTCATTTGCCAGAGCTGAACATGGCCCCACCTGCATGGTGCTTCGCCCCCTGGCTGGAAGCCCCTCGAAGACCAAACTCACGTGGCTGCTCAGCATTGACCTCAAGGTGAGGGGCATGGGAGGTGGTGCAGAGGGTAGTGGGAAAAATAGGCTCTCCCCATCTGTTCTATCCTCTTTGGGACGGGAAGAATCCTCCTTCCATTTTCAGAAAATCACAGACTTTGGAGACTTGAGTGGTGGCATCACTGATGTTCCACTTTCTCAAAAGCCTACAATGACTCCCTCTTACCTGTCATATCAAATTTCAATTCTGCATTTACCATCATTTTAGAGAGAGCAGAGATCTGTAAATTGAGAGAGGTGAAGTAAGCTGACCAGGGTCACACAGCTGTGAAGAGAGGCTGAAAATCTTGACAGTAAATCAGTGCTTTGACACTTGTTAACAGCAGGACAGCAACACAGTCCTCCAGCCCTTGACCCTGGTCACCTCTAAGGTTGTGCCTATAAACAGCTGGAAGACCAAGGCCCAGACAACCCATAATGTTGGTGATAGGGTCCAGGAGTGTCTAAAGTAAACCATCACCCTCAACATGGCCAAACTCTCCTATCTTCTATTCCAGGGGTGGCTGCCAAAGACCATCATCAACCAGGTCCTATCACAGACCCAGGTGGATTTTGCCAACCATCTGCGCAGGCACATGGAGTCCACCTCTGCCTCTGCAGCCAGGTGTTAAGACCAGCCTGCTGCTCCCCACGGTTCCCACCTACATCTGCTTGCAGGCTTGTCATGCTGAGTGCCTGCAAACCTGTTTAAGATCTTCCCCTGGGTACAGCAGGATGGAGCTGCAGTGTTTAGGGCATGATACTAGTAAATCAGCTTGGTAAAATTTTAGCACCAAGAAAATTGGGATGAGGCTCTTGGATAAAGAGGGAAGAGCCTTCTCACTTCGCTCATTGATTAGCTATGAAATGAAGGCTCCCGAGATATTTGTATAACTTTTTTCTGGGCCCTTACTTGCCCACATAAAAACATCTTAAAATGCTACTAGCCTATATGGATGTGGGGGGTGCTAAGTACCGGGATTGGGACCTCATGCGTTACGGACTCAAGAACTCCATCCCTTGCAGGCAGTGTCTGGACGAAGCAGGGCCTTACAAAGGGGGCTCTGGCAACCCTATGCTCCTCCAAGTAGACAGACAGCTACACCAAAGGAGCAAGCAACTCCCCACAGTACATACCTTCCAGATATCTATTCCAAGTTTTTTCTATGGAAAAATGCAAAACAAGTTATTGGACTGGTTCCCCTATTTCTTCCAAGAGCACCAGTCAAAATAAAGAATCGTAACAAACACAACTTCAGTCTGCACCTGTTTTAAAATTCTCCTCTTAAAAAACTCTAGTAAAAATGCACTTTCATACTAGAGGAGTCCCAGAAAAAGATTTTAATTACTGATATTAATTCCCCAGCTCTTTAAAAGGAATGAAACTACTGGGGGTTTATGTCATTCAATTATTTAGAATCTGTTGCCAGAATCTTTTATGAAAATTTCCAATGATAACCACAAGCCTAAATCAGTTCTTAAAGAACTTGGCAACTGATACCTGATTAATGGGCACTGAAAGATGGAGACTATGACTGAAGGTTTTTATTTATCTAATTAAAAGGAACGGTAATACTAAATGTGAGACAGAACAGTAAGATAAAGTTTAAAAAAAAGAAAAGAAAAGAAAAGAAAAGAAAAGAAACACCTTTATTTTCCCATCAGTAATTGTTTAGACCTAAAAAGGTGACTGAATCTTTAGTTCAGAGTTACTACATCAGCTCCTGGTCAACATTTCTATTATTTATGAGGTTATTTAATTATAAGAGAATTCCATAGCTGTCAGCTGAGCTCCAGACTGCTGACTTTTCTGCTTTAATAAATTAATATTTTACTATGTTGGGAGAGGAGGTGGCTGGAGAGAGGAGGACTAATATGTTGGTAGCAAACTGTCTTTCCAAATTTCAGAGAGCTTATACTCTTAAAATACAGGTTGGGATGACACTACTAAGCTAAAAGTTATGAGTAGGGTGAAAAATCAACCGTTATCACCTGGAGTTTTTCCATTCTAATTCTAGTAGCAGTGAAATAGGTCTCTAGTATATTTATTGAAGAGACTAGCAGTACCAGGAACACTTATTTACTGAGGTATTGAAATTTTACAATTGATAGAGGTATTTATTATTATTTATTCTGACAGTTTCTTAGAGTAGTCTATTTTTGGCATAGATGAAATTATTACTTATTTCTCCATGAGCTTCAGAGTGAGAGGAAGAATTGTAGAAATATTTCTAACGGAATTATCATTCAGTCCCTGCTAAGAGAAAATGGTTACTTATTTAAAGATGTGTAAAGAAACATATTCTGGTTTCAAAAGAGAACAGCCTGACATTAAAGAAATGTGCTTTCAACTAATGTCATGGTTAAGAGCTGAATTATAATTTGCCTTCCTCAAACTATGTAATTGTCTTTGTGGTGGCTGGGTAGATATTTTGGCACATATTTTAATTTTACATTGGAATAAAACAAGTTGTCACTGATAGGTTCTGTTTACAGAAACCATATAGGACTATATCAAGACTGAGTGTTCTTGGAGCCCTTCAAATGAACCTTATCTCTCACTGTCTCTCTCACACACACACACACATTTTGAATATGAACTATAAACTGGCAAAATCATTACTTCTGTAATTTCTGATTTATGAAAGCCAAGTATGCAAAAAATCTAATTTTATAATTTAAATGGAGTCTAGGTATATAACTTAGATGTGGTAATTCATCTATGTTACAAAGAATTTACCTCTATCTTCCTCTAAATAACACCACCCTCATTTTCTTGGAGTCCTTCAAAGAGTAGGAGTCCAGAAGCTTTTATAAACATGTTTTCCTTGTAAGAACAGCCCATGAATTAATAAGTGTCTAGAGGTGACAGGCTAAAACTCCAGCTTGTGAACATCCTGATTCTGTGTCATAATTCCTGTAAGAAAAGTAAAAAAAAGAGAAAAAAAAAAAGCACAAAGTAGTGAAATGGCCAAAACAAAGAACTGCGGTAATTTATTGAGAGAAAAATATCATTGGTTAAAGCTGCTATGTTAAGATACCAACATTCACTTGAAATTTGGGAAATTTCTTAAGCAGGAAAATGACTACAAGATATTCAGAAGAGCCAAAGGCATTAAATATGATGATTCTTGGCAACATATTGCCTACCTCGTGGTGAGCCACTTTTTTACCTAGGTAAAGTGACATGCAGGTGTCTCTGGGGCAATCCTGGGAGAGATCCATTTATCATAAGACTGATGTGTTGTTCTCACATGAAAAAAGGAGACAGGGAAGCCATAAAGCGATCCCAAGGGAAGGCTCATTCTCACATTCCAGATTTCAGTATTCTGAAAACTGCCCTTTTAAGCAAAGGAGGATAAGCAAGTCAGGAAAACAACCTGCAATACCAACATTCATGTTCAAGGAAAAGAGTAGGAGGGAAACCATTCTCCCTCTTGAATCCTCATCCACCTCCCTGAAGGACTGATTTTCACAGGATAAAGGAGTGACTGATGTGGCTGGCTATAAAAGCAGCAGTAGGGGAGGGGTGAGACACAGGTCAGAAGAACCTGTGTCTCCCCTCCAATGCCTGCTTTCCTTCCTCATGCGGCCCACATGTTTGACAAAGTCATCAAGAGGAATCCCACATGACAAGGAACTAAAGTGCCACAAAAACTTGAAAACAAGTTTTATTTAGAGTTTCTAACTTTGTTAAAGCTGCAAGCAAGTTCCTTTCACAAGTACAGTTCTAGAGACCTATTAATTTCAGAGATCCCAGTGTTCAAAAGTACATTCAAAACTAATAACACAAACAAACTCACAACAAAAGGAAACAGTTTTTAGATTGGTTTGGAATGTGCAGCCATTGATTTCAGTTCTTCTCAGAAACAGGCCGACCACTTCCTTAGACATCAGGTGGGATGGAGTCAGTACCCACAGAAGGAAATGTCTTTCAAAAAGTTACCTACTTGGACAAGACTATTCAAATCCTTAGAAAAGACAATAGGATAACGAATCCCAGCTGGCAGAGTATGTGGTACAGCACCAATTTCACAGGGAACTTAACTGGATGGTGGGGTTAGCAGTTGTTGGCAAATGGTACGCAAAACAAGAGAGTTCACCGAAAGTGAGGGAAGAATACTAGGGGGCAGGGAGTTTACCCGTTTCTGCCCCAGCCTTTCAACTTGCTGAAAGTAGAGACTGTGTTCTGCAGCATCTTAGGGAGAACGTTTGAAACAAAATACACTCAGTATTATTCCCCACAAAGTCCATGTCTGGAAAGAGAGGGGGACCTGGTCAGGGTTCCCACGGGGGACTCCGTCTCCCATCCACTTCTGTTTCCACATGATATAAGACATCAGCCAGAGTATGTTCCACCACAGCGCCCCAGCCCATGTCACTCATCTGCAGGAGGAAAGAGAAACAGGCAAAGGCAGTGAATAAAGTAACCACAGCAGGAAGCAGCTGATACTGAGAAGGCAATGCTGACGTCTCTGTTACTCACAGGGCGGTAAGTGAGATCCTTCGGAGGATACTTGAAGCACGGTCCAAAGTTGATGGAAACCTGGCATAGAGTCAATTCAAGCAGACATGAAATAACATAAGAAAAGCCTGGAAAAGTAAATTTGACATGAGAAATTCTTCTCTTTAAATGTAGCTGTGTTGCTCAGGGTATAAGTGGAATGAATAATGTATATTAAGAAATAATATACCATTAAGAATAAGATAAATAACACAGACCTTGTCGATTTCTGTTCAATTCCTAAAGATTTCCTTATTTTACTGTTTCACTGGGGCTACTGACAGACTAAAACTACAAGGAAATCTCTGAGCAGTAACTTTTCAATTATTAAAAAAAAAAAAAAAAATTACCAGGCCCTAATGAAGGCAGTTCTCCCTTCTTCATGCTGTATCATATGTAAAAAAAATATGCCAAAGTTCCTAAACAATAATCATAGGTTATAAGGATATATGAAACCAAGTTGATTTATGCATGTATGTATTTTATATATACTTTCATATTCAAAAACAACATATACGTCACAGTGTATTCAAAGGAAAAATATAGATGACATTAAATACATGATCTTTATCTGTCTAAGCAAATACTTCTTCAGTATAAAGCAACAAATTCCCATCTCACTCTTAGGCCTATTGAAATTTCTTTGTAGAACTCAATCAATGGCTCTTTTATCACAACCATTAACCCACTTCCCTCAAGTTCTGTTCACAGAATGAACACGATACATACCGTGCAGCTTTTGTACAGTGAGATGGCCGGAAAGTAAACCCCCTCAAAAATATCTTTGTAAGCCACGCCTTGATTGACACCATTTTTATAAAATATTATCTGAAACAAAAAGCACTGGTTTTACTTCAGAATTTATAAACAGAATAAACAAACAAAAAACAACTCTCTTGGAAAACCCTTTAGAGGTGCTGCCACCATACCACACCACTGCTATGAATGTATTCCAATAGCACATAGCTTGTGTAAATAACAATATATCTTATTTTTATTTTAGATTTTTTAAAGGGCTTTTTCATGCACTATTCGTTGGTTTTCAGATTTATTTGCTTTCTCAATTCCTATGCTACTTATATCAAACAATTCATTCGATTATTCATTACAATGTATTTATAAAAAATAATTTGATCTTCCACTGGTACCTCAAAACAATACCTACTTAAGTTATTTATTTTACTGTTATTTTCCCCTGCCTCAGGTTCCCACTTCTGCATTTCTATTTTGAAGATTTCTTTGGATCTTCAAGCACAGTCTCTGCATCCTCATTTTGTCTGTCCTTTCTCTCCCTTAATTATCCCAAATATTCTTTCAATCTCTCTATATAGGAAAACTTCAGAATAGGCTCGTTTTTTTGAAGTAACTCTCTGTGTCTTTTTCCCAGCATGAACCATCTTTTCCCTGACTATACTTTCTGGTGGTATCATCCTTAGCTCTAGTAACTATTTCCCTTTACTACTTTCTTCCTAAATACGATGGGAACCTAGTTTATTTTTCCTACATTCCATTCTATTACTGCCCCATATGGCCTCACTGTATTGTTTTGGAAAAATGCTTCCAGCTCAGAACTTTCTTCCCTCATTTCCCCTTTAATTTTTGGCCCTTGCTGCCAGCCCAGATATGCCAGCCCTTCTTTGATTGTGCTGTGATCTTGGGCAGACATCTTCCCGATAACCCTGGGAGGTAAGGAAGCTTCTAGAGGATGGTGAGTAAGCCCTTTCAGCTCCTGGTGCCATGGGGCCACAAGCAGGGTGTCTTCTACGCTAGGTGTCCTCCACTGCACTCAGTACCTCTCCCGATAAAGAATAAATAAATCTCACTTGCATCTCCAATCTATTGTGGATTTCCTTATTAGGCCACTGTTTTTTTTTTTAATTCAGTTTTATGGAGATATATTCGCATACCATACAATCATCCATGGTGTACAATCATCTGTTCACAGTACTATCATATAGTTGTGCATTCATCACCCCAATCTATTTTTGAATGTTTTCCTTATACCAGAAAGAATGTGAATAAGAATAAAAATTAAAAATAAAAAAGAACACCCAAATCATCCCCCCATCCCACCCTATTTTTCATTTAGTTTTTGTCCCCATTTACCTACTCATCCATCCAAACACTGGATAAAGGGAGAGTGCGATCCACAGGGTTTTCACAATCACACTGTACCCCTGTAATCTACATTGTTATACAATTGTCTTCAAGAGTCAAGGCTACGGGGTTGGAGTTTGGTATTTTCAGATATTTACTTCTAGCTATTCCAATACATTAAAACCTAAAAAGGGTTGTCTATATTATGCATAAGAGTGTCCACCAGAGAGACCTCTCGGCTACTTTTGGAATCTCTCAGCCACTGAAACTTATTTCATTTCATTTCACATCCCCCTTTTGGTCAAGAAGATGCTCTCCATCCCATGATGCCAGGTCTAGATTCCTCCCCAGGAGTCATATTCCACTTTGCCAGGAAGATTTACACCCATTAGGCCACTGTTTTTATACTCTTTTCTCTGCAGAAAGCTCCTAAGAGAAGGCTGGTCAGCTCCCGGAACCAGCAGCATGGTACTACAGAGCAAGAACAAGAACTGCACCAGCAAGTCCCTTTATTCCTCTCTGGGCCCCCCTGTCCTCACTTCTAGAACCAGGGCGGAGGTGGGGGTGGGGTTTGGTCCCAATCTTCAAGGTCTTTTAGTTCTGATGTTTCTATGACCATGACTCACCTCACTATGGGGAGTCTGCTTTAGGCTCTTCTCTGCTTTATCCACAAAGTCTTTTTCTTCAAAATACAAATAACTCTTGAACTTTATCAAAGCCTTGAAAACCAAGAAAGAAAAAAGGCACATAGAAACATCAGCTACATCATCATGGAAAAAAAAAAAAAAATCCAGACTCATGCAAATAGCAGGGAGTCCTTGTACTCTCCAAAAGAAATGTAAAATCTTTACTGAATTGCCTGTGCTAGATTCCGAGCTATGTGCTTCTTAAAAGTACCAGATGGCACATATTTGTTAAACATTTTCCAAAAAAGCCTTTACTAAGAAAATTGTTGAGGAAACATGTACACATAAATATACTATACACACTCTCACAACAAAAATACCCATAGAAGTGGCTAAATTAATTCATAAATTTTTTCCCCCACAATAATCTTACTGAAAGAAACAAATTTACTTGCCCTAAAATCCTCTGTTGTATAAAAAACAACTGTGAAGGGCTACTTTCACATTACTACTTCCTTCCTTCCTGGATCCCTACTTGTTTCTCCTGAACATGGTCTCTGGCTCACTACTTGGTCTTGCCGGCTCCAAAAGCCCATTTAACTATCCACTACCAAACATATGACATTTATTTTTTTAAATTTGAATTTTTAGCACATACATGTTATTATTAAATATGGTAAAAAAAAAAATTCAAAAGATACAGAAGAATATAAAATGAAGAGTATCTCTCCATCTCACCATGTCCCTCAACCCCCAGTGCCCCTCACCAAAAGCAATCACTGTTCCAGAGTCCTGGTATCCTTCCAGAGAGGCTAGATATATATTAATATCTTGAAAATTAAAAAACACAGGCAAAAGAACAAGTAAGAAACCGTATCATACAAACGCACAAAAAAAAAAACAAGCTAAAAAACACACAAATGGTAGCATATTATACATTCTGTTTTACATCCTGAACTTTTCACTCACAATGTATCTTGGAGATCATTTCGTATCAGTAGATATGTAATTTTAAGAATAGCTCATAGTATTCTGTTGTCTAGCTAGATTAACAAATTCCTTATTCAAATCAAGAAGAAATTTTTAAAATACGAATGTGAGTAAATAATTTTAAAGATCCCAATGGTATCCTGTGGGTTCTATAAAACCAGGCATTAGTGTGGTAAACAGTTCAGGGTTCCAGACAGCAGGAGGCACAATGTGAGTCAACAGTGTGATGCAATCAATAAAATGGGATCTTAGGCTGCTTATCATCAGAATAAACTTGGAGGACTTACATTAATTAAATTTAACTTAGGAACTAATTTAAAGACTTACTCTAAAGCTACAATAATCAAGACAATGCATGCTGGCATAAGGATCAACAAACAGACCAGTGGAATATAAATAAAGAGCCCAAAACAAACCTACACTTTTTCCGTCATTTGATTTTAACCAAAGGCAACAATGCAATACAATGGGAGTAGGGGAGAAGAAAGAGATTTCAACAAATGGTGCTGGAACAACTGAATATCCATATGGAGAATAAAATTAACCTCGATCCCTACTTCACACTGTATAAAAAAATTAACTCAAGGTGGAAAAGACCTAAACATAAATGCTAAAGCCATAATGCTTCCAAAGGATAACACAGGAGAATATATCTTCATGACTTGAGCACAGGAAAAGATGTCTCAATTCACAGAGAGAAATAACTGTAGAAGAAAAATTTGCTAACTTAGACTTCATAAAAACTTAAAACTTCAGTTCATGAGAAGACACCATTAAGAAAATGAAAGCAAGGGAGAAAAATTTAAAAACATATCTGACAAAGGTCTGAAATCCAGAGTACATAAAGAACTCCTACAACTCAATAACAAAAAGACAAACAACAAAATTAAAAAAATAGGCAGAATATTTAAAGAGATTTGATACAAGAAGATAGATGAATAAGCATATAAGAAAATGCTCTTTATCATTAGTCAAAGAAATGCTAATTTGAACCACAATGAGATGCTACTACTACTATACTCACACACACAAATGGCTAAAATTGAGAGAGAACATCAAATGTTGACAAGGGTGTAGAACAAATAAAACTCATATAATGCTAATGGGAATGGAAGGAACCTGACAATTTCTTATAAAACTAAGTATATACCTATTCTATGACATAGTAATTTCATTTCTAGGTACTGACTCAAAAAAAATGACAATATATGTTTACAAAAAGATTTGTACAAGAATATTCATAGCAACTTTATTCACAATAGTCCCAAACTTGAAACAGCCCAAGTGTCCATCAACAGGAAAACAGATAAACAAACTGTGGTATATCTGTACAATAGAATACTGCTCAGCATTAAAAAGGAACTACAAATATATGTAACAGTGTGGATGAATTTCAAAAGCACTATACCAAATGATGACAGCCAGATACAGAAGACTATGATACTCTATGATTCCATTTACATAAGCTCAAGAACAGGCAAAACTAATCTACAAAGGGAAAAATAGACCAAAACAGTGGTTCCCTCTAGGTGGGTGGTGGTTAGAATTAGCTGGGAAAGGGCATGAGAGAACTTCCTGGGGTGATGGTAAGATTCTACATTACAAAAGGGGTTCAAACTCAACTCAGTGAATGTACACTTGAAACTTATTCATTTCATTTTATAGAAATTTAATATCAAAAGAAAAAACTAAACAAAATTGAACTCTAGTCAATGATACACATGCTGAAGTACTTAGGGGGAAGTGTACTGATATCTACAATTCTCTCTGAAATATATAAAAAAGATGGATGGACGGACTGATGGATGAACAGATGGAAGGCTGGCTGGCTGGCTGGCTAACATGTTACTGATAAAATCTAGGTGTTTTGTATACAGACATTGACTCTAAAATTCTTTCAACTCTGTTGCGCATCTGAAAAGTTTCATAATAAAATGTTGGGAAAAAATGTAAATGGTGGTCAGCACCATTAGGGCACAGGGAGGCCACAGCCGCAGGCACTGGCTGCCACAGGTCTTCAAACCCCCAGGAATCCCCTGCGGGAGGACAGACTCACCTTATCTTTGTAAGTATCAGGCAGCGACTTGGCGGTTTCTGTATCTTCAGGAAGACTGATATAAAATCCCAGGACGTCTCCCTGTCCGTAGCCGGAAGAGTAATGCTTGCCAATGGACTGGTGGAACTTGGTTCCCTTTTTGCTCCGCCAAGAATAGCTAAATTTATCATAACCTAAGGGCGCTTGAAGGTTGCCTGCCCCAAGAAAAGGATATATAGGAAGTCAGAGGATTGCAAGTTCAACTCTGGGTTGCTAAGGGAAAAGATATTACTCCTTTTTAGATTTTGTCAATTTTGTAAAATTGCTAACAAACAATTTCTCATGAGCAAATAATTAAAAATATTCCTAGGAATTGCAAACCAGCTAAACCCTCAGAAACTAAATTTTCTGCCCACAATCCTGTAAGCTCAAAAGTCTTTCCCCCAACTCAAAGTCTGAAGCTTTAGCCAGATGGCGGTTAGCCACAGCCTGCTACCTGCTGTGATGTGTTATGGCCTCAGCTTACCTAAGGGCTGGGACCAACCCAGTCTGGCAGCGGTGTCTGGTGGCATCTCATCCACAGTGATTTCAAAGTACCAGGTACCTTTCCGTACCCCGTGAGAGGCCCGCACCATGGAGTAGCCCTTCTCTCCAACCACAGTTAGCCGGTCATCAGAGATCTTTAACTGTGGAGCTGCAGTGATGGAGATTAAAACAGAGTCTTGCAACTTATTTGAGGTACTCAGAGAGAATTGCCACAAAAACATGATCCCTTATACTAAAGTAAAACAAAATAAAGTCAGAAATATGAGGTCAGGAGTTAAAAAATCTCAAAATAAGGTTTAGACAAAGGAGAAGGGAAGAAAGTCATTAGGTAACCTAGTTTTTATTAAATGGGACTATTTTAAGATGACACATTTAAATTAATCATACTGTATATTCCCTATAACAACCAACTGCAATGCATCTGGCTCCTGATATGAACAAACCATCTTTAAAAAGATTTAACTTTTTAAATAATTTCAGAATTTCAAAAAATAGTACAGAGTTTTCACATATCCTTCACTCAAGTTTCCCCAAATGTTATCATTTATAACCACAATACAATGATCAAAATCAGAAAATTAACACTGATACAATACTATTAACTAATCTACAGACCATAATCAAATTAAGCCAGTTATCCAAATAACATTCCTTTTCTGGGCCAGGACCCAATCTAAGATCCCACATTGTATTTAGTTGCCACGTCTCCTTAGAGTCCTCTACTTGGGAACAGTTCCTCAGCCCTTCTTTGTCTTTCATGACCTTGATACTTTGAGAAGTTTTGGTCTCTTGGTTTGTAGAATGTCTCTCAATTAGGTTTGTCTGATATGTCCTCATGTTTAAGTCCAGGTTATCATATTTCGGCAAGAATACCACTGAAATAACACTGCTCCACCCAGTGCATCATTATTAGGAGGTACATGATATAAAAACGGTAACTTAATTTTGATCACTGTGAAAATGGTGCCTGCCAGATCTCTCCACTGTAAAACTACTATTATTCCCTTTGTAGCTAATAAATATCTTGTCAGGAGATATAAAGATACTTGATTTTGGAGTGAATTCAGATGACAGCAAGGAATTAACTATTTTGTTACATGTGATAATAGACTGTGATTATAAGAGAAAAAAATCTACTTTTTAGAGATGCACACTGAAGTATGTGAGATTTACTTTACAATAATTCAGAAAAAAGAGAGAGACAAAGAAATAAAAGTAAAGATAAAACAAACGTGGCAAAATTTTGATAATTGCTAAATCTGAGTAAAAAGTATATAGATTCACTATACTCATCATCTCTCTACCTTTGTGTAAGGTTTGAATATTACTTTACTACAAGGCCATCTTGTGAGACAGGGGAACAATCTAAACCAGTCAGAGGGGATACAGTGACTTCATTCTGAAGGAAAAAAATGACAAACATCTCTGATCCACTTAAGCCTTAACTGAGGCAAAAACATTTAAAAGTGTTTGTAAATATTCTGGGGTTGTCCAATTCTATCAGAAGCACAGAATTTAAGTTAATTAGCTTCTGTAAAGGTCTTTATGATTTACAAAGTATTTATATATACATATAAAATACTGTGTGTGCTGCCCTCCCCCCTACGTGGGATCAGACACCCAGGGGAGTGAATCTCCCTGGCAACGTGGAATACGACTCCCGGGGAGGAATGTAAACCTGGCATCGTGGGACGGAGAACATCTTCTTGGCCGGAAGGGGGATGTGAAAGGAAGTGAAATAAGCTTCAGTGGCAGAGAGATTCCAAAAGGAGCCGAGAGGTCACTCTGGTGGGCACTCTTATGCACACTTTAGACAACCCTTTTTAGGTTCTAAAGAATTGGGGTAGCTGGTGGTGGATACCTGAAACTATCAAACTACAACCCAGAACCCATGAATCTCGAAGACAGTTGTATAAAAATGTAGCTTATGAGGGGTGACAATGGGATTGGGAAAGCCATAAGGACCACACTCCACTTTGTCTAGTTTAGGGATGGATGAGTAGAAAAATAGGGGAAGGAAACAAACAGACAAAGGTACCCAGTGTTCTTTTTTACTTCAATTGCTCTTTTTCACTCTAATTATTATTCTTGTTATTTTTGTGTGTGTGCTAATGAAGGTGTCAGGGATTGATCTGGGTGATGAATGTACCACTATGTAATGGTACTGTAAACAATCGAAAGTACGATTTGTTTTGTATGACTGCGTGGTATGTGAATATATCTCAATAAAATGAAGATTAAAAAAAAAAAAAAAAAAAAAAAAAGAATACCTAGTAATCCAAAAATCCAAAATAGCATTTTGATGAAACACCTAATTAAATGCCTGTTTCTAATTAAAAAAAAAAAAAAAATACTGTGTGTGTGTGTGTGTATGGACCCAATTTCATGGCTACCATCCCAACTGGGTAGATGGGAGACAGCCACTGTGTGGCTCTTCAAGACCACAAGGCAGAGCCTGAATGATACCCAGCCTATACTCTTTCCATTACACCACAATGACCCTTGAATTAGTCAGATACAGCAATAGCCTTGGCAGTCCAGAGCCTCAGAGCCAGAACGATATAAAAAGTGCATCCACATGGAAGGGTGACCCAGCACTAAGACTAGGCTTTGAAATATCCTGTGCTAAACAGAAACAAGGAACTGGAGAAATGGCTAATTCTAGGGTGAGGCAGTACAAGCACAAGATAAGCCTGGAACATCTTGTGTGCAAAATAAAAAAACAGGGACAATCAAAATGACACAAAAGTCAGCTTGAAGTCTGTGTGCATCAATTATAACCCACAGAATAAAACAGGAACTCGTGAAGCTATACCCATAAGTAAATAAATGAATAAATTGGAATTTGATAAGGAACAGGATTTTAAAGGGATTACCTCCTCACAAAGAGAAAAAGAGAAACTTTACAGTGGCTAAGATTGGCAGACACCATTTTAGTCAAGTAATTAAAGTGAACACTATCAGTAATGGGGCAAAGTGAAATCATCCTAACAGGATGCAATATGATTATAACAAAGCATCACTTCTGTGAGATTCCTGTCGAAAATGTATAGCCTAAATCAAATCATAAGGAACCATCAACAAACCCACACTGAGGAATCTTCTATAAAATAACTGGCCTATAATTTAAAAAAAATGTCAAGATTATGAAAGTCTAGGAAAGATGGAAAAATTATTCCAGACTGAACAAAACTTAAGACACATGACAGCTAAATGCATCATATACTTCTCAACTGGATACTTGGGCTATAAAAGACATCACTGGGTCAACTAGAGAAACTTGAATGGGACCTGAAGATTACAGGGTAGTAATTAGATGTCAACTTCCTGATTTTGATGGTTGTATCATGGTTCTGTAAGGCTGTGAAAGTTTTAAAAACATCCACAAATTCTTTGATACTCCTCCCTTCAAGAGATAGAATCTAATTTTCCTCCATGTGAGTGGGCTGAACTTAGCTGACTCACTTCTAACAAAATGGAAGTGATGATGCAAGACTTTGGAGAATGGTCTTAAAAAGCAGTGCAAGTACTGCTTTGGAGGATCTAAGACGGCGGCATAGAGAGGAGTGGAAGCTAAGTAGTCCCCCTGGAACAACTAAAAAAACCCAGAAACAACTAGTAAGTAATCCAGAATGACTGCAGGGGGACAGACATGACCGTCCACTCATCATACACCAACCTGAATTGGGAGGAATGCCCGAGATCACAGCATAAAATCTGTAAGAACTGCGGATCCAAATCGGGAGACCCCTCCCCCACAGCCCGAGCTACAAAGCCTCATGGTGCCAGAGAGAAGCTTTCTCCCAGCAAGCGAATATAGCTCAGCTGAGTTCCAACTGGGGTTTTAATTAGCGAGTGTGAACTGCTCGTTACGAGGTATGAATCCCCAACAAGTAGACAGAGGCTTTGGGTGACAATTGACCTTGGAGAGCCGGAGGGTCGCCTTGGACTAGCTCTGTTCCTTTTACGACTCAGTGGAGAAAGCCTCGGCCATTTTCCCAGTTCTGTGACCCAGACAAGGGTGTGGCACAGGCAGAGACAGACCAATGAAATGCTAACGACCTCCCCCTAGGGCGTCTATCTTCTCTAAGAGGAAAGGGGTGGGGCCCAGCTCTACTACCTGCCTTTCATTCAGAATTTATACCAGTCAAGAATTATAGGCTAATCTTTGCATCAGGCAGAGAGCGCCCCTGCACGGCCCAGCACCCGGGGCTTCCCTTGAGGGACAACGTGCACTTGTGATGTAGTATAGCCTTCCCTCAGCAGAGGTCCTGGAAGATCACAGCTGAAAAGTGAGGCCCGCTCGGAAAACCCAGGGACGCTACATCAATGCCGGTGGTTTGTGGGTCAGCGACAGAGAAAATCTGGGGCAAAACTGAAATGAAGGCTTCGACTCTTGCAACAGCCTTGAATCTCTGGGAACACCTGGGAGGTTTGAATATTAAAGTGGCCCTGCCCTCTCTCTCTAGCTAAGCCAACTTGAAAGGTGAAATCACTGCCCTCCCCACTATGTGGGATCAGACACCCAGGGGAGTGAATCTCCCTGGCAATGTGGAATATGACTCCCGGGGAGGAATGTAGACCCGGCATTGTGGGATGGAGAACATCTTCTTGACTAAAAGGGGGATGTGAAAGGAAATGAAATAAGCTTCAGTGGCAGAGAGATTCCAAAAGGAGCCGAGAGGTCACTCTGGTGGGCACTCTTACGCACAATTTAGACAACCCTTTCTAGGTTCTAAAGAATTGGGGTAGCTGGTGGTGGATACCTGAAACTATCAAACTGCAACCCAGAACCCATGAATCTCGAAGACAATTGTATAAAAATGTAGCTTATGAGGGGTGACAATGGGATTGGAAAAGCCATAAGGACCACACTCCCCTTTGTCTAGTTTATGGATGGATGAGTAGAAAAATAGGGGAAGGAAACAAACAAACAAACAAAGGTATCCAGTGTTCTTTTTTACTTCAATTGCTCTTTTTCACTTTAATTATTATTCTTGTTATTTTTGTGTGTGTGCTAATGAAGGTGTCAGGGATTGATTTAGGTGATGAATGTACAACTATGTAATGGTACTGTGAACAATCGAATGTACGATTTGTTTTGCATGACTGTGTGGTAGGTGAATGTATCTCAATAAAATGAAGATTAAAAAATATATATAAAAAAATAAAGAAAGCAGCCCTGCCTCCCTGACCACCCAGACACACGCACCACGTTCAGGGCAGACAGCTCCAACAACAAACCCAAACTGAGTTCACCAACTGAACCCCACAAAAATCATTTCCCCACACACCACAGAGACAGAGTTGGGGAGAAATGACTTGAGGGATATAGGTGACTCGCAGATGCCATCTGCTGGTTAGATGGAGAAAGTGTACGCCACCAACTTGTAGTTCTGAAAAATTAGATTGGTCCATTTTTTTTACAACTTGAAAGAACCCTATCAAGCAAAGGAAATGCCAAGAGGCCAAAAACAACAGAAAATCTTAATACATATGATAAAACCAGACGATATGGAGAACCTGATCCCAAACACCCAAATCAAAATATCAGAAGAGACACAGTACTTGGCACAATTAATCAAACAATCACAATCGAGGAACGAAAACATGGCACAAGATATAAAAGACATGAAGAAGACCATGGAACAGGATAAAAGGGACATAAAGAAGACCCTAGAAGAGCATAAAGAAGAAATTGCAAGATTAAATAAAAAAACAGGAGATCTTATGGAAATAAAAGAAATTGCAGGCCAAATTAAAAAGACTCTGGATACTCATAATACAAGATTAGAGGAAGTTGAACAATGACTCAGTGTCCTACAGGTCCACAGAACAGAAAATGAAAGAACAAAAGAAAGAATGGAGAAAAAAATTGAAAAAATCGAAAAGGATCTCAAGGATATGATAGATAAAATAAAAGTCCAAATTTAAGACTCATTGGTGTCCCAGAAGGGGAAGAGAAGGGTAAAGGTCTAGAAAGAGTATTCAAAGAAATTGTTGGGGAAAACTTCCCAAACCTTCTACATAATACAAATACACAAAGCACAAATGCCCAGTGGATTCCAAACAGAATAAATCCAAATAAACCCACTCCAAGACATATTCTGATCAGACTGTCAAATACTGAAGAGAAGGAGCAAGTTCTGAAAGCAGAGAGAGAAAAGGAATTCACCACATACAAAGGAAACAACATAAGACTAAGTTGTGACTACTCAGCGGCCACCATGGAGGTGAGAAGGCAGTGGCATGACATATTTAAAATTCTGACAGAGAAAAATTTCCAACCAAGAATACTTTATCCAGCAAAACTCTCCTTCAAATTTGAGGGAGAGCTTAAATCTTTCACAGACAAACAAATGCTGAGAGAGTTTGCCAATAAAAGACCTGCCCTACTTCAGATACTAAAGGGAGCCCTATCGACAGAGAAACAAAGAAAGGAGAAAGAGATATAGAGAATTTTAACAGACATATATAGAACCTTACATCCCAAATCACCAGGACACTCATTTTTCTCTAGTGATCACGGATCTTTCTCCATAATGGACCATATGCTGGGACATAAAACAAGCCTCAATAAATTAAAAAAAAAAAAAAAAAATTGAACATATTCAAAGCACAATCTCTGACCACAATGGAATACAAATAGAAGTCAATAATTTTTTAATTGTAACTCTACTATTTACTTCCTACATGATACAAAATACACAAACTCTAATGATAAATCAATGGTTTTGAACTCGATGTAAAATATGTAATTTTTGACAAGAACTATATAAAGGTGGGGGAATGGAGGAGTATAGGAACATAGTTTATGTGTCCTATTGAAATTAAGTTGGTATCAAAGAAAAACAAGATTGTTATGGATTTAAAAGTTTAATTTTAAGCCCCACAGTAAACACAAAGAAATTATCGGAAATTATGACCATAAAGATGAAAAGTAGAGTATGGATTAAGAGAAAGGGGGAAGGGGCAATGGGGAGTTAAGAAATGAGTGTAGGGTTGCTGTTTGAGGTGAAGGGAAATTTCTAGTAATGGATGGTGAGAAGGTGATAGCATTGCAACATTCTAAATGTGATTAATCCCACTAATGGAAGGCTAGGGAGGGGGTGGAATGGGAAGATTTAGGCTGTATATATGTCTTCACAATTTAGGGGAAAAAAAAAAAAAGATAGTCTAAATAGATGACAGTTGAATGCCAAGGATGACCCTGGATGGGATCTGAGGATGGAGGACAGGAGGCTCAAAGCAGACATAAGGAAAAGGAAATAAGAATGTAAGCTTTGTATCATTGTTGAATCTCTTGTACTTCTTAGCTGCGCTTAATGGGATTGCATAAAAGAATGTTCTTGTTCATGGGAAGTTTGTACGTGAATTATAGTGAATGCTCAAGGATGTGTGCAGCTAGCTCTCATATGTTCAGAAGACAGAGCAATAGATGATGGATGATAGATAGGAAGGGAGGGAGGGAGGGAAAGAAATAGCGGTGTGACAACACGTTAAAAGTTAGTGGATCGGGGTATCGAGGGAGGGGGTTCAGGGAATGCTGGAGTTCTCTGTATGGGGTTTGTATTGTTTTTGCAACTGTTACTATAACTTTGAATTTATTTCAAAATAAAATTAAAAAAAAAAAAAAGGTAGTGCAAATTCCTTCATGCTCTCTCTTGGATCACTTGCTCTTGAGGAAGTTAGCTGTCACCTGTGAAAACAAATAAGCTGTCTATGTAGAAGTCCACATGATGAGCAACTGAGGGCCATGTCAACAGCCATTTGAGTCATCTTGGAAACAGATGCTCCAGTCTTCATCAAGTGTAGCCCTGGCTAAAAACTTGACTGCAACCTCAAGAGATTTCCGGAGCTAGACCACACGTCTAAGCTGCTCCCAGATTCCCAACTTTCAGAAACTGCATGAGATAATAAACATTTTTAAGTCTCAGACTGCTAAGCTTTGTGGTAATCTGTTTTGCAGCAGTACATAACTAAGGAGAATGTCCTCATTTGTAAGAAACACATACTCAAGTACTTGAGGGGAAAACGGGCAAATTACTTTCAAATGGTTCAGGAGAAAAAGTTTTTGTACTGTTCTTAACTTGTAAGTTTGAGATTGTTTCAAAACAAGAAGTTAAAAAGATACAACATAGATTTATGGTTATTTTTTATTATCCCCACAGGGGGCAGTGACTGTTCTATGTATTGATTTCCAACAAGTTACTGTTAAGGATCAGTGTTTTTTCTCAATCCAGCCCTTGTCCAAATAGCCAAAGGGTATTAAGTGTAGAGAAACAAGACAAATCTCACTTCTTAAAGCTTTAAGTCACTTATTTGGCCCTTACCTACTATTGACGTATGCTAGTCACTAACAGGAGTCAAACAAATCCACATATAATGGATATTAAATTGATATTACACTAAGGTATTACTTTACTTCCAAATGACTAGCATCAATACAAATGTTAGAGTCTTTAAAATTAAATCAAGAAATAACGGGCCTCCAAATGAAATAAATATATAGACCTGTTTGAATCCGATTCAAACAAACAACTGTAAAAAGGCATATTTTAAACACCATGGAAATCTGAGTATGAACTGGGTTTTAGATAATTAAAGAATTATTAGTAATTTAGTTAGGTATGATAATGGCATAGCAGTTATGTTTAAAAAATCCTTATCTGTTTGAGATATATACTGAAGTATTTATGGGGGAAATAAAATCTGGAATTTGCACTAATACTCTAGAAAAACAACATCAAAAAAGTTTTTGAAGTATACTTGTCTAGAAATGGTTGACATTTAAACTCTCCTTCACATTCTAACGGATACCGAATGACATTTTTTGTTAAATCTGAATAAAATTATGGCATCAAAAAAAGCTACTACATATTAAAATTTGCATGAGCAACAAAGATCATTAACAAAATCAAAAGACAACTACAAACTGGGAGAAAATGTTCACAACCTACACCACAAAGAGCTAATATCCAAAATATACAAAGCATTCATAAAATGGAGGGACAAAGAACTCAACAGACAAATGGGAAATAAAAGTATACATGAACAGACAATTTGCAAGAGTCAATAACGACTTTTAAACATACAAAAAAAATGTTCAAAGAAATGCAAATTAAAACAATACTGAGATACCATTTTTCACTTAACAAGACTGGCAAAAATTAAAATATAGGGCAACACGTTTTGTTTGGTGATGCTTGTGGAAAAACAAGCAATCTCTACATTGCTGGTGGTAATTACCTCTCTGAAGGAAAATCTGGCAGATTCAGTCTAATAATCTACCCTTAAAATATTCTGCCAACAATACAAAAACACATATGCCCATGATTATTCACTGTCATTTGTAATTGCAAAATACTGGGAACAATATAAATACCTACACATAGAGTATCAAACGATGGTATATCCACACAGTGGAATACCATGAAGCTAGGAAAAAAAACTGATGTGGATGATTTTCAAGAATATACTTAAAAGCAAAATGCAAAAAGACCATCTATAGTATGACGCTCTTTATGTATGAAAAAGAGATATAAAAAAATACATGCATCTGCTCATTTATACAAAAGAAGTACAAGGATAAACTAGAAATTAATGAGATTGGTTACCTATAGGAGGGAGGTGGAAAACCAAGGGGAAAAAAGGAGGGAGGGAGAATGGAGTAGCAGGGAAGAGAAGGGAGTGACACTCCAAGCAAACTTTTTTGTTCAATTCTGACTCTCAGAACCATAGTAATGTTTCACATAGCCCACACACACAACCAAGATGTGAGGAACCCAATATAGCACACAAGCACTAAAAAACAAACCTAACTACATAAATGAAAAACACAACCACACTGAAGGAGGTTGGGAACAAAAGAACAAGTCTAAGTTAACTTGGAAGACAGAATCTTTACTGGATACCACAAGGCTAATGACAAAAAGAAGAGTATATAAATGCTGTGATCTAGTTAGAAAATATTCTGAAATTCTTTTATTTGCATAATATGAAGAGAAAAGAATAAGTAAACATATTGTAGATGATTAGAACCAGGTTTCTCACTGTTAGGGAAAGAGGGAAAGCTGGAACGAGCCCAGGGGTATTCAACTGGAATCTAAGGCATTTGTACAAACTCAGTACAGACGTGTATACATGTGTGGGTTGGTACACGCACATAGGTTTCCTTGCTCTGTCCAATGAGGGAGTCTTGGAGCGACGACACCCTGGCAACAAGGAGCAATGCCTACCACCTAGATCATAGTTTTTAAACACCATTCTCCCATCAAAGGAACCAGGGCTCCTTGGAGAAGTAGCTGATAACCTGGGATGGGACAGGGAAAGTACAAGATGAACCTGGAATATCCTGTGATGTTAGAAATAAGAACCAAAAAAAGGGGATGGGGGTGGGGGACACAAGGAGCCAAATTGAAGAAGTTCCTAAAGGCCAAAGCTGGAATGATGTGAGTAACAAAACAATGAAATTACTGGTTTATACCCCATAGAATGAAATAAATATCCATGAGTCCATTCCCATATATATAATAGATTATATAAATAAAAGGAGAAGGTATGTTGCATGACCCAGCTTCCTGCCTTACGCTCTCATACCCATTGGAATGTCGAGCCCTTATAACCAGCTTTTTTCAGTCCCTCAAAGTGTGAACCATTTCCACGTTGTGCTCTGAACACGCTGCCATTCAGAGCAGCTCCTGATTTCAGGGCAACATGACTCGACTTCCCCACCGTGTAGGAAAGCACTATAATAAAAGCTCATGTCACACACACACACACACACACACACACACACACACACACACACAGGAGAAGGAAATGAGTAAATAGAAAATCATCAGGTAAAAGCCACAGTAATAATTAATGCAGACAAGATCCACTGAAGGATGCTAAAATTAGCAGATAAAAACTTTGGAAAAACAGGATATCCACCTATCTGCAAAGTATCTCCCCCAAAATATCTTACCCCAAAGGGAAAGAGAGTAACTTTATAATGGAGAAACCAAGCAGAAACCACATTAATCAAACGATGCTGGCCAACATCATCAGCAAGACATAACGACATCATAAACGCCATGAATTGATGCACTGAGCACTGACTCATTTCTGTGGTATTCTTACAAACATGCCCCACCTCAGTTATCATGAGAAAACATCAGATAAACCTTCACTGAGGACATTTGACAAAATTACTGACTAATACATTAAAAAATGTCAGGGTTGTGAGAGACAAGTAATGACTGAGGAAATGTTAACGATTGCAAGAGACTAAGGAGAAATAACTAAATGTGACGTGAGACCCTAGAAAAAGGACATTAATGGAAAACTAGTGAAATTCAAATAAGGTATTTAGTTATATTTATCAATGTTAAATTCCTGGTTTTGATCACTGTTGTGTAACATGTTACCACCAGGAAAAGTTGGTAACAGATACGTATTATTTTTGCAACTTTACTATAAGTTTAAAATTAGTTGAAAATAAATGCTTTTTAAAATCTTCCATATATAAAGACCAGAAGGAAATTATTTCTTGCACATTCTGGCTGCGTCTAGTCCAGGAAGGTGGGTGGGGTGGATGGTAGAAGACAGATACATGTATCTAATTCTAGACTGAACAAAGCTGATGACAGCAGTTCAAAGAAACATTGGGCCCAACACGATCATTAACACCTTACATACCTCGATCATGCAGGGCTAACAAAACCCGTTCATACAAGCAGGCTCTGTAGAGGTCTCCAGGAATGGGTTTTCCTGCCCAGCAGTCAAGCTCAAGCTTCTCAGGGTCAGGGGCGTGGGGATCAGGCTCAGCTAGAATATACCGATAGCCATCTTTGTTAAATGGGTGCTCCAAGGGGTAGCCATGAGGGGGAAGACGCTGAGCAGAAAACAAAGGGTCACTGCAGAAAGGAAAAAACAAAATCAAGAAATGGAAAATCCCTCTAGCTCAGCTGCCAACAATTCTGTAGTAAAGGCCTCTGAATTAGATTTCGGCTGGAATACATGTTAACTCCCTAAAAAATTATTTTTATTATTCAAATAGATCATCCTGCCCTCTGCAGGCAAGACAGGGAAATGAAAAGGATTAGTTTTATTTAGCAAAGTACTTTAAACTATTTGTGGTGTGTAGGAATCTTCCTTGTGGTCTCTGAACATGAACTGACATCTACAAAACTGGGCCAGGACATGGTAGGGGAGAGAGGGAGAACAGGGAAGGCAGGTGATTGCTTTCAGTACACTTATTGTTATAAACGAAAGAACAGAAGCTCAGAGATGTGAGCAGGTACTATCTGATGCCAGTCTAAACAAGAAGTGACCTAGATTTCATCACCTCAGTATTGGATAAAGGGAAGGGAAGAAGCAGAAAGTTTAACTAAAGGATCTAACATTCAATATTAGTTTCACTCCCTCTCACCATCTGTCCTTTCTCAAGATACCTTAACAGAACTTTATCCCCCAGGTTTATCACTGCCTGGGGGTCAGTTTTTATAGTAACAAGTTAGAAAAACAGGACACCTGGCCTGGGATTGCTTTACCCCTTAAAATGCTCCAGGTTTGAGAGAAACGGACAGGCTTTTTAACCTCAGACACCTGCTTTACTGCAGAATATGGCTCTTTTCCCTCTCGTGGACTTTGCCAGCATCAAAGAATACTCAAACGGTGGTGGGTGGGGGTGAGCATGCTCCCCACCTCCGGGCCTTCTTGGTGGTCCCTGTGGTCCCTCCATCCTGTTGTTTACGCTTAGCTCCTCTTCCTTTTCCACTGCTTCCTGCTGCAATTCCTCCTTTGAAGAGAAGGCAAGTTTTTTTCAACCAGCTGTGGATACTGACGTTCTATAAGGTCTAACACACCCAATGTGCATTTGTGTAACACCATAAGAGGATTTCCTTTCCAAAAGCATAATGGATTTCAACCTGGTTCTAAGCGAATGGCAGTAAGCTCAAATGAACTAGCACTAATGATATCTGTGTGACATTTTCAACCTTCCTTTCTTAATTAACTGCAACTACTAGTACACTTTCTGAAGATGTGACACAAATGCATTTTCACACATTCAGATTCCAAACATCCACAGCTAAAGGGAGAATAACTGTAGATTGAGTTTTTTCCACCCAAATCAATACAACACCCATAGAGAGAAAATATTCTCACTGTAAGCAGATGTTCATTTGAACTTCACATGATATTCCATAAACATAATAAAGACACAATACCTTCTAAAGCACTTAACTTGAATATCCAACAAGACAAAAGTACATCAAACATGGAAAACAAAAACAGGACTATTAAAAAGGTGTTTCTCTCCAGTGCTGCTAGATACCCAGTGCGGCTGTGCATTACACAAGTAAGACAGAAGCCTTTAAATTTAGTAGACACTTTTTAGTTCCATACCCATTCATAAATACAGCAATTACTAAGATCATGTCAATGCATAAAAATCCAGGTTAGACTAACCTGGCTCGTGGAATTAAGGGCAAATAACATTTATAGACAATTTAGTTCATGCAGAAAAATATATAGCCACATACTAAGACCACAAGGAAACTGTCTTGTGTATTTCTGAAATAGGTACTTTGAAATTTTCATTCAGTTCTGTCATTCCCCTCAGTTTGTTTTTACCCCTTCCACAAAATGTCCTTGAACTGTAGGAAAACACCTTTATATAAACAACTGCAGATTACTATGTCTTAAAGTAGGGCAAGCTTGGAAATTATCAGCAGTGCCGCTGCAATAAAAAGGATCAAGACTTTGAGGGTAGATCATATTCTGCATAAACAAGACCAGATCCATGCAGAAATTCCTTTTACCAACACATCAGGAGTTATTCCTATTTTTCAAAAAAGTTTTAACTGTTGCAACATCAATACCTCCAGTTTGAGTTACCTAAATCCTTGAATAGTTGCTTATTGTCATTTGCATCTTAATTATTTTAAGAAAAGTTTTAGATATGTCTTTGACAGAACAAGCAATACTAAGGGACTGCTGGCCGTGTTAGGCAGAATATGACAATGTACAAGCTTTTAATTACTAACATTAAACTGGAACTACTGTTTCATAATTAAGTGCTATTGCCACCGTTTCCACAATGCTTTAAAAATTTTACTTAGTTTTAGCTTCTACCACAACTCAGCAAAAAGCATTTTCCAAACCACAAAATACTTAAGTCTGAGAGGCTGAAAGAAGACAGAGGAGGAATTCACCCCCAAAAGAGGCTCCACCTGTAAGAACAGAAGTGGCACCATATATTTGTCAAATTTTAACAGTTAAAAGGGGAAAAAAATGATGTAAAAAGATAAACAATACACTTAGTAATTTCCAACCCTTCTTAGAATATTAGTAACAGTGGAAAAGATTAGCTGTTTAAGATGCTACCACTTCAAAAGACAAGTCGATGCCATGTGTCGGATGAATATCTAGCCATCTCCCAGCCACCCAATTCTCATTAGATGACTGTTAGTAATGAAGAGCATTCCCAGTATCAGGTAACCAAACAGAAAAGCATGCCACAGCAGAGGATCAGCACAGAAATGCTGTCCTTTGAAACTCACTTTCTGAACAACCTGAAGTTTCAGGGCAAGAAAAATTAGAAGGCGGGCATAGGAAGTTAAACGGTAATTCACAGTTAATTAAGGGAACAGAGTGGAGAGCAACTCAATCTTTCTAAATAGTTACGAACATAAAGATAGGGAAGCTAATATAAACACAATAAATCTGACCTTAAAATTGTACCTTGTTTTATGCTAACCTGTCTCACTTAAACCTGTGGTATAAAGTGACAAAAATTCTCCTCCGTTACGATCTGCCACATCCTTGGCTAGCTCCTAAAACTTGAGTTTTGGACTTAAAAGTATCTCAGTAAATATCCACTTCAGGGTCAACCTAAAGAATTCCCAACTTTAAGCACATTTGAACTCAATAGCTTACAAATATTTCAGGAACGAGATATTTAAACGCTCACCGTTTAGATTCCCACTGGTAGACACAGCACTGCTTTGTTTTTGGTTGTCATAAGCAGGACCAATGTTACTAAGATCCTGGAAGGAAAAAATAGTCAATTAAAAAGGGGGGCTATAAAGATGTTAATAATAGGGCAGTATATGGGAACTCTGTATTTTATGTATGATTTTTCTGTAAACTTACAATGTCTCTAATAAAAAAAAAGTTAAAAAAAAAGTGTGGGGGGGTGCTATATAATCAAGCCAACATGGGGATGCTCAGAAAACAAAGGAGGCATTCCAATAGCATGAGAACTGAAACTAGCAATCCTAAAGAGTGTGAAACCAGCAGGGGTCAATCTGGGATGCCTCAGGGACCAGCAAGTAACATGTGTGAGGCCGGCTAAGTGTAAGGATAAGAGTGGGTTAAGAATGATGAGTATTGTGGGGAGGGGGCCACAGTGGCAAACTGGAATGCATGAGCCCCATGTATTCAGCTCTCTGTGGGAATTCAAGCCCAGTGTAGTCAGATCTTCTCATTTTACAAGTAAGGGAAGAAATCTGAATTTCTATGTGAAACCTGAAATTACCAATGTTAGCAAATCCAACATTTTAAGGCACAGCTGAAAGATTTGACCTCTAGAATTGCCAAGTGTGACCCCTGCCACAGAACAATGGATCGAAATTTTCTTTTGCCTCATGTTAGGCTAGATATGCAACACAAATTGTTTTTCTTTGCAATAAAGTATACTTTTAAGAGCAAAATTTCAGATGGCAGGAGGACTAGAAATAATTTGCAACAGCAGATTACGTTATAAGTGAGGAAATTAAAGCTAAAAGAGATAAAATGGAACATGGGAGACTTCCAACTGATCAAGATGACACCCTAAGATATTCCAGGGTTCCGTACCCTGCCCCCAGACTCTGAACAATTAGCAAAAACTGGTAGAGTCATCTTCCTCAAAATTCTGAAAAACAGTTAAAGGGCTGCAGTAACCGGGCAAGTGCCAAATTAAGAAAAAGCAGCTGAAAAACAGTAGGTGAAGCTCCCGGTGCTCTTGCTAGCCCTTCCCTCAACCCCTCCTGGAAACGGTACAGAGCCAGCCTGTGCTCTTAACTGTGAGTCCCTGGCCCTGTTCCAGAGGAAGCAGAGTAACCCGTGCTCATACTGCGTGCCTGTATGTCAGTGCCAATCTATCCAGTAAAAGCACGAAAAGGTGAATCAGGAAACTTGTCCAGATAGCCCTCCCAGAATTTGCCCTGAAGGCAGAGAAGCATTCCAGACAGCTAAAGCAGTGTAAGAAACAACTGAGTTGAAGCAGCCTGAAGCAAAGGACTACTTGCACTGTTATACAACAGAGTATCCAGGAGAGTGTGAAAGTCTATTTCAAAGGGAGTAGAGAGGGCATTTCCAATTCCTAAAAACCATAAGCAGGGGGATTCCTAAGGCCATGAGCAAGCTCAAGTCCAGGACAAGAAGCAGGCTCCACAGCTCAACCCAGGATCAAAAAACCACAGAGAGGACCCTGCACTTCCATTTGCCTTGGGCTGATTTTCCTGATAGAGAAGGGCTGAGCTCTGAAGGAAACCACCAGCCAAAGCAGAGACAATTTGCAAAGACTGTGAAAGGTGCCTTTTGCTTTTGTTTATTTTGGTAGGAAGGATGGCCCAGTCAAAGGAACAAACTAATTAATGATGTTCAAACAAATCTCCTAAATCAATTCAAGTAGATGAAGGAAAATGTGGCTAGAGATAAAGAATATAAAGAAGACACTCAGTGAGCATAAAAAAGAACTCAAAAGCATGCAAAAAACAAAACAAAACAAAAAAAACCCACAAAAAAACTAACAAAAAACCCCAGAACTTATGGGAAAGGAAGGCACAAAAGAAGAGCTAAAAAAAAGAAAGAAAGAAAATAAATAAATAAATAAAATGGCAGATTTGAAGAGGCAGAAGAATCAGCACACAAGAAGATAGGACACTTGAAACCTTACAGTCAAAAGAATAGGGAAAAGAATGGAAAAAATTGAACAGGGTATCATGGAAATGGATGACAGCACAAACCACACAAATATACATGTTATAGGTGTCCCAGAAGGAGAAGAGAAGGGAAAAGGGGCAGAAAGCATATTTGAGAAAGTAATGATCAAAAATTTCCCAACTCTTATGAAAGATATCAATATACAGGTCCAGGAAGCACAACATACTCCAAACAGAATAAATCCGAATAGACCTACTCCAAGACACTTAGTAATAAGACTGTCAAATGCCAAAGATTCACAGAGAATTCTGAAAGCAGCAAAGAGAAAAGTGATTCATCACATACAAGCAACAGCAATAAGATTAAGTGCTGATGCCTAAACAGAAACCATGGAGGAAAGAAAGCAGTGATATGATATATTTGAGGTACTGAAACAGAAAAATGCCAGCCAAGAATTCTTTATTCGGCAAAACTGTCCTTCAAAAGTGAGGGAGAGTTTATAATATTCACAGATGAACAGAAACTGAGAGAGTTCATCAACAAGAGACCTGCCCTACAAGAAATACTAAAGGGTATTCTGTAGGCTGAAAGGAAAAGACAGGAGAGGGAGGCTTGGAGGAGAGTGTAGAAATGAAGATTATCAGCAAGGGAATCTAAAAGGGTAAAGAGAGAGACAAAGGACAAAATGGTTGAGGTGATTACTTCCTTTACAGTAATAACAATGTTAATGGATTATATATAGCCACCGTAGAAGACAGTTTGGCAGTTCCTCAGGAAGCGAAGTATAGAACTGCCATATGACCTGGCAATCCTGATGCTAGTTTTCAAAAAAACTGAAAGCAGGGACGTGAAAAGACAGTACTGATGTACTACCAATCATTCCAGGAAGAATTAATACGAATTAAGCTCAAACTCTTCCAGAAAACTGAAGAGAAGGGAACGCTACCTCTGCCAGTTTGAAACTTACGTAGCCACAGGAAAGGCCACGTTCTTGTAATACAGTCTTGTGGATGCGGACTTATTGTGGGTGGGATCTTTTGATTTATTTCCATGGAGGTATGACCCCACACATGCAGGGTGGGTCTTAATTAGATCACTGGAGTCCTTAAGAGAGCTGAGAGCCCACACAGACCCAGAATCTTGGAGATGCTGGGAAATGCAGATGGAAGGGCATTTGGAGATGCTTAGCCAAGAGATGAAGCCAGAGTTTGCCCCAGAAAAGAGAGGACCCTCAGACGCTTAGAGAGAAACGCCCTGGGAGAACAAGCAAGGATGTACAGAGGCTGAGAGAGAGAAGCTAGGAAAGATAGAAATCCAGAGACATTTTGGAGAAAGCCATTTTGAAACCAGAACCTAGGAACAAAAGATCAGAAGACAACAGCCAATGCCCTCCCAGCTGATAGAGGTGTTCTGGATGCTATCAACCTTTCTTCAGTGACAATATCCTCTTGTTGATGCCTAGTTTGAACATTTCTGTGGCCTTAGAACTGTAAATTTGTAACCTAATAAATCCCCTTTATAAAACCAATCCATTTCTAGTATTCCGCATAATGGCAGCTTTAGCTAACTGGAACACTAACTCATTCTATGAAACCAACATCACATGATACAAAATCCAGATAAAGATACTACAAGAAAGGAAAATTACAGACTAATCTCTCAATGAATATAGATGCAAAAATCCTCAACGAAATACTTGCAAACTGAATTGAACTGCACATTAAATGAGTTATACACCATGACCAAGTGGGTTTTATCCCAGGTATACAAGGGTGGTTCAACACAAGAAAAGCAATCAAAGTAATACACATTAACAAACTGAAGTACCACATGGTCACCTCAATTGACGCAGAAAAGACAAATGAAAAAATCCAGCAGCCCTTCGTGATAAAAACACTTAGGAAGATAGGAATTGTATGAAACTTTCTCAACTGCCATATAATCCGGCAATCCAGCTACTAGGTACGTACTGAGAAGAAATGAAAGCAGGGATGTAGAATTATTCACAGTTGCCAAAAAATGGAAAGAACCTAGGTGTCCATCAACCAATGAATGGATAAACAAAATGGGATGTATACATATGATGGAATATGATGCAGCTGTAAGAAGAAATGAAGCCCTGATACATGCGACTACATGGATGACCCCTGAGGACATTCTATGATTCAAATAAGCCAGGCACAAAAGGACAAATATTGTATGGTCTCTCTAATATGCACTAAATATAATGAGCAAATTCATGGAGTTAATTATCTAGAATATAGGTGTGCCGGTTTGGATGTATTATGTCCCCCAAATGCCATGTTCTTTGATGCAATCTTGTGGGGGCAGATTGATCAATTGTTTTGATTAGCGTGTGACCTCTTGATTGGATATTTCCATGGAGATGTGACCCACCCACTCAGCGTGGGTCTTAATTAAATCACTGGAGCCCTATAAAAGCTCAGACAGCCCTCTTGGCTCAGTGCTAGAGCCAAGAGAGATGTTTTGGAGATGGCCATTGAAAGCAGACTTTTGCTGACACTTTGCTCTGGAGAAGCTAAGAGAGAACAAAACACCCCAAGGACAACATTTTGAAGAACACACAGGAGACGAGAGAGGAGCTGGAACACAACCCAGGATCAGCAGATGACAGCCACATGCCTTCCCAGCTAACAGAGGTTTTCCACACACCATTGGCTTTCCTTCAGTGAAGGTATACTCGTGTTGAAGCTTTAATTTGTACATTTTCATGACCTTCAGAATGTAAGTTTGTAACCAAATAAACCCTCTTTATAAAAGCCAATCCATTTCTGGTATTTTGCAAAATGGCAGCATTAGTAAACCCAAACAATACGTTACCAGAAGATAGAATGAGGTTAGAGAATGCGGAGCCAATGCTTAATTTGTGCCGAATTTTTAATAAGGTTGACTGTAAATGTTTGGAAACAGATAGAGGTAACGGTAGCATATTGTGAGTTTAATTAACATAGGTGTGACTGTGATTGAAAGGGGAAGTTTAGAGTTGTGTATGCCATCAGAAGGAAAGCTAGAGGATGAAACACGGAACTCTATCACATAGTGAACCCTGTTGTGGACAATGAAGGTGGTTAATAGTACAAATACAACAATGTTCTTCCATGAAAAAAAAATGTTATTTTGGGAATCTGCTCCTTTTTTGTCTTCCCCATCTATCTTCTTGGGAAACTGCCCTTCTAGAACAAGTTCTCAAGTATGAGTCGATCAGGGTATTCTCTATTCTTTGGACAAACGTTTTGGTTCTAGAGTACAAACATGTCTCAAAGTGAATTGAGATCTTTTGAAGAGACTTATATGAGAGGTAGTATAGTGATGTCTCTTTTCTTTTGACAGAGTGAGCAGTAACGACCACGTAAGCTGAATTGCCAGAGAATTATTTCCAGCCATCGGCAAAGCACTTGTCCGAGTATGAAGCCAGCACAACTGAAAGAAGAGGTACAAAATTAAGAAACAGTGATACCACTTGATAGGTAATGGAGCCAATATATTTTCTGTTTTATTTTGTTTTACTGTGGTGTTTTTAAAGTCAGTTGGAGTTGGTTTACATTATTTGGAACTAAAAAACTTCCAATTAATACAGCTGTTCCCTATAATTTTGCATACATATCCTCCTTACAAGTCAGAATTCCATTATGGCCTGTTTCATTGTTTAGGATGTAAAGAGTGTGTTAGTGTTAGTAAACCTCCTGGCAGGAGACAGATTTAGCAATCCCAGTAGTTGAAGTGAAAAGAATTATTGAAGAGACTATTTACAGAGGTGTGTACAGCGACAGGAGAACAAAAAAGGTATGGTGAAGACTCCAGGAATGGAGAACAATGGAGAGTCACTCCTACCTCCAGGCCTCTACTAGGACAAGGGGAGAGAGGCTTGTTACCAGAACATCCTAAATGCTGTGGCCATGGGGAGGGGCCACCCCTGCATAGGCAGAAGCCCTCAGTAGACTAAAACACTCTGACAAAACAATAGATCAGCAAAAGGGTGGGGAAGATAATGAACACTTCAGTCTCTCTGCTTTCCCTTCACCTGATCCTTTTGCCAGTATTTCTCATTGCTCAAGCACAGACTACAGATGGAAGGGAGGCCAGGTGAGGTACTTCTTGGAAATCAACTTCCCAAGGCACAGAGTGGGAAAGAGGAGGACAATGGAGCTGGATAGGGTAAACAGAATAAAAAGCACAACAGAGAAACTTTATCATGCATGTCACTAGCTTTTTTGGGCAAGTAGATCATTAAACAATCCAACTTCTACCACAGTGAAGGGATATTTCTCTGAAAGAATAGGTGTGAGAAGAAAGATCATCTTCTTTGTATTTTTAAATTTTAATTTCTAAATTATAACTTTTCCATAGATTGACTCATATGGTAGAATCATTTTGTCATCTCTCCTATTCACATTTCTTTAAATTTCTATTTTCTCTGTGGACTGAGTGTTAAAACTTTTAAAACATTTCTCAGCAAGTTTAAATTCAATGTTAACATTTTTATTAAGGTAAATTCTTATAAATAAATGACAAATGAAAATGATCAGAGGCACTAGCTTTCAGTGATAAATAAGAGTTGGCTTGTAAAAAATACCATTTAATGTAGTTTTTTTTTTTCTAATTGGCAACAAATAGGTGAGATCAAACAGAAGTTTTCAGTTGTTGTAGTTACGCTCCCTTATAATTCCAGTGCTTTTACCAGGAGCTATGTCACTGGATCAAGGCCTATTCTATCTGCTTCTTACTCACCCTATGACCTCTGTTCTCCCAGGACTGTCGTAAGTACAGTTTTTGCTTACTTACTGTTTCTTTTTTCCCCTCAATATCCCTGTTCCTGGCATAAAATGTCTCCCCCAAAATAATAAATGTTATTTCTAATATGCTAATAAAAGAGACACCCTTCCCACCCAGAGTAGCATATGTGAAGTTAGCTGTAGCTTTCTAAATACAATTAATCCAAAAAAAAAATTACACTAACAGAAATCCCAGGCCAGGGTTTCAGGAAAGAAGTGCCAGGACTGCAATGCAATGTTCAAGGACATATTTTGGACTAGCAGATCTTACTAAATTCTTTAAGTTAATTTATGTAGATAATTATATATTCCCTCTGTGGCTACAAATTGGCAACTCACAGGCCACATCCACCCTTAAGATATGTTTTGCTCTATAAAGAGTGTTTGCATGCCAATGTTTAAAGACATACATAGTTACTAGCATTTAAAAATGTGAAGTTTTCATGTATATCTGACTTTCTCACTTCTCTTGAAAAATCTGATTATCTGTCAAATAACTGGATGCAGTTGAGTTGAGGCTGTCCATTTTGAAGGTGTGTTCTATAGTTCACCATCCTCACTACCAATTCAGAGGCCAAATAGTCCAGTGCCACTTATCACGGCATTTCTGTTTATCTTAATATAGAGTTAAGAGGAAAATTGAAATATGTCTTGTATTGGCGTAGATTAACAATGGAAAAATAAAAACTAAATCAAATTAGAGAACTATTTTTTTATTTCAAGAAAATGAAAGAAATAAGTTTGCTTTCAGAAGATAAAAATATCATAATTGTTCATAAGTAAATAAGTTGTGTCTTGTCAAAAATGCTAATTAAATGGGTTTACAAAGTAAATATAAAACATATATAAAATATTTTCTTTTTAAAAAAGGGCAAAATCTTTGTTGCTCAGATGCGGTCCTCTCTCTCAAGCTAAGCCAACTTGGCAGATGAAATCATTGCCCTCCCCACTGTGTGGGATCTGACAGCCAGGGGTGTAAATACCCCTGGCAACGTGGAATATGACTCCCAGGGAGGAATCTGGACCCAGCATCATGGGATGGAGAACATCTTCTTGACCAAAAGGGGGATGTGAAATGAAATGAAATAAGTTTCAGTGGCTGAGAGATTCCAAAAGGAGCCAAGAGGTCACTCTGGTGGGCACTCTTACGCATAATACAAATAACCCTTTTTAGGTTCTAATGAATTGGAATAGCTAGCAGTAAATACCTGAAACTATCAAACTACAACCCAAAACCCTTAAATCTTGAAGACAAATGTATAAAAATGTAGCTTATGAGGGGTGACAATGTGATTGGGAAAGCCATGAGGATCATACTCCCCTTTGTCCAGTGTATGGATGGATGAGTAGAAAAACGGGGGCAAAAAAAAAAAAAAAAAAAAACAAGAAAACAAGCAACCAGTGATCTTTTTTACTTTAATTGGTCTTTTTCACTTTAATTTTTATTCTTATTACCTTTGTGTGTGTACTAATGAAAATGTTCAAAAATTAATTTTGATGATGGATGCACAATTATATAATGGTACTGTGAACAACTGATTGTACGCTTTGTATGACTGTACGGTATGTGAATATATCTCAATAAAATTGAATTATTTAAATAAATAATTAAATAAAATAAAAAAGGGCAAAAGACTTGAATAGACATTTTTTCCAAAAGAGGAAATACAAACAGCCAAAAAGCACATGAAAAATGCTCAACATCACTAGCTATCAGGGAAATGAAAATCAAAACCACAATGAGATGCCATTTCACACCTATTAGAATGGCTGCTATTAAAAAAAAAAACAATGGAAAATCACAAGTGTTGGAGAGGATGTAGAGAAACAGGAACACTTATTCACTGCTAGTGGAAATGTAAAATGGTGCAGCCGCTGTGGAAGGCAGTTTTGGTGGTTCCTCAGGAAGCTAAGTATAGAATAGCCACATGACTCAGCAATCCTGCTACTAGGTATCAACTCAGAAGAACTGAAAGCATGGACAGGAACACATATTTGCATGTCGATGTTTACAGCAGTATTATTCTCAGTTGCCAAAAGATGGAAGCAACCCAAGTGTCCATCAACTGATGAATGGATAAGCAAAATGTGATGTATACATATGATGGAATATTATTTAGCAGTAAGAAGGAATGAAATCCTGACGCATATGACAACATGCATGGATCTGGAAGACATTATGTTGAGTGAAATAAGCCAGACACAAAAGGACACATATGTAATCTCACTAATATTAACTAAGTATAATAATTAAACTCATGGAGTTAATATCTAGAATATAGGTTACAAGGAGGTGGAATGGGGGTAAAGAATGGGAGTGATGCTTAATTTGTGTAGAATTTCTGTTTAGGTTGATTTTAAGTGTTTGGAAATGGATAGAGGTGATGGTAGCACATTACTGTGAGTATAATTAACAAAGCTGAATTACGTGTGAGAATGTGGATGAAAGGGATAGTTTTATATTGAGTATGTCACTAGAAGGAAAGCTAGAGGATAAAACATGTATAACACAGTGAGCCCTGTTGTGGATAACTGTGGTTAACAGTACAAATATAAGAACGTTTTTTCATGAACTATAACAAAGTACATCACTATTACAAAGTGTTAACAAAAGGGTGGTATATGGGAAAAAATTCACCTAATGCAAACTATGGACTATAGTTGACAGTAATGTTTTCATCAGTTCTAACAAGGGTACCACACCAATGCTAAGTATCAACAATAGGGGGATATAAAGCGTAGGAATTTTTCTTTTTGGAATAACGAAAATGTTCTAAAATTGACTGTGGTGATGAATGCACAACTCTGTGATTATACTGACAGCCACTGTTTGTGCACTTTGGATGGACTGTATGAAGTATAAATATATCTCAACAAAACTGCTGGAAAAAAAATCCAGCATTGCAAACAAACAAAAAGAACTGAGAGCAGGGACTTGAAAAGATATTTGTACACCAATGTTCAAAGCAGCATTATTCACAAAAGCCAAAATGGTGGGAACAACTCAAGGGTCTATCAACAGATGAATGGATAAACAAAATATGGTATATTCATAGACTATAATTCAGCTATAAAAAGGAATGAAGTCTGGATACCTGTGACAATGCAGCTGAACCTAAAGACATCATGTTGCGCGAAATAAACCAGACACAAAAGGACAAATATTTTATGATCATACTGATATGAAATAACCACCATATGCAAATTCAGAGGCAGAAAGTAGACCATAGGTTTTCAGGGTTGGGATGCGGGGAGAGGAAAAGGGAGTTAATGTTTAATGGGTACCACTTGTTTGGGGTGAGGGAAAAGTTTTGGTAATGGATGGTGGTGATGATAGCACAGCATTGTGAATGTAAGTAATACCAATAAATTGTGTATTTGCAAGTGGTTAAAAGGGGAAATTTTAGGTTGTATGTTGCTACAATAAAAATTGTAACAAAACAAAACAAAAATCCACAGATTTGTACAACACAAAGAGTGAACCCTAATGTAAATTATGGACTTTAGTTAATATAATGTTCAATTTTAAAAAATCAAAAGAGGAATATAAAATATATGAATATACCTGATCCAGAAGTCCAAATTTGGGGTAATCTTCTTCTGAGTCTTTACTCCCAGGATCAGGGTGTTCCTTTACCAAGAATACATCTCTTTCTTTACTCTAAAAGGAAACGGTGTTTTAGTATTACATGTAAAAGAAATACTGAATGGACAATCAACCACCAACTCCTCAAGTCAATTCCTAGGTGCAGCCTCCAAAAAAGTTAGTTTTTGTCTCTGATTAGAAAATTACTACATGATCATCATAAAAATTCAAACAACAGAGAAACTTAAGAACAGAGAGCAAAGTCCTCCACGATCCTCACCTATCCCTCCATGTCTCTGAAGAAAAACTGTTAACTGCTTCCTGTTAACTTCTCCTTAGGTGTTCGCTTTAATTCTAAGAACAATGTTTAGAACAAGTTTTAGAACTGCCTCCGTTTTGATATAAAATTATATCTGTAAAAGTGGAGTGGACAAGGGCTTTCAGTGCTGTGCATAAAACTATCATGGGTGACGTCCAATTGAGACACAATGTACAACTCACTGGTTTTGTGAGTGAAAACTGTTAAAATTTACAACTGGCAATACTACTCACTCTCAAAGCTTTAATATCAAACTATTCTAATTTTCATAGTCATCAGATTATTTCACAGGGGACTAAATGGAATTAATTCTTACAAAAAACACTAAATGTCCAGTTTAATCAATTTTAGTCTACTTACCATTGTTTTAACAATGTTATTTGGCCAAGTCATTTTCCCAGGTCTCTGTCTTGTTGTCATGCACTCCCAGTATTTATCAATAAATGGTATAATATCCTAATTTTAAAAACAAAATATATTAAGATTTTTATAGTTGCTTTCAAAATTATGCTCACAAAAAAAGAATGAAGAGGGGAAGAAAGAGGGGAGGCAGGAGGGGAAGAAAATTACAGCATTTTCAAAGTCCCTGTCAGAATCAAGATAAAAATCCATGTTTACTCTTATACTCATTGAACAAATATTTAATTGCATGCCAACAATATAAAGATGGTGGGGATTTCAAACAAGTGTACACAAGTCTTAGCTACACAGGGCTTACAGTAAGTTGAAGAGAGAAAGATCCAGCCCATTCCCTTAGTTGACATCTGGAAGGTGAAGAACTCCAAAATCATTCTTTCTCCTGAGCTCCTATTTCCATCGGACATCTCCATCAGAACATCTGGCAGGCGCCTCAAACTTCTCATGTCTAAAACTTAACTCTGTATTTCACATCTCAAATCTGCTCTGCAAATTTCTATCCTCGATCTTAAAACTCAGAATCACTGATCACTCAGAATCACAAGCTTGACACCATGGAATCATCCTTAGTTCTTTCTCTAACTCCCTTCACAATGAAATGGTCACCAAATAAAATCTTCAAGTTTCAGAAATCTCTTGCAAATTAGGCCTCTTTTCCATCCCCACAGCTTTGATGTGATGAGGGAATCAAGCACTTGTCTGCATGATTGAAACAGTGACCAAGCTTGATTCCACCATCACCATTTCCCTCACTCTAGATCATCTTCAGCAGCCTATCACCATCAGAGTTAGCACTATAAAAACCAAATCTTTACTAAAAGGAACCAGGGCTGAGTCAGGGAATGTACAAGGGAAACCTGGAATATTTTGTTGTTCTGGAAAGTATAAGGAAGAGTTTAAAAACTGATGGAGACATACCAAAAAGTTTCAGGAGTCAGCTTGATGGAGCGCCACTGGAATCATGACAATAATGGATTATAAAACATTATTAAAAAAAAAAAAATCCATGAATCCACAGTGATAACTTTAAAAACGATGAGAAAGGAAAGTCCTTCTTTACAGAGAAAGTACAACCAAGCAATTAAATGTATCCTATTTTGCAACCACCAATCCAATAACTGATTCAGGCTAGAAGAATCAATGATTGCTAAAACCACTGATTGAAAGGAGGAGGAAAACATGACATTCACACAATCTCAATTATCATTCCACTGATTACTTACTAATTACAAAGATAAAAAGGTCCCTCTTCAATGGAGAAATCTAGTGGAAATGCCCTTAACCAAATCATCAAATTTAGGATCCCCATAATAAACCAATATATTATGCTTTCTAATGTGATTCATGGAAAAACACACAACATTGCCTATGTTAATATTCTTGCCAAAAATGTTTAACCTGAACCTAATCACGGATAACAATCAGATAAATGCCAATCAAGGAACACTTCTGCCAAACAATTGTCTAGGCTCTTAAAAATTTTAAATGTCATAGCAGACCAACATTAAATTAATTAATATATATATATATAAAAAGAACTGTTCTGGACTAGAGTCAAAAGACATTACAACCAAATGTAATATGTGATCCTTGATCAGATCCTAATGAGGAAAAGCTATGAAGAATACTATTGAGACAATAATATTGAGAAAATATGAATATAAACTGTTTATTAGATAGTTAACTGCCCTCAAGCTTAATTCTGTATGCAATGATAGCAGAACACCTCTCTGTAATTTTTTTTTAAGCAGAGAAGATGTAGTCATCCTTTGCTTATCAGAGGGATAATAGGAGGATTATAATACCAATTTTCATTCATGGCAGAAGACAAATATGGGCACAACAATAACATCTCCTTAGCTGAAACACTATAAGACTATAGCGCTTAAAAAAAAAAAAAAAAAAAAAAAGAGTATTGCATCGACATTAAATTTCTTGAGTGTTATCACTGTATTGTGATTATATGAGAGAATATCTTTATTCTTAAGAGATACATGCAGAGTATTTAGTGTTAAAGTATAAAGATATCTGCAATTTAGCCTCAATAGCTTAGGGAGAAAATATCAATATGGGTAGATAAAACAAACATAAAATATTAACTGGCAAATGCAGGTAAAGAATAAATGGATGTTCAATGTACTATTCTTTGGATTCTTCTGTAGGTTTGAAAAATTTCAAAATAATTTGGGGAAAATAAACCAAGAAGAAAAAACCCAAACCTAATCATGGCACTCCCTTATTTAAAACATTTCAATACTGTAAAAAAACAAAAAAAGGAGGGGTAGTCAGCCCCTCTGCTGACTCCTTGGGCTCCAGAATAAAGTCTAAACCTCTCTGCTTAGTAGATAAGGCCCTTGTCAACTCGACCCCAACCTTAGCAGTCTCACCACACACCCCACTGCCAGCGTTTTTCAATCTGTAGGTTGCGATTAATTAGCAGGCTATAAAATCAATTTCATGGGGCAAAACCAGTATTGACTAGAAGAGAAAATATCAGAATACAGAGGGAAAGATCAGAGAGTAAACAGTTGAAACATTTGTTTTAGTTTATAAGTGCGAAGTATGAATCTACACTAAGTCACAATGTAATCGTCATTGTTTTTAAAATGTACTTATTTTTCATTATACTTCTTACCATGAACCACAGTAGGAAAGACTCTAATTTTGAGTCCTGATTTTAGACTTATGATTTTCCAGTTTAATAATAAAGAATAATTATTCTTAATAATAAAAGGCATGTATAAACTGATTCCCCCCACCCAAATCTGTGATAGGCAACCATAAAAACAGCTAAATAGGCAAAGAAGGTTCACCTCAGACCTGATTATAACTGAGGGAGACAGCTGTTTGCTTCTTTAAAACAACCAAAACTATTTAAGGATTCCTCCTACTAAGAACTAAGCCATGAAACATATCATAAGGTGCATACACTAGGAAACTAGTAAATCATATGAAATCATGAAATAAGAACAAGGTAACTACTGACTCCACAATCACATATTTATAAGAACTGAAGGGAAAGTACTTGCTGTTAAATAGTATATTCAGAAGTTCCACCTGATTCTTTGGCATAATTACAATCACATTAACTCCATCTCTACCTTATCTTTGGAAAACATGGTTTTTGGATGTTCATCCTGCGTTCGGGACTGCCATGTTAAGTTGGCCAAAGCACTAAGGCACATTTCCTTCAAATCTATCAAAAATAAAAAGGAAGAGAAAGTTATCTATAGTACTATATCTCTATCACCGAGGGAATATTCAACTAAATAGCTCGCAAATTAACAACTACAACAGCAAAAAGTGGAGTCATCATCTGGTCTGAAATGGGCAATAGCAATTATTCAGAGCTAAATCCCAGCTTAACTTCTACTAGCAACCAGGCCTTTGCCTGATTCTGCTAAGCCCGAATCCCATTTCTTTTCCAGCCAACTAGAGGACAATCACTTTGAAGCAGTCTAGAGTTTGTTCTTACTTGCTTGCTTCCGGAGGAAATAGGTGTTCCCACTATGATGGCATACATTGCAATGAAAACTGTAGTTGGTCATGAAAGGTAGACAGGATCTGCAGAAGAGCCAAACAGTGCAAACTAGTGAGCTTCCCAATTCCCACTGCTTTATGAGAAGCCAATCAACAGGAATCCTTCCCCCTCAATGAAAGTGAGAAAAAAAAAGTTAATAATTATTAACACACTCAAAACTTTAAAAGTTCACTGAACACTGGGGTGCAATTCTGATACATCCCAGAGTGATATGGGCAGAAGAGTAAAAGCATATTTGCGGGACCTCTCGAGGAATGGGGAGAAATGCAGACATGCTGGACTTCCCCACCTGGCTTACTGCTGATTTTCCCACAAATGCTGAGAACTGCCTATTTAGTGGGCCAAGCCCTCAATCTGGGGGCTTTCCCTTTTGAGGCTAGTTGCTGCAAGGAAGAGGCTAAGCCTACCTGTAATTGTGCCTAGGAGTCACCCCCCAGAGAGTCTCTTTGTTGCTCAGATGTGCCCCCCCAAGCCCACTCAGCAGGTGAACTCACTACCCTCCCCACTACGTGGGACATGACACCCAGGGGTGTAAAGCCCCGTGGCAACGTGGGGAATGACTCGTGGAGATGAGCATGGTCCCAGCACTGTGGGATTGAGAAGATCTTCTTGACCAAAAGGGGGAAGAGAGATGAAACAAAATAAGGTTCCAGTGGATGAGAGATTTCAAATGGAGTCAAGAGGTCACTCTGGAGAGTATTCTTTATGTGCTATACAGATATCACTTGTTAGTTTTTAGTGTGTTGGAATGGCTAGAGGGAAATACCTGAAGCTGTCAAACTGCAACCCAGTGACCTTGATTCTTGAAGACGACTGTATAACTTGTAGCTTACACAGTGTGACTGTGTGATTGTGAAAACCTTGTGGCTCGCACTCCCTTTATCCAGTGTATGGACAGATGAGTCAAAAAATGGGGACAAAAATTAGATGAAGAATAAGGTGGGATGGAGGGGATGCAAAGATTTAGGTGTTCTTTTTTGCTTTTATTTTTATTTTGGAGTAAGGAAAAGGTTCAAAAATTGATTCTGGTGATGAACGCACATATGTATGATGGTGCTGTGAATAACTGATTGTACACCGGGGATGACTGCAGGGTGTGTGAATATATCTCAATAAAACTGTATTTAAAAGAAGTAAATGAACCATGGTGGGGAGAGGGGAATTTTTTATTTTAATTTTTGTTTTATTTTTTGGAGTAATGAAAATGTTCAAAGATAGAGTTGATGAATGCACAACTATATGATGATACTGTGAACAAATGATTATACACTTTGAATGATTGTACGTTATATGAATATACCTCAATAAAATTGCATTAAAAAAAAAAAAAACATTCACCAGAACAGAGCTCTTCACACTGGCATCTCGTCCAGGTTATTTTTTTGAGCATCTAAAAAGAGTATGCCAGGCCAGCTATGGAATAAGACAAAGCAGTTTAAGATCTATCTCTTTAAGGTGCAAATAGCATCATTGGAAGGAAAGACAGAATGTATGAAAAGATTAATCATTCCTATTAATCTACAATAGTTCAAATGACCCAAGTGGTAACTTTAGGTTTAGGACTCAGGGAAGCTTTTCTAAGTACATAAGTTATGGACTAGACTTGGAAAGATGAGTTAGTTTTCTAGATAGGTGAACTATGTGTAGAGACGAGAAAGCACGAGCTAAAGGAAAGGGTACAAATTGGTATAATCAAGTTTGTACAGGGCAAAGGATTTATCAGGATTATAATTTTAAAAAATAAGGCTTGAAAAGTAGGAAATAGAAAAAGGCCTTATGTGCCAGATGGAACTGGATTTCTTTTGTGGGTGACAGGTACTCCTTGAAGGGGAAGTAACATGGTTAAAGTAGAGAGTATAATGATAGGAAGAGTCTGAAGGAAGAAGAGATTAGAAAAATGGAAAGTATAGAAGAAGCTTTTGTAGCAGTCCCAGCAGAAGGTAAGAAAGGACTCCCTTGAGTGATGATAACAGAAATGGAAAGAACTGGGCAAATGTACAAGAAAAAAAAATTAGGAAAACTTGGCTACCAATTAGATGGACAGGGGAGCAAGGAGGGTATGGGGATGTTCTAACCACTAAGACTGGTGTATCATAAAGAGAAAAATCTCACAAGAGGAGTTGAGTTTGGGGGCAGGGGAAGATCTGTCTATTCCAAGGCAGAGAGAAAGAAGCCAGTGGAGGGGATGACTGAATGCAGCAGAGAGTGAGGACATAAACTGAGGAACCAATGCATAAGAGAAGGGAATGTGGTAGTGACACACAGGATGACTGGAAAGCACAGGGAGAGCTTAATCTTGAAAAGGAGAAGGTAACAGAAAAACAAAGACCTTTAGTATAAATGGTTTAAGTTGGAAGAGAATAAATCAGAATAAAGGCAGGTTTAACACAGACTCTGCTAAAACTAGCTTAAGGAATCCTCAAAGAAAAGGTTCCCAAGTATGTGCTGTCTATTGCTACCACTCAAGTAATTAGAAAACATCCTTATATGTCTTTGAAGATGTTAAGACTGAGATACCTTGCCTTTGGTTCTCGCTAGAACCCTTCTGTTAAACAGGTAGTTGTGACCAAGTCATCTGCAGAAGATAAAGCCACAATCAGGCGTTTAGAGCAGCCTTTTTGCTTCATACCCTGCTAACGCACTGTTTCCACCATAGCCTTAAAAGATACTTCATCCCACCTGGACAGGTTTTAGGAATAATTTTTCAAATACAGGTACAAACTAGCCTCTCCAAAGCTATAAAACTGCACAGTGGTTTGAGTCTTCCCCGGATTCCTCCCAGTTATCCCTCTGGCAAATTTCCTTTCATAGGTCCCCATCTGTCCAAATAAATTCTTTCTCCAATTTGGAGAAAGCCTTTTGTAAGTGACCAGCATTGCTTAGCTTGTGTATTCCCTACAGTTCTACCAGGATCAATCCTTTCTTCTGGATCTTTCAGTGTTTTTGCTTTTCTTTCTTTTTTTTTAAACATTCTATCCTGGGTCATCAGCCATATGTTAATTGGCACATTTGCACTTCTAAAACCCACTTTAATTTTTTAACTACAAGAGAAAGAGGGGCCATAAATTAGCGTACAACAGATAACAACATACCACAAAAGAAGTATTTCTTCACAATTTGACCCAAGGGGGATTAATTTCAGAATTAACTACACAGCCTTATTCCAGATACTCTTATCTACATTTATTTTTATAGCACAGACCATGAAGAACATTTATGGAGAGCCAGCCGTACAGTTATTCCCATAATGAGAGTCAGTAATGCTCACCTGCCAGCTGGTGACTGAATCCCTAGAATAAAGAAAAGAAGCCTTTCATTCTCAATCATAAAATGACTTAAATTCACCAGAAGATGTAAACAACTGGAAATGACGTTTTGCTGAGGAAAGAGCATAGAATATCTAAAGAGAATGAGTTAGAAGCAGGAGAAAGGAAAAAAGGGATGGCATGGGCATGAAGAGACACAGTCATCTCAAACTTTGACAACAGGCTCTATCCACCATATACATCAACTCTTTCCCCAAAATCCACAGCTGCCAATAAAAGGTTTAAATGATACTATCTCAAATGTGTTTATATGACGCTTTGTAATTGCACAGTTTTGTCTCCCAACCAGACCATAAGCTCAAAAGCAGAGACAATACCTACACAGTACCCATTAGGGCTATGCCTTCAATAGGCAGAGAACAGATGCCAGGGAATTAAACCAATTCCAGATTCACCATCCTACACTGAACCAAGGTTAGAAGACACAGGAAATACTAGGTATCTGTATTTGCCTACAAACTAACTGTTCAACTGTTGACAATTTAGTTCCTATTTCATAAATTGATTTGTAAGAAAACTTTGAAAAATACCCACGAGGTATCTATGCCAAAGGTATCTGCTGTGAACCATTTTGTACATATCCCACACTGCAGCTCCACTTCTCCCAACTGTCGGCCATTCTCTTCATCCACAGAGCCCGCCTGGGTATCCATCACCTCTGAAGTATCCCCAGCTCCTTCCTGCGTCCACAGAACAAGGAGAGAATCAAATTAGTTGACTTAACTGTATTTTTGACTCACATAAAATTTCAAAAACAAATTATTTTGCCTTGCAAAAATCCAACAAGAAATACTTACTAGTGTATCTTTTCCATTAGAAGATTCTGTCTCCAAACCACCAACCTCCCTATCAACCAAGTTTGCATCCCTAAAAGACAATGAAATCACTCAAGTTGGAATGTATAACAAAAACAAAGCTCAAAACGCCTATTACCGAAGATGATGCTCAAAGTATAGCTGGACTTCACATACCTACAACAGCTTTTTCAGATAAGCCTATCCCCAGACTGGATGCCTAAGGTTAACGTCAGGATATCAGGATAAATGTGGACAAGACACAGGCCCATGTGACAGAGGAAAGCCTAATCCGCCCTTACAAACCGGTCTCCACAGGATGGGTTTGGCCCTGGGGGAGGTTCACAAAGATGCAGCACTCCCACCGTTTTCACCAAAACTTCTGCTACCTCCAGTTTGGCACTGCAGGGTGATTTCTTCTATGGAACAGCTGAGGGGCTCCTACTGTAAGAGTGACCTCCCCAGCCCTGGGCCGGGGTACAGGGACCAGAGACAGAATGAGGAAAGAATCTCCCTCGGTTCCCACCGACCGCGAAAGAAGTGGAAAACCGGTTAGTCTGAGAAAAACCTCTGAGGGGAAGGGTCAGGGGTGAGGGGCGTCGGGGCGTTCCGTTAGCCCTGGGGCCCGGGATCGGAGGGCTCGGGAACAGGCGGCGTTCGGAGAGGGGCGGGCCTCCCCTCCCGAGTCCGCCGGGTGCCGCAAGGCGTCTTACCCGCTTTCGGCCTCTCCGGAACCAGGCTCCGCTGCTGGAACAGCACACGTCCCCTCTCCAGCTGGGGCGGTGGCCACTGCTACCACCGGCTTCGTCTCTCCCTCTTCCACCGCTGGTGCGTTTGCGGCCACCACCGGACCAGGGCCGGCAACCACTCCAGGTCCAGGTCCGCTTCCCGCCGTCGCCATCACGGCCGCTTCACAGACTCTCGCGAGATTACTGTCTCCGGCTCGCAAGTCTTCCCGGACGGCTGCGTTCTTCAAACAGTAAAGGCCTATGGTAGGTCCGCCGCCGGCTTGAGGAAGGCAGATGCCAGGACCGCTTTAAGGTCGGGCGGGCCGCGCCAGGGGGGCGGAGCCTCTGGAGAGTGATTGACGGAGGCCGTGCGAAGTGAAGGTGCGGGTGGCACGGTTGTGAAGTGGATTTCCTTTAGGACTCACTTCGGTTTCAGGAATGAACGCTGGGCCTTTTCACGGCCAAGACTGGGACTCACGGCGCGGAGGACGTGCCATAAGAGCGCTGGCTGCTTGCGGTCTTTGCACGCTGAGGTCAGCATTGCAAACGTTCCTCCTCAGTAAATGTGCGAAACGTTCTCCAGAAAGATCGGCACTTACAGGCCCCCCCCGCCCAGAAGGTATTTGATTGTTGTGCCTCCCTAGTGATCCGCCACTTTGACCACGTTAACAAATGACCTCTCGAGATGGGAACCTAGACAGTCTGATTCTAGAGACCATCCTGCCCAGGTACGGCGGGAGTGGAGTATCAGGGCGAAGGGGGCCAAAAGCAAAATGTCTGGGCTGGAACCTGCAAGGCGTTTAATATCGCTGAAAAGTCTAGGTCGAGTTTGTGAGAGGAGGAAAATGAAACCCTAGTCAGGAGGCCTAGATGCTGGAGGACTTAGGAGTTTAGAGAGGTTTGCTGCTTAGAGAAAGAAAGAGCTCTGTACTACAAGTGAGAACTTGAGGACTCACCAACGGTAACTAGTAGGTGAAATCATTCACGGCCATGGTGTCCAATCTCCAGAATACAAACTCCTAGGAGTTTTAGACCAGGACGGTTTTTTTTTTTTTTAATTAAATTTAGTTTTATTGAAATACAATTCGCACACCATACGATCATCCATGGTATACAATCCCCTGTCCACAGTATGATAACATAGTTATGCATTCATCACCACAATCTATCTCTGAACATTTTCCTTACATCAGAAAGAACCAGAACAAGAATAAAAAATAAAAGTGAAAAAAGAACACCCAAATCATCCCCCCATCCCACCCCATTTGTCCTTTAGTTTTTATCCCCATTTTTCTACTCATCCATACACTAGATAAAGGGGGTGTGATCCACAAGGTCTTCACAATCACATTGTCACCCCTTGTAATCTACATTAATATATAATTGTCTTCAGGAGTCCAGACTGCTGGGTTGGAGTTTGGTAGTTTCAGGTATTTACTTCTAGCTATTCCAATACATTAAAACCTAAGAGGTGTTATCTATATAGTGCATAAGAATGTCCACCAGAGTGACCTCTCGACTCCATTTGAAATCTCTCAGCCACTGAAACTATTTTGTCTCATTTTGCATCCCCCTTGTGGTCAAGAAGATACTCTCAGTCCCACGATGCCGGGTCCACATTCATCCCCAGGAGTCATATTCTGCATTGCCAGGGAGGTTTACACCCCTGGGAGTCGGGTCCCACATAGAGGGGAGGGCAGCGAGTTCACCTGTCGAGATGGCTCAGTTAGAGAGAGAGAGGGCCACATCTGAGCAACAAAGAGGTACTCAGGGGGAGACTCTTAGGCACAACTACATGCAAGTTTAGACTCTCCTTTGCGGTAATGAGCTTCATAAGGGCAAGTCCCATGATCGAGGGCTCAGCACATCAAACTGCCAGTCCCAATGTTTGTGGCAACATCAACACCAGTCCGGGTGAGGATGTCCAACACATCCGCACCTTCCCCCAGATCCTCGGGGCTGGGGGGGGGGAGGCTGTAAATATATTTTTTATTATCTGCCCAAATTACTCTGGGATGTGTCACTATTTCACTTCAGCCTATACTAACCTACTGTATCTCACTTCCTATTCAAAGTTCCATGCAGTTGTGGTGTTTGAACAAATCGACTGTAGAGTTGTACTGTTTAGAAAATTTAGATTCTGTACCAAATAGATATCTCTTCCCTTTGTCTCACATGGAAGTTGAAGTTTTAAAACACAATCACTTTCAACCTTTACCCTTTAGACCAGGACAGTTTTAAGGAAATAAATGTTTAGATCCTATTTTCCTAAAAAAAAAAAAAAAAAAAAAAAAAAATTGCTGAAGCATAAACCCTTCTCCTACTTTACAAAGGAAAGGCATACTTCCTCCAATCCTGTGCTTAATCCTGAATCAATGATGCATTTCTCTAGAGTATACAAATCCTTGGGGCACCAGACACAACAACTATCTGAAATATGTAGAGATTAAGAAAATGATGAGTAGGAAATCCTTTTGAGAGTAAGGTGGTTCCCAATTACATGTTTTCAATAAAATTAAAGGAGGATCTAATTGGGTTACTAGCTGAGAGACTAGTAAAAATGGTTGTTGGTAACTCTGAGAATTAAATTTGAGAGCATAGATTACCAGGAGATAGAAAGTGGGCAGATATTGGGCATTCAGAATGTTCAATAAGTTTCATTGAAAAGGTTTAGAAATGAATAGTGCAACACTGCATGATGGTATCACAATATTGTAAGTGTAATTAACAAAGCTGAGTGTGATTATATGCCATGGCCCAAGAGGGCTTTTGTTGCCAAAGGACTAAAGAAAGCACCGGACATGTTCTAAGACATGAACCTTTATTATAGTGCTTACCTACAGTGTGGGAAAGTCAAGTCACGTTGCCCTGAAATCAGGAGCTTCTCTGAATGGATTCAGGAACTTCTCTCAATGGCGGCAGGTTCAGAGCACAACGTGAAATAGTCCGCACTTTGAAGGGAGTGAAAAAGCTAGTTTTAAGGGCTTGACATTCCAATTGGTATGAGAGCATAAGACGGAGGGGGCGGAGTCGTGCAACATAAGGAGGGATTGATTGTAATCAACAGGGAGGAGGGGAGGATTATAGATTATCTTGTAGATAACTATTTCAGGGAGTCTCGGAGGAGGTAGTTTCCGGTATAGATTACATTTAGCACCTGATATTACAAGGAGAATAGGTCAAACATTAACTGTCCTAGGTCAAGCAAACTGCTGTGCACAGTCTTCAAGGCACTTGAGGTCCCAGGGCTCCCATAGTATAGTTGAAAGCGGAAGGCTAGAGTCGTCAGCAGAAAGAAAGCTACGGGATAAAAACTGGGACTATATAACATAGCCAAACCCAAAGTGGGCAATAATGGTGGTTAATTGTATATAACCAATTATATACAATATAAGAGAGTTCTTACATGAACTACAACAAACGTGCATCACTATCACAAGGTGTTAATACTAGGGTGTTATACGGAAAAAATACAATTAACGTAAACTAAGGTCTATAGTTAAAAGTAACATTGTAATATTCTTCCATTAATTGTAACAAAGGCACTATACCAAAGCTAAACGTCAATAATAGGGGAATATAAGGGTGTATGGGATTTTTTTTTTTTTTTCAGAAGAAATGAGAATGTTCTCATGTTGACTGTAGTGGTGAATGCATAACTATGTGATTATACCATGAGCCATGGACTGTACACTTAGGATGCATTATATGGTGTATGAATAAAACTGTTTAAAAAATGATTGTTGGTGATAAATGATAAAATTAGTGGTTGAAATTTTAAAGACAAACAGGATATTTGCAAAGACTCAAAGTGTCTCTCCCAAAATATTTGTAAATTATTGTGGCAGTTTTTTAACATGTGGTCACAAATTCTTTGACGCTCCTCCCTCCAAGAAGTAGATTTAAATCCTGCATCTCCTTGAATGTGTGCACCGGACTTAGTGACTTACTTCTAACTGATAAATTATAGACAGGGAAAATAGTAACTTTACAGTGGAGCAACTGGCAGACACCATCTTAACCAAGTAGTCATCACCAGTAGAGAGTCATGTTGATATCATGTTCTCCCTGAAATGATGCTCACTATGGTATTCTTCCAAAAAGTCCATCACACCAGTCTAATTGAAAGAAAACATCAGCCAAACCCAAATTGAGGGACATTCTAGAAAACATCTGACTGTTATACTCTTTCTTCAAAACCGTCAAGGTCATGAATAACAAGGGAAGACCAAGAAACTGTCACAGAGTGAAGGAGACCAAGGAGACATGACAACTGTGCTGGTTTGAATGTATTGTGTCCCCCAAATGCCATTATCTTTGTGGTCTTGTTGGACAGACATTTTTGGTGCTGGTTAGATTTGCTTGGAATGTGCCCCACCCAGCTGTGGGTGGTGACTTTGGTGGGATACTCCCATGGAGGCGTGACCCCACCCATTCAGGGTGGGCCTTGATCAGTGGAGCCATATAAAACATGCTGACTCAAAGAGACTGAACGGAGTGCAGCTGTGAGTGACGTTTTGAAGAAGAGCAAGCTTGCTAGAGAGGAATGTCCTGGGAGAAAGCCATTTTGAAACCAGAACTTTGGAGCAGATGCCAGACACGTGCCTTCCCAGCTAACAGAGGTTTTCCAGACGCCATTTGCCATCCTCCAGTGAAGGTACTTGATTACTGATGTGTTACCTTGGACACTTTATGGCCTTAAGACTGTAACTGTATAGCCAAATAAACCCCCTTTTTATAAAAGCCTATCCATCTCTGCTGTTTTGCATTCTGCAGCATTAGCAACCTAAAACAACTAAATGCAAAGTGTTGTTCTTGATTGGATCCTGGAACAGAAAGAGAGCATTGGTGGGAAACTGGCAAAATCCAAATAAAGTCTGTAGTTTAATTAATGGAATTATTCCAATGTTAATTTCTTAGTTTTGATCAGTATACTTTGGTTATATAAGATGTTAACATTAAGGGAAGCTGGGTTAAAGGTATATAGGGAACTCTGACTATCTATGTGACTTTTCTGTAAATCTAAAGTTATTTCAAAATTAAAAGTTAAAAAAAATAATTGTTGGTGGTAGGTCACCACATGACTTGGCAGAAGGTGTTCAAAGAGTTGTGCTCCATTGCTTCGATAAATCCTAAATGGGAATCTGCTTATTTATGTAAACAAAGATCGTCAGCTCTTAGATCTATAAAAATGAAAAATAGGAATAGAATTGATGCTAAATGTCTCATTCTAGCAATAATGATTTTCATGGACATGTGAATTAATTGAAAGAATAAATGTTCAATCTCATAGAGTTGCATCGCCAATAAAATTTTATTTTAGGTTTAATTATCAAAATGTGTACTATAATTGTTTGATTAATTGTGTACTGCACTGATAATACAATCAAGAAGACATTTTTAATGGTAGAACCTTATGGTCAAAGGAAATTTTTAAAACATTTATTTCAACTTGTTTATATATTTTTATTGCAGAGAAAAATTATAGACTTTGTAGCATAAAATTATATATATGAATTATTTATATAATATATTATGTCCTGTGGAGGAAGTAGAATGGAATTCTGAGTTCAAAGAGAAAATGAGATGATACAGAATTTTTATTAAAGAAAACTTGTTCATATATTTTTTTGAATGGATGATGGCAGGTATCAAATCAATACACTGAAAATCATTTAAAATTTTATTTAACAATGTTTACCATCCTCCTGAATTCCTCTTGCAGCTAAATAATAAGATGATAAACTTATACAAACTAAAATTTGGAAGCCACTTATTTAGAACAGTGTCTTTCACTTTTTACTTCAGTTCACATAAGAAATATATGTATACACATAACATTATTTATAAGTGAATTAACAGATTTTATGAAACCATTTCCACATTGTATTATATCCTATTCTGTTTTTAGTGGTGATGTTAAATTGATTTGAAGACCCCAACAACTTGAAAAATACTGATGTAACATTGTTTCCACAGGGCAGTGGGCTTGGCGTTGAAACCTGGCCAGCACCTACATTTTAAATGAAGGTCTTGGATGATTTCAGCAAGAGTAGATTCAGAGGAGAGATGGGGAGAGAAGCCACATTACAATGGATTGAGAAGTGAATGGAGGAAAGGAAGTAGAAAGAGCTGTATACACAACTCTTCCCAGTTTTCTCCTATGGCATTTTATTTCTCTAAAGAAAAAAATTTAAGTCAAATATGCCAAAATGTCAACAGTTGTTAAATCCTCGCTGCATGATTCTCTGCACTGTTTCAGTTTGTTTGAAATAGTCCCTAAACAAATGTTTAGCTCTGAAGGAGAGAGAGCAATTGGATGATAACTGGGAGTGCAGGGCTGGGGAACAGACTGATGAAACACTTTTATTTATCAGTAGGGAATGAGAAGTTGAAGACAGAGGACAAAAGACAGAAGGAGCAGCTTTCTGGAGAAAGTAGGGCCAGGAGCTGAGTCAACGGCAGAGATGAAGAAGTTAGACTTGACAAGGAGGAGGGAATCCGTTCATCTCCTGAGACTAGAGGAAAGAAGGATGGAATTAAGATATAATTTGTAATTATTAAGGGAAATAGGAGACCAAGGGAGGACATCAGTGGCTGGCAGTGAAGGTCTGGCTGAGCTCTAAGACTCACATTTGTTGTGGCACCAATTTATACCTTCTGTGCTTTCTTCCAACAGCACTAAGCTACGTAAGTATAATAGTGAAGTTTAATAGAAACACTCGTCTGAGTTTTCTGTTTTGTCAGGCAGATACAAGGAAGGGCCAAGATAAAAGGGAATCAAAGATGATAGTGAGGACGTTTATTTTTCAGAAATTTAAAACCTCCAGATTGTTCCTATGCCAGATAAGCCCTGAAATCCAGAGGTACCAGTCTCTCCAAGAACATCAACCAGTTTCAACCCCTACTCCATAATGTCAACACCACTTTTCAACATGAAGTTAGAATGGTCATTGCCCAAATATCCCTGAAGTTTGAGAGAATGATCAAATGAGAGGGAGGAGTTGTAACAGAGAAGATAGGAGTTAAATGATTATGACTACTGAATTATATAGATATTTCTTTTTAGTCTCTAATGTATTGGAACAGCTAGAAGGAAACACCTGAAATTGTGGAACTGTAGCCCATACTGTTCTAGTTTGCTAATGCTGAGGAATGCAAAACGCCAGAGATTGATAGGCTTTTATAAAACGGGGGTTCATTTGGCTATACAGTTACAGTCTTAAGGCCACAAAACGTCCAAGGTAACACCTCAGCAATCAGGTACCTTCACCAGAGGATGGCCAATGGCGTCCGGAAAACCTCTGCCAGCTAGGAAGGCAGCTGGCGTCTGCTCCAAAGCTCTGGCCTCAAAACGGCTTTCTCCCAGGACGTTCCTTTCCAGCAAGCTTGCTTCTCTTCAAAATGTCACTCACAGCTGCACTCCGTTCTGTCTCTTTGAGTCAGCATGTTTTATATGGCTCCACTGATCAAGGCCCACCCTGAATGGGTGGGGTCACACCTCCATGGGAGTATCCCACCAGAGTCACCACCCACAGCTGGGTGGGGCACATTGCAAGCAAATCTAACCAGCACCAAAATGTCTGTCCCACAAGACCACAAAGATAATGGCAGTTGGGGGACACAATACATTCAAACTGGCACATTCCACCCCCTGGACCCCAAAATGACATTATCTTTCCAAATACAAAATACATTCATTTCATCACAATATCACAAAAACTTAAATCATTTCAGTAACAATAGTTAAGTACAAGATCCCATCAAAATCAAATATAGGCGTGGTCAGTCCTAAGGCATACTTTTCCTTTAGCTTTGGATCTGTGGACTTAGAACAAGTTATATGCTTCCAATATACAAAGGAGGGACATTCATAGGATAAACATTCCCATTGCCATAAGGAGAAACAGTAAGGAAAACAGGGTTAACAGGACCAAAACTGTTCCTAAAACCTGCAGGGCAAACTCCATTAGATTTCAAAGTCTGAGAGTCATTAACAGAACGACGTTGCATCCTTGGGGCTTGAGAGAGCGGGAGTCTAACCCTTCCTAAGGACCTTTTCGGCAGCCCTTTCCTCTCCATACGCTTAGATGAGTGTTCCAACATACCCACACATTGGGGAGACCACCTTCTCGGCCCCACCCTCCTCAAACATCAGGCAGCTCCCGGATTCCCTTCCATCTCCGGGGCACACGCTCAACCCCTTCAAAACAGTGTGGTGGCAGCCAGACTCTCCCCAATTCCCTGGGAATGTGCTCCACCCTCTTTGGGACCTCGGGTGCCAAAACTCTTCCAGAGCATCTAGGTGGAATGCCCACCCTCGACCTCCGGGGCAAACTCACCCTTTCCATGCATGTGGGCTGCTCCGCTCTCCCAGCCCGAGACCTCTTGACTCCAGACCTCAACCTCCATGGCTCTGTCTTTGAAGAAATTTTTCCTGCAATTTGTTCCTTGTCTGTCTCTTCCAGTCCAGACTGGCAGCGGCTCTGTCTATAAAGTTCTCGCAAAAATTCTGTTGGCTTTGCATGAAGCACACAGGGGTCAAAGCCATCAGACAATAGGAGTTTCCACAAATCCTTTCTGGATAATTCCATCTCCAATCTTGGCTTGTACTGAAATGGCGGCTGGGTTCCATGATTGGTTACATCCTCACATTGGGCTGTAGCTTCTGGGATTCCACCCCCTGGAAGCTCGTAATTTTCAACTTCTGGTCTCTTTGAACCCAAGAGTTCAGTTCTAAGTTTATCTCTCTCTGCTCGCATTTTACTATAAACTGCAAGGAGAAGCCAAGATACATCCTCCACACGTAGTCTGGAGATCTCCTCAGCTAAATATTCCAGGTTGTTGCTTCCAGATTCTTCCTTCCATCTGACACCAGGACTCAATTTTGCCAAATTCTCTGCCACTTTAAAACAAAGATCACCTTTCTTCCAGGTTACAACAACACATTCACCATTTCTGTTCCAGGCCTCGTCAGAAGTATCTTTAGAGTCCATATTTCCATAAACAGTCTCTTTAAAGCAGTTTAGGCCTTTTCTATCAAGCTCCTCACAATTCTTCCAGAAACTCCCCATTATCCACTTAAAAAGCCGTTCCAACATGTTTGGTATTTGCAAACTCAGCAGCAAAAGCACCCCACTTCTCTGGTACCAAAATCTGTTCTAGTTTGCTAATGCTGCAGAATGCAAAACACCAGAGATGGATTGGCTTTGATAAAAAGGGGGTTTATTTGGCTATACAGTTATAGTCTTAAGGCCATAAAGTGTCCAAGGTAACACATCAGTAATCAAGTACCTTCACTGGAGGATGGCAAATGGCGTCCGGAAAACCTCTGTTAGCTGGGAAGGCATGTGGCTGGCATCTGCTCCAAAGTTCTGGTTTCAAAATGGCTTTCTCCCAGGATGCTCCTCTCTAGCAAGCTTGCTTCTCTTCAAAATGTCACTCACAGCTGCACTCCGTTCTGTCTCTTTGAGTCAGCATGTTTTATATGGCTCCACTGATCAAGGCCCACCCTGTATGGGTGGGGTCACACCTCCATGGGAGTATCCCACCAGAGTCACCACCCACAGCTGGGTGGGGCACATTGCAAGCAAATCTAACCAGCACCAAAACGTCTGTCCCACAAGACCACAAAGATAGTGGCAGTTGGGGGACACAATACATTCAAACTGGCACACATACCATTCTTTGAAATTTCCTCTATAGCTACTTGTTAAACTGTACTTCAGAATGTGTCACTTTTCTGCATATATATTTCACAATCAAAAAAATTTTTTAAAAGATAGAGAGTAGTTCCGATAATTCACCTTGGCACCCAAGAAAACAGAGGGACAGGAGAACCTGAATGGACTCCAAGTCTGAAAGTCTGGAGAAGGGGTCAAGAACTGGAATGGGAAGAGGAGAGAACATTTGAGTTTCAAGATTTTAGACCCTTCGAGAATTCCCTGCCTCTTCCCCAGAGCCAGCTCACCGGTGGGTAAAAGCTGGTGAGACTAAAGTGGAACCAGAACTAATTCCTGGGATTGGACAGCAAAGCACCCACCAAAGTCTGCCCCTTCTCAAGATAAGGTAAATTAAAATCACTAAAGTTAACATAACAGAGCATCAGATCGGAAGTTCATGATGCACAAACAGAGGCTCTCCATCCCCAGCATCTCAGATCTTGCCAGGAAGTGGACCTGATGCAACTGTCACCAGCTGGAAGGCAAATTATTTGCCTTGATGAAAATGTGGAACTCATTCTCTTCTCATACTCAAATACATATTCAAAATGCTCACAATTGTTATTTCTGAGTGGTAGGATTATAAAGACTGTTTCTCATTATTTTCTCTATAGTTTCCAAGGTTAAAAAAAAAAGGTATTTGTCTCCTTCGTCACCTTTCTCTACATGTCTCTGATTTATCCCTTCTCAGTTCTGCTGCCCCCCATCAGTCTTCTATATATATAGCTTCATCACCACTCCCTAGGATTACAATTGGATCTTCCTGTTTCAGGCTTTTTCCTTCTCCAGTCCATCCTGGCCAATCCTTCTCTAACACCTCTGCATCCCTTCCTCCTTCCTTAGGAAGCAACTTACAACTTTTTAGATAAAACTTGACTTAGTGTTCAAGAGCATCCAGCAAATGGCCTCCCGGACCTGTGGGAACACCATCACTTCCCACATATCCCACCTGCCCCAACCCAGTATCTCATCCCCAGATCTCTTGGTTTCCCGCTTTCTTCCTGCTTTTGATCTGCTTTCCCCCAACCTACACTGCCCCTCCCACTCCTCCACGTCCAGGGTACATCAAGACCCAAGTCAAGGTATAACTTTTCCAGAAACCTTGGTCACACAGCTCTTTTGTGAGTCTGTATGAATCAACAGTCCACAGTTGCAAATCAGAGCATTTTATTGTGCATCTGCAAAGTCCATCATCCCATTACACTAACCTCTATTAGGTCTAATGCAGGTGTTCGGTTTGCTAATGCTGCCAGAATGCAAAACGCCAGAAACAGATTGGCTTTTGTAAAACGGGGTTTATTTGGTTACACAGTTACAGTCTTAAGGCCATAAAGTGTCCAAGGTAACGCATTGATAATCGGGTACCTACACTGGAGGATGGCCAATGGTGACAGGAAAACCTCTGTTAGCTGAGAAGGAATGTGGCTGGTGTCTGCTTGCTCCCAGTTTGCATTTCAAAATGGCATTCTCCAAAATGTCTGCATCAGCTTCCAATGGCCGTCTTTAAAATGTCTGTCTCAGCTACAGTGGCATTCTTCAAAGTGTCCCTCTTGGCTGTGGCAAGCTCGCTCCTTCTGTCTGAGCTTATATAGTGCTCTAGTAAACCAATCAAGGCCCATGGAGGCCACACCTCCATGGAAACCATCCAACCAGTTATCACCCACAGATGGGTGGGGTGCATCCCCATGGAAACAACCCAATCCAAACCTTCCAGCCTAATAAACACCAATATGTCTGTCCCCACAAGACTGCACCAAAGAACATGGCTTTTTCTGGGGGCACAATACATATAAACCGGCACAGCAGCTAACCATTTCATTTGGAACAAAGCACTCAGTTCTCCCATGCCACAATCAGTTCATTTCTTTGCTTGGGCTACTCTCTCTGGCTCAAACAGCAAATGTTATGTGGAAAAAAAAAAAAAAAGTGGCAAAACAGTATTGTGTTATGATCCTACTTTTGTTAGTAAACATGAAGAAAGCTGGAGTTAGGCTCGTTAAACTTTTACCCTTCGTTATCCCTGAGGGGATGGAAGCGATTATAGGCATGTTACTTTTTATATAATAACTTCTGATTTATAATCAGAAAAAACAAACACATTTTTAAAGCTTTGCACATAAATGGACTAAGCCACATAAAGTAACTTCCCCAGGACAGTTGTTGAAGTGAACGAACCTACTTCTATCATCTTTTGAACAGAAAAGAAAAAAAAAAAATGCCATTGCAGACTCTCAGGGAACTGAGGGTTTTCTTCTCATTTAAAAGAAAACAAAAATATTTGTGAGCTGGATTTTAATTGTAGCTCTATTATGTCTCTCTTCAGAAACTTACCGAATGCTCTCTCCAGAAACTTGTCTGTTCACCTTCTTGCATGAATGTTTGCTCGTTCTTCCTTCAGAGATGAATGAAGCTTTCTAGAAAGCCCTATAACTTAAAACCCCAGCTTTAGACCTTCTACCTCTTCCCAGGAGCCCACCCTTAGTAAAACAATGAATTAGAATATTTCACAGACTAAGTCAGTAGGTCTGGAGTGGAGTCAGAGATTTTTTGCATTTACAACCAGCTCCCAGATGATTGTTATGATGCTGGTCTGAGGATCACACTTAGAGTAGCAAGGGAGGAGAGTATTTCTAACTTTATTTCACATCCCCACTAGCTGTGATAGTGCAATCTCTTTCAAACAGGGCTTTGTGTATAGCTGGCAGTAACTAACCTTGCATAGTTATTAACTAATGTAGCAGAATAATTTTGAAACAGTAATGGATTCCCCTCTTTCTTTTGCCTCTTTAACCTTGCCACCATCTCTCTCCCCCTCCCCATAGTGCTCTATGGGGCGATTATACATTATAATCATCTGGGGAGCACGTTTAAAAAAAAAAAAAAAGACAATGCCTTTTGGCCTACACAACCAGACTCCCTAAGTTGGAATCTGGGTATTGACAGCTTTAAAAAAAAAAAAAAATTTTCCATGGGGTTCTAATATTCAGCCAGGTTTGAGAACTGCTCATTGCCTCCAAGAGGGATGTAGCAGGGTGGAAAAGAAATAGTCTATAAATGTTTCTTAGAGGAACAGAAAGGACTCTGAGCATAACTAGAATGCTTGGGATAAATGCTTTTACCCACATATAAAGTAAAGGCTACCCAGGAGGTGAGAAGGTGATGGGATGTGACTGTGATGCTAAGTCTGGATAGACTGGCACCTATCCTGGCAGAGATTTCCCTGCCCTGGTGTGACACAGAAGTGGCAGGGGACTCCCATGTACTCCAACCTGGGCCACAAGTGGAAGCTGTTGGACCTGAAGGCCCAGGGCTTCAACCCACATGGGGCCATACCTGAATACCAGATGTAGTGAGTGACAGCTAAGTGGATGCCCGAGTGGATGGGCAGCATTAAGGCCAGCTGCTCCCACCCTCACACCTGAATCCCTGTCCGCAGAGACTTAAATACAAACTCTTAGAGGGAAAGAGGGACCTTAAATTAAAATTGGACTAACTACTCCTCCACAAAAGAACATGAAAAGAGTCATGGTTGGATTATAAAAAGATAGTTATATTCCTTGCTGACTTGAGTCATGGACCAAGATTCACATCCATTACACCAGCAAACATTAAAGTGTCAGGTCCTTCAGAAGTGTTTATGTTTTAAATACAGGATTCTTGAAGATTAAAAGGGCTTCAATACTGAAGGGAGGGAACTTGGATGGAAGCAAGTATGTCCCGTCCCTGTACCCCTTCTTGTAAAAGGTTTCTGGGCCCAAAGGGTAAACGTTGAAACTCACTGTGTTCAAACTTTAACTTTCATGTGAGACCAAGGTAAGGGATGTTTATTTGTGTAGGATCTATATTTTCTAAATATAACTTCTACAGTCAGTTTGTTCAAACACTACAATTACATGGAACTTTGAATAGGAAGTGAGCTATGGTAGGTCTGTATAGATTAGAATGAAATAGCAACGTGTCCTAAAGTAACTTGGGTAGAGAATAAAAATACATATTTGGACCCCCCCGAAGAGCTGGGGAGGATGCAGAGGTGTTGGACTTCCTCACCTGGATTGTTGCTGATGTTCTCATGAACATTGGGGACTGATGGCTTGATGTGCTGAGCCCTTTGTCTTGGGACTGGCCCCTGTGAAGCTTGTTGCTGAAAGAAGAGGCTAACCCTGCTTATAATTGTGCCCAAGAGTGTCCCCCTGCGTGCCTCTTTGTTGCTCAGATGTGGCCCTCTCTCTCTCTCGGTGGGTGATCTCACTGCCCTCCCACCTACATGGGACCTGACTCCCAAGGGTGTAAATCTCCCTGGCAACACAGGATATGACTCCTGGGGATGAATCTGGACCCAGCATCGTGGGACTGAGAACATCTTCTTGACCAAAAGAGGGATGTGAAATGAAACGAAATAAAGCTTCGGTGGCTGAGAGATTCCAAATGGGAGTTGAGAGGTCACTATGGTGGACATTCTTATGCACTATATGGATAACACTTTTTAGGTTTTAATATATTGGAGTAGCTAGAAGTAAATACTGAAACTACCAAACTCCACCCCAGTAGCCTTGACTCTTGAAGACAATTGTATAACAATGTAGCTTACAAGGGGTGACAGTGTGATTGTGAAAACCCTGTGGATCACACTCCCTTTATCCAGTGTGTGGATGGATGAGTAAAAAAATGGGGACAAAACCTAAATGAAAAATAGGGTGGGATGGGGGGGATGATCTGGGTGTTCTTTTTTTATTTTTTATTCTGATTCTGATTCTTTCTGGTGTAAGGAATATGTTCAAAAATTGATTGGGGTGATGAATGCACAGCTGTGGGATGGTGCTGTGAACAGTTGATTGTGCACCATGGATGATTGTATGGTATGTGAATATTTCTCCATAAAACTGAATTTAAAAAAAAAGTTTCTGGGCCCTTCCCTAAAAAAGAGCCCAGAACTCTCCCTACCTCTCACCCTCCCCCATGTTTTTATTGCCTATAAAGCAAAACAAAGCACTTTCTATGTTCATTATAATTGTTAAACAAATATTATTCATCTCATGGAGTATTCGGTCTCTGCCTGAGCTCTTGTTCCTTAATCTCTAGCTCTTAAATACTGAGTTGACTAAACACTCCTGATTACTTCCAGTAACCGGACATCTGAGTCCTACTAAACATCTGAGTCCTAGTAAAAAGAGTTTTAGTCTTCTTTTTATTAGAAAAGGGTAGGTTCCACATTGGATGGAGTTTCTTCTGTTTTGTTCACTGATGTAACCCAGGCACCTGGAACAGTGCCTGGTACACAGTAGGTACTCAATATTCATTGAACACATGAAATTGAAATTGTATTTCTTTCCTGTACATGAGGCTTGTCCCACTTTAAGGTCAAAGATATTACCAATCCCGCCGGGACAAGCAGCCAGGAAGGGGACAGCATGATGCCTAAAGGCAAGAGGCTCCTCTGAAGTCCGAAAATTTTGGAAACAGGTTTTCTTTACCTATCAGCTCTCTGCTCTGGCCCTGGGGTGCACGTAGGCTTGGTGTGATCTCTGGATGAGTAGAGCTGATGTCTGGAAACTAAGTAGCTCAGTGGTCCTCAAAGTGTGGTCCCTGGGCTAGCAGCATCAGCATCATCTGGGAACGATTAGAAATGCACATTCTCAGGCCCCACCCCAGACCTACGTCAGAAGCTCTGGAAGTGGGGGTCCAGCCATCGGTTTTAACAAGCCCTCCAGGTCATTCAACTGCACACTGAAGCTTGAGATTAAGCAGAATGATGGGCAGAAGAATGAGCAAAATGAGGCAGAAGAGCTGGGAAATGCAGGGCCATTTTGAGGATATGTGGACAAACACTGGAGTAGCTATGGGAGTGTTTGTCCACGTCCTCAAAATGGGCCTGCATTTCCCAGCTCTTCTCCCGCACCTTGCTCATTCTTCTTGGGATATGCATCCAAGCAAGGAGTTGAATCCTGCCCTTCTGCAGTTCCTCAGGGAGCTGGTGGATTGTTTAGAATGCACGGGTTAGACCACAATCAGTTTCTCTTGTAAGAGCCCCTGAGAAGTACTGGAGACCAAAAAGACAGGCAGGGAAAGAGTGAGGTTATATTTTAGCTTTGTTGCAGTCAAATCAAATTCTCACCAGGATAGGGTAGACGGTTCTTTCATTGGAATAGCAAGAGATGAGTAGTAGTGATGGAGCTCAGCATGGAAACAAAGTTGTCTGGTGCATGAAACTCAAATAGTTGGGAAAGGTCAAGAGGACACCTGAAATAAGGGGAATCTGAGTATGGACCTGCCTCTTGGAGGGGTAGACAGGCTCCCGAGAAGAGACAATGTCCCCACTGCCTTTCCTTCCTTTCCTGGACAAAAAGGTTCTGACTGAACCATAACTTTCATGCAGCTACTCACTCAGGGGTTCATGTTCTGCTGATGCAAGCCTAGGAGCCAGGGCCCTCCGCCACCCACCACACTGGCCCCAATTGGCCATCTTGTCACTGGAGCAGCTATGGGAGTGTTTGTCCATGTGTCAGCCCATGTGGGTGCCAGCCAGGGCCGGCCAGCTTTCTGACAAGTCAGGATCAACAGCTCTCCCTTGGGCTCATATCATCCTGTTTGGGATGGCCAAGCCCCAATGCAAGAGGAACATGAAAGAAGCTGCCAAGCCCAAGATAAGAAGGAACTGTAGTGTCCAGGAGAGAGGGAGAAGGTAGTGGCTGAAGGTTCTGGTTGGACTTGTTGAATGGGACACCCCCTCAACACAGGGACTAGCCACTCATGATCGTAAACATTTATCAGTGTGCAGGGCTCTGCCCAGTCTCACCCAGTTTTTCCAATTTTATCTCGACTACAACAAAAAATGGTGGTGCCTTCTTGTAGCTCCATAATTTGAGATCCCCCCTACCCAAGGCTGATTAGGAAGTGAAGGTGGTGGACCACATGGCACACACCACAAAGTTCATATCTACCTTACCCCCCAATCTCTTTTGCCCCTGGGCAGTGGGATGGCCCCTTGCACTGCTGATCTGGTTTAGATGCCACCTATGAAGAAAGGGGAGAGAAAGTCATGCTCATTTTCCCCAAACCAGATCAGCACTACTAGCAAAATCTGTGAATTGAGTGACAAAGTTCAATAGTTTTCGAGTATTTGGGTATCGATGCAGCTATGTAGGACATCAGAGCATTCCAACGTGCTGTAGCTGTCCTTTATTTGAGTCAAGAGGCTCAACTCAGGACTTAGGAAACAGCTGTGGACAGGCTGCTTGGTTGGTTTCTGAAGGGTTCAGAAGCTGGAACTGCCCCAGGAGCTGGGGGATTACCCGCGTGACACATTTATATTCCTGATTCCAGTACAAATCTGCACCTACCCTAAAAATTTTAAGTTTTTACCAGCTCAAAGTTCTGGTGGTGTGATAAGAAAGAAAAATGGCAGCTTGGGTGCTAAGAGCTGTGTAAGTGCAAATTTTGTTCCTAATTGGTGTTCCCTGGGGATAGAGTCAGATGACTTCTGCTGGCCTGAGAGGTGGGTTGAGGGCCAGAGGGCACTATGGCCACATGCAAGTCTGACGGTTGAAGGAAGCTGGGCCACAACCAGCTAAACAAGTTCTGGGCAGCATGGGAATATCCTCATTTACCCCTGGTTCTGCCCCAACAATACACCTCTGGCACCCTGCCTGGAATACTTCTCCCTCAGTGCTCCTCAAAGAATTAGGTCCATTTTCATAATTTTAAGAGATAACATGGAGAAGAGTGAGTAGGTCTAGAAAACACGTGGCGTCCTTCCCCTTTCTTCACCTAAGCTAAGGGATCGCATACCATTTCTGAGATGCCAGCTTCCTTGCTTGTTTTAACCTGCTCTTCCAGCAGGGGGCAGCACGACATTTAGTATCCTAACTAAACCTCAAAACTGGTAAGGACCTGTCAAAAATTCCTTTAAAAATGGTTTGCTATGCTGTGGCCTCTGAACAGCAATTGGGGGAAGTAGGGATTCGCTTCCACTTTGCTGTGTCCCATGGGCAAGACTCCATCCCCAGTGCCTCTTATGAGATCTCAACAAATGGCTCCTCAATAAATGAGAAAATGCTATCAATCTTCTTTTACTCCTTTGTTTTCACTGCCCCCCCCCCCACAACCCACCTATTCTAAAAGCCACCAAACATCTGGATGACTTCTTGGCTCTAGTTCCCTCCTGATCTACCTCCACATCAATCTGTCACTACCTCGTTCTAATAACCCCAACTTCCTAGTTGCCTGCCTATAGCTCGGAATCTGAAAGCCCAGCCTTCTGTTCCATCCACAGTACATCATAAAGGATGTAGTCACTGGCTAGAAAAAAAGAGTTGGAATCCTATTTCTGACAGTCACTAGCCATGAAATAAAAATACCTACTTCATAAATTACGGGGATTGTAAATAAGATTGTAGTGAAGCTCTAAATATACAGAAGGCATTCAATCCGTGCTTGTTTCATTGCAACAATCTAATTCCATCTTATCCAAATTTACCTTGTAACAATAGCCTTCCACATGCTGTATTCCTTCCAGAGGCTCATGCAGTTTCCCACACAGCCTATGTATCCACCATACTGTCTGACTGCTCCTGCCCTGCAGTTTGTCACATTTATCACTCCACTTATTTGTATCTCATCACACCTCCTTGGATTAACTTTTCCTTAGGTATTTGTCTTGAAATTCTCTTGTATTGCCTCAAGGTCTAGCATCATGCTGGGTGTGGATGAGTCTTGGTAAATCCTTGCTGAAGCAGAGTGAGTTGGGCTTAGTTGAAAAGATCACTTTCTGGATCTAGAGATGAACCCCACACTTCCTGAGGTACTGGTTTTCACCTCTTGGTTTTCCATGTTGTCTTCAGGCCTTTCTGCATCTTCTTGATGAATGTGGAGGTTGGGAGAAAGATGATCTTGGTGGGAAGCTCAGTCTGGTTGCCTGAGAGTTGGAGGGATGCCCACAGCTGTGCCAACAGCCACCTGTGGCTGGAAAATCACCAGTAGTTCAGTTTCCCCCACTCCACTACTGCTCACTGGGGGCATTCTGAGGTTCAGTTTTTGACCTTCCAATGTTCATTTTGAGCAATTCTTAAACCAAATCCTCTGTGACAGCCTCTCAGACCCCAATTCCCTTTGCTTGTGGCAATGACTCTGCCTCCACTCACTGGTCAACCATCTAAGTATTGCTTTGTGACATATCTGGGTGTCCTCTCACTATTCATAGCACATCTCATCTCCACAACAGTTTGTAGGCTCCTTGGGAACACACACTCTAGCTTTAAACACTTCTTTATATTTTTTGGTTCATGGTACATGGCATTTGTTCAACCATTGTCAGTGGGTGCCCCAACAGTAAAAACAGTGGTTTTGGTGATGCCAAAGGGCAGGCAGGCCAAGCCATGATGGTCTCCTAGAGTGAGCATCTCTAACAAAGCTTTAAGGATAATTACATACTCATTTCCCCAGTGAAATTTTAACTTCATTGAGGACAAGATCTTTGCCTTCTCCACAGGATACTTTTGCTCAGTGGGAAAGGACACAACTTCTGAACAATTTTATTCTTGTGGCTCTTGAACCAGCCAGAAAAGCCAATTTTCTTTTTACCATGTTTCCTGGACTAAAATGTGGGGCCAAGAAAGGGAATCAAGAGTCTTGAGCAAGACCTATCCTATGCTACCAAGAAGATGCCAGCAGGGGAGATGGTAAGATGCTTTTACACGAAAGCTAAAGGATCGGAAAGGCTGAGCCAATCCCTCGTTTGATCCTTGTTGGAGCTCTGGTTGTTCTCTTGGCCCCTCCCCCACCTCAGTTTTCCCACCAAGTGAAAAGGTTGTGCTGTGTGCCTGTGCACCCACCCACGACCAGGTTCTCCCACATATCCTTGCCAGGTACATGGATTCCAGCTGGCTTCACGGTCCTCGTGAGGGGTAGGGGGTGGAGTGGGGGCTCCAACTCAACCATAGAAATGAATGACTCATCAAGGGACATGGCTGCTGAATGCCTGTTGCTCCCCAGACAGTTGATTTACAAGGGTTAGAAGCCCTGAGCTTGTAAAGTCCACATCAGCCACTGCCTCTCGGTACAAAGGCCATCCATCCCCCAGTATATCCCTTAATGAGAAACACCTATTGCTTCTTGGCGAGTATCTTTGCCTGGTGTTCAAGCTCTTAGGAACCTGGCCGTTTTACAAAAACCATCCCTCCCCACACAAAATGCCTGCTTTGGCCCAAGCAGACCTCTTGATGTCCTCTCCTTGCACACTCTAGCTCCCTGAGACCAACTGACCTCGGTAGCACTGGGCTTCTGCCTCCCCTCCAGCCCACTCAGGCTCCTCCAGGAAGACTCCAGCACTCGCAGACCACTTGCATCCGCTACTCGCTGGTAACCAATCAAACATGATCCTGTTAACTCTTATGCTATGCTTCTGCACAGGCAAATTGTATGTTTCAATGAAATCCCCAAGGCAGAGAGCTTGTCTCACATTGTGTCTTCCATGACAGCACACACAACTCAACAAATATCTGGTGCAAAAGGATCAGAGTCTACAGTGCCCTAAGGCTCAGGCTCCCCCCACAGGGCCCCACTGGGGAAGGTGATGAGGTCACAACAGGTGATGAGACCAACAGAACCCAGAAGACAGGGAGCACCTGCCACTGGAAAACAAGTGCTCAAAAATAGCCCAACTTGACCCCGGTCTTGTCTCTCATTCCTTGTGTAGTTTTTAAGTTCTTCCAGTCAGTCTTCTTGCCTGCACAAGGATAATAACGTTTGCTCTACTCACCTTACAGGGTTACTATAAGAATCAAATGAGCTAATGCATAGGAAAGTGCTTTATAAGCAATGTACAGACAGTAGCTGGTGTGTTATCACATGGAGTCGAAAGAGCTCAGACAGGGCCCAACTCTTGGCCCTAGGGCAGAGGTGGCTTTTATTTCCACTCTTGGGGAAGGAGGAGTAGGGGAGCTTTCCCACTGCACACCAAACTCAGTTGGGGGTGAATGTGCCCCTAGATGATGGGGCCGGGAGCACAAGTTCAGAAGGGCTCCTCGGTGTCCACTTCCATGTCTGCTTCCTGCCCTCGGGCTGCAGGGGTGGGCTCACGGGAGTCACCCGTTGGTGGCAGCTCCTGAGTCGACGGAGGCACATGGAGGTATCTGCTGGTGCTCACTAAGAGGAAGGGGGAGCAGGTGCCCTGAGAGGGGAAGGAGAGAGCCAGGGTGGCCCCACCCCATTGCCTGCTGAGGATGGCAATTTTCACAAAGCCCGACTGGGGGCACCCTTCTCCTGACAAGGGACGGAGGGACCCAGTGGCATTGCTCAATCCAGATGGTTGGTCCTCTAAATGTCCATTTCAAACTGTGACTCTTCACCTGGGGAAAGAAGGGACAGAGGGCCAGATGAGCAAAAGGCGAACGGTACGATGGACATTTTAGAGTTCACTCATCTTTTCATTCTATTGTTGCTATAAAGAAGAGCAGGGGCTAACTTTATGTTGCCAAGGAGAATGGAGGGAGGGTGGGGCTAGGCTAGGAATTCCTGGAAACACAAGTTTTGTTTCCAGCTATGCTCTCTTGCTCAATCCCAAAGGATTGAGGAGGACCCCATAGAGAGGTGACTGTCCTGAATTTTGTATAATTTCTAATAAAAGTGAATGGTTACCTGTGATTTTATTTTGCTATCACTTCATCCAAAACTTCATCCAAAAAATACTCCTTAAACAAAAAAGCTTTCTGAATACATGTCCCAATTCTTGGTTTAGAAAATGGTACTATAAGCTACAGGCAAACGCCCCATTGCCCAGGGAACAGTCTGACCCTGCAGTGAAGCAGTTATTTGGAGAATTCAGCCACTCACACTCACTGCTCTTGCCTTCCTTTTTCCACTAAAATTTCTTTTTTCATGAAACTACCTCATTCACAATCTCCCAGGCAAGGCTGCTCCAAAATTCTATTGCAAGAACATGGAAACAACTGGCCTTTGCTTCTGCTTACATTTGCACAAACATGTCAGCCTGATGTGCAGAAGCCTCGGCTTCTCATATCCAGCTAAGCAAAATGAAGAGGTATGTCCTCCTACTCTATCATGACAACTGTGCAGAGCTTGGTTTCCAGGTATCTTCCGGGCCATTATTTTGAGTTAAAGCTGTCCATCCGGGGCACCACTGGTCAACCTACATTTTTTATGGGCCAAAGCAGCTTTGGAAACTGAGGGAAGAGGGAATGCAACTGGGGCTGGGGGCAGCCTTCAGGTTGTGGTGACTCAATGGTGTCAGGCATTGACTAGCTGTCCCCCCATCCTCAACTTCCAGTGTTTGATTTGAGGCAAAAAGTGGGGGTAGGAGACGCCGTGCAACTGACCCTATGACTCTATCCCTCCCTCGTTCCTTCCTTTAACAAATGGCAGGTGACCACACTGCCCTGTGATAGTTGCCACATTGCTCCGTGTATGTCCAAATCCTCCCTCCCCTCCCCCTGCTTTCCCAGTGTGAAAGGCAAGGCAGTTATTGTCTGTCTTGGGCTGTGGGGTTCCCCAGGTAGATCATGAATCACTTCCTCCAGGCCCTGGGTCACATGAATTTCTGCTGCTGTCAGCAGAGCAAGCCCCGCCCGAGGTCCCAGTTGCTTCCTTCCTGGGTCTGGGTATCGGGCTGCCTTCCAGGTGACGGGTCAGTGGGTTCCAACCTGATTCAGGTTGTCTGCAAGTACTTACACCAACTGCACCCTCTGGTGAGCTAGTCTTGATGCCACAAAGCAAGCATTCACGCACCTCTGCCAGGGTGACCACTGATTACGTAGGAGACGGGAACACTAGGAAGCACCTGGCAACCGAATGTCAAACCCGCAGACACACCTGGCTGCACTGTTGCTACATGTCTTTGAAAAGAACGCACTGGTGGACCAAAACCCTGTCGGCAGCAGGCCAGATGTATTTCTTATCCAGTAGAGATGTAATTTCCTCCAGGGCTAGTGCACTGTGTCTTTGATAAGCTGTCTCCTACACCATGAACATCACAGCTATGTTCAAGTTTTGCAGGGGAGTGATAATGCTTCGGTGACAATGCTGCAAAGGGGCAGCCTTATGAAAGTTGCTGTGTGAAGCCACTGCCATTGCCAAAAACGCTTTCTGCTAATTAGATTACTGTGGGTGCCTACTCACCTTTCCTGGGCTCTTTTTTCACAGGGAAAGTGGTCCCAGTGCAAGTCTGACAACTCCATCCCTACTCTTACCCTCTGGACTTTGGGCTGCTCCAGAGAGGGTGGGGGGCAAAGTCCCCATCATTCCGTGCTCCTGGTCCACCCCCCTTCCCAAAGGAGAGCCGGGCCACTCACCACCTGCCGGCTTGTCATCAGGGCTGCTGTGCTGGTGGCTCTGGCTGGCTTCTGTGGGGGGTTCAGCACTGGCAGGGCTGGTGACCCCAGGAATGGTGGGCAGGTCCCGGGGAGGCGTCTTGGCCAAGGGTGAGTTCCGACACTCCATCAGGAATTTCCGGTCATAGATGATCCTGGTACCTGGAAGAGAGGTTGGTAAAGGGACCTCAAACCACCGTCTGTCCATTTTTCCAGTTCTTGGAGGCAAGGCTGCAGCAGCGGCAGCAGATTCTCCTGCAAAAACCTACCAACGAGGAGAGAGACTTACCCAGGGGCACAGCTGCAGCCCAGGACTCTGATGCCTCTCACTAGCCCCGAGTCCCCCTCACCCAGGGGTGCCCCGATGGAAGGGGGCCTGCTGGACCCCGCACTGCACCCTTTTTCTTCTGAGAGCTCTGTGCACCCTGTTCCCTCTTAGAAACCCTGCTTCAAGCCTATCGACTCACTCGCCCAATCAGAGACCAGGGACAATCATAACCAACAGTGGGAGAAGTGTGTTTTCATTCATTAGCCAATTTTGTCCTTATAGTACTCTATAAGACTGGAAGTCTTTAACCCCACTTCACAAATAAGCAAAAGGAAAAATTAAGTGATTCACCAAAACCGGTGAACATGAGAACTTTCCCACCCTGGGCTTGGTGGTGTGGAGTGAGCGCACTGAACTCTATGTGCCTCAACAAAAGGCTGTCCAGCTAAACCTGTCACCCTGTGAAGGTCCCCGTCTGCCCCTTTCACCACTTTCCCTATCTGCTCTGATTTGCCACCGCACTTCAGAATTTGTACACAAGTCCGCATTCCATTCATTCTCTTTTCCCTCTCCCTTCCCAAGTGCTAGTCTTACTCCCTAGGGAGTGTGTCTTATTGAATTATTCGTTATTCTTAAACCACACCCAGAACCTATCCTTTGAGGGGCAGTTACCTGAGTAAGAAGGTGTAAAGGAGTGTATCCCAAAGTATGGGGCCCGAAATGCCTTGTGAGAGACTGTGCTGCTTTGACTCTATTACGTACGCCACAAAAGCCGTGTTCTTTAATGCAGTCTTGTGGGGGCAAACTTATTAGTCTTTTGATTAGGGTAGAACTTTTGATTAGGTTGTTTCCATGGAGATGTGACTTACCCAACTGTAGGTGAGACCTTTTGATTAGATCATTTTCATGGAGGTGTTACCCTACCCATTCTGGGTGGGTCTTAATTAGATCACTGGAGTCCTTTAAAGAGAGCTCACGCAGAGAGCAGGAGAACAAAATGCCCCGGGATTTGCTAAGCCAGGACCCACAGAAACTGAAGGAGCTGAAACAGACCCAGAAGCTTGGAGATGCTGGGAGATGCATACAGAAGGACGTCTGAAGATGCTAAGCTAAGAGATGAAGCCCAGAGTTTGCCCCAGAGAAGCTAAGAGAGGATTCCAAGATGCTTAGAGAAATGCCCCAGGAGAACCAAGCAGAGAGCTTAGGGAAGCTAAGAGAGACAGAAGCCCAGAAATGTTTTGGAGAAAGTTATTTTGAGATGCAACCCAGGAGCAAAGGACTAGCAGATGGTAGCAACGTGCCTTCCCAGCTGACAGAGGTGTTCCGGATGCCATTTACCTTTCTTCAGTGAAGGCATCCTCTTGTTGATGCCTTAGTTTGGACACTTTTATGGCCTTAGAACTGTAAACTTGTAACCTAATAACCCCCCTTTATAAAAGCCAACCCATTTCTGGTATTTTGCATAATGGCAGCTTCAGGAAACCAGAGCAGAGAACCACCCGGTTCACTGAGTAACAGTGAATAGTGAGAAGGGTATTCATGTTTGGTTCTTGTTTAATCCCAATGATCTCCAAAGCATCCGTCACTGTACCTTGCTAACGTTTGCTGATTGCTCCCTTTTCAGTAAAGAAAACAGACCTCAGGCTCAAAGCCTTCAGCAGGGAATGGAATCTCACTAGAATCTAGTAACTGTCTTGTCATCATATTTCTTCTTATACTTGCCTTCTATTTAGGGCAAGTGAATCTAGCTTTCCATATATAGTAGTGATAGTGTTTCCTTTTCAAATAAATGTATTCAATTTAAAAGATGAGGTAATATAAAGAAAAATATTAAATATATGCATAAGTAGAATGCAAAGTATGGTAAAAGTTGGGCAAATAGAGTATCAATGACCTCAGTTTGGAAACCATGATTTAAGGAGCTCAGAAATGCCCTTCTTTATCAATAACCCTGACACTCCCAAACTGCTGAGACTCACCTCTTGAGTTAGGCCTTGCCCCTCTCCACCCTCGAGAGAAACCCATTTCCATTTCTAAGGTCTGAGGATGAGCTAATGGGAGGGGTCTCGGTCTCCCCATGCTGAGGAAGACCTGGGATGCTGGGAGGTAACGGGAGATAAACCCCCCCTAATTGCACATGCTGCTCCGGTCAGACTCTGGCCCAATCGAGGCAGTCACCCCGACTTGCTCTCCCCTGGGACAGGCAACAATACTGAAGTTTGAAGCCCTAAACACCATTGCCTTACAGGCTGAAGTTCACAGCTCAGCTTCTTAGGGGGTGTGAAGGAAGGGCCACAGAACTGGAGGTGGAAGACCAGGGCTGCACTTTGGGCTCTGCCTAGTGCAGGTCACCCATGGGGCTCTGTTTCCTCATCCGTAAAACACAAGCCATACGACAAGCCCAGGGGACGACAAACAGAACACGGCACCCTCTCCTGGATGGGGGATCTCCTGGCTCCAGAGATGAGGCAACTGTTCTCTGTTGTTTCTTAATCCTCAAGACTCAGCAAGATCCTTCCATCTTCTTCCTTTTTTCTTTCTTTCTTTCAATGAGTTTCATTTTTAAGATTTCCAACACTGACAAACACTCTCTACCTACCTAGCAACAGCTCCCCCTTTTCTCCTGTCCCATCTCGTGGTAACCTCTAATCTATTTTCTGTCTCTACGAATTTGCTATTTCTAGATATTCCAGGTCTCCCTCTCTTCTTGCCTCCCACCAACACTACATTTTTGGTGGTTTGTTCACCACAGAGTAGGGAGCTGACCCCAGTGGAGCAGAACTTAAGTGTTAGATTCAGTAGAATCAAAAAAGAACCTGGAGAACAGGACCCTTCTGGAGATTCTCTTTGAAGGTCACTAGCCCCGAGAGATTTTTCATTCATTAATTACACTTACAAGGAAAAAAAAAAAAAAAGAAAAAAAAAAGAAAAACCTGTTCCCTTTATTCTATCAAGAAAGTGAAAAGACAACCAACAGGAGAAAAATATTTGGAAACCATATCTGATAAGGGTTTAACATCCAGAACATATAAAGAATCCCCAAAACTCAACAACAGAAAGATGAATAACCCAATTTAAAAAATGGAGTTGCATAGATATTTCTCCAAAGAACTGGCCAATAAGCACACGAAAGCCACTACAGAAATGCAAATCAATGCCACAGTAAGATACTACTTCATATCCACTAGAATGGCTATTATTTTTTAAAAATGGAAAATAACAACTCCTGATAAGGATACAAATACGAACCTTAGTACACTGTTGGTAGGAATGTAAATATGGTGCAGCACTTTGGAAAGGTGTGTCAATTCCTCAAAAAGTCAAGCATATCTTTGTTGCTCAGATGTGGCCCCCTCCCCCCTCTCTAAGCCACCTGGACAGGTGAACTCACTGCCCTCCCCACTATGTGGGGCCTGACTCCCAGGGGTGTAAATCTCCCTGGCAATGTAGGATATGACTCCCAGGGATGAGCCTGGACCTGGCATCGTGGGATTGAGAATATCTTCTTGACCAAATGGGGGATGTGAAATGAAACAAAGTAAAGCTTCACTGGCTAAGAGATTTCAAATGGAGTCCAGAGGTCACTCTGGGGGACATTCTTATGCACTATATGACAACACCTTTTTAGGTTTTAATGTATTGGAATAGCTAGAAGTAAATACCTGAAACTACCAAATTCCACCCCAGTAGCCTTGACTCTTGAAGACGACTGTATAACAATGTAGATTACAAGGGGTGACAGTGTGATTGTGAAAACCTTGTGGATCACACTCCCTTTATCCAGTGTATGGATGGATGAGTAGAAAAATGGGGACAAAAACTAAATGAAAAATAGGGTGGGATGGGGGGATGATTTGGGAGTTCTTTCTTATTTTTATTTTTTATTTTTATTCTGATTCTGATTCTTTCTGGTATAAGGAAAATGTTCAAAAACAGATTGGGGTGATGAATGCACAACTATATGATGGTACTGTGAACAGATGATTGTACACCATGGATGACTGTATGGTATGTGAAGATATCTCAATAAAACTGAATTAAAAAAAAAAAAGTCAAGCATAGAACTACCATATGACCTGGGAATCCCACTTTTAGGCATATACCAAAAAGAACTGAAAGCAGGGACTTGGACAGATATCTGTACACTAATGCTCATAGCAGCATTATTCACAATGGCCAAAAGGTGGAAGCAACCCAAGTGTCTGTCAGCAGATGAATGGATAAATACAGTTTGGTATATACATACAATGGAGTATTACTCAGCTGTAAAATGGAATGAAGTCCTTATACATGCGACAATACGAATGAACCTTGAAGACATCAAGTAAAGTGAAATAAGTCAGACACAAAAGGACAGATACTGTGTGACTCCAACTTATGAAATAGCTAGAATATGCAAATTCCTAGAGACAAAAAGGAGAGTACAGGTTACCAAAGGTGGGAGGTGGAGGATGAGGAGTAAATGCTTAATGAGTGAAGGGTGTCTGTTTGGAGTGACGGGAAAGTTTCAGTAACGGATGGTGGGGAGGGTAGTACAACACTGTAAAGGTACTTAATCACGCTGAACTGTATGCTTGGCAATGGCTGAAATGGTATGTTGTTGTTTATGTGGTTTATATGTTTCCACAATTAAGAAAAAAGTGACTACAGGGAGACAATGGCAATTAAATGCAATACATGATCCTGGACTAGATCTAATAATGGAGGAGAAAAGGCCCAAAAGGATACGATTAAGAAAAATGAAAATGTTGGAATGTAAACTGTAAGCTTTATGTCAACGTTAAATTTCTTGAACTTGATAACCGTACTTAAGGTGGTTACATAAATTAATATCCTTGTTCTTAGGACATGTTCAATGGAAGTATTAAGTGTTCAAGGAGCATATATGAATGTAACCTACTCTCAAAGAATTGGAAAATAGATGTTAGACAAATGGATAGATGGATGGATGGACAGAGAGAATGATACTGCAAATACGGCAAAATGTTAAAAGTTGGTGGCTGTGGGCATCTGGTTGGGGGTATGTTGGAGTTCACTGCAGGGTTTTGTATTATTTTTGCACCTGCCCTGTAAGTTTGAAATTATTTCAAAATAAAATGTTAAAAAAAAAAAAAAAGGGAGAGGTAGCACCCAAGATACCCACTATCAGAGTATTTCAGGTTTGAGGAGGAAGGCCACATGAAGTAAACGGTAGTGTTCAGAAAGGAGGGGCTGGGACCAAAAAGCCACCTTTGAATAGCTGGGGCCAGTAAACAACAGGAGCCAGCGAGCAATCAAGGCAGCAGAAATGAGTTTCACAGAGAAGATGCTTTTGTCTTTTAGCCCTTCTTCTTTCCATCCCTTCATAGACTTCATGACTAGGCAGCTTCAGTGAACACTGATCTGGAAAATAACTAAGTCTCCCACAGATAAGACAAAGCTAACAAGACACACGTAGGGTGCTGAGTGTTAGTCTCTGGAGAGGGTCACGATCACCTGGGGGGAGGCAGAGTGGTGGCTCTCTCTTCATCTATATATATAGCTCCATGTAAAACCTTTTCCTTACCTGGGTAAGGGTTCACATCCTCATAGGGTCTGTTTCCCCACTTTACATCAGGGACAGTGGCACAACTCCACAAGGAGTCTGCAGATGAGACCAGGAAGTGCTTCTGAGGATCTAGGCAACTTCAAGTTGGCAGAACCTCCTGGAAGAGCTTCCTGCTGCTTCTCACAAAAAGCATGCAAGGAAATATATATGCAATGCCCCCTGAGGGGCTGGGGGAAAATGAGGAAGCGTTGGACTCCCTCACCTGGATTGTTGCTGATGTTCTCACAAACATTGAGGACTGGCGGTTTGGTAGGCCAAGCCCTCTACCTTGGGGCTTGCCCTTAGGAAGCTCGTTATTGCAAAGGAGAGGCTAAACCTGCTTGTAATTGTGCCTAAGAGTCTCCCCTGAGTACCTCTTTGTCGCTCAGATGTGGCCCTCTCTCTCTAGCTAAGCCAACGTGGCAGGTGAACTCACTGCCCTCCCCCCTACGTGGGACCTGACTCCCAGGGGCATAAATCTCCCTGGCAACGTGGGATATGACTCCCAGGGATGAATCTGGACCTGGCATTATGGGATTGAGAACATCTTCTTGACCAAAAGGGGGAACTGAAATGAAACAAAATTAAGTTTCAGGGGTTAAGAGATTTCAAATGGAGTCAAGAGGTCACTCTGGTAGACATTCTTACGCACTATATAGATAACATTTTTTAGGTTTTAATGCATTGGAATAGCTAGAAGTAAATACCTGAAACTATCAAACTCCAACCCAACAGCCCTGACTCTTGAAGACGATTGTATAGCAATGTAGCTTACAAGGGGTGACAGTGTGATTGTGAAAGCCTTGTGGATCACACTCCCTTTATCCAGTGTATGGATGGATGAGTAGAAAAATGGGGACAAAAACTAAATGAAAAATAGGGTGGGGGGTGATTTGGATGTTCTTTTTTACTTGTATTTTTTATTCTTATTCTGATTCTTTCTGATGTAAGGAAAATGTTCAAAAATAGATTGTGGTGTTGAATGCATAAGTATGTGATGGCATTGTGAACAGTTGACTGTACACCATGGATGATTGTATGATATGTGAATCTATCTCAAAACTGAATTTAAAAAAAGAAAAAAGCATGCAAGGCACCCAGAACAAGAAATGGAAGCACACACTCCACCTCGGATGTAAGTAGGGTTCAAACTGTTAACCCCAAAACACAATACTTGAAGACAGAAAGTGAACGGAGCAATGGTAAATGATCTAACAGAGAGGAGACGGGTGAAACCTAAATGCATGGAGGTGGAGGTGGAAATTATAACAAGAAGTGAGCATATTTGCCCCAGAGAGGTTCGGGAATTAGAAGCACCATGGGAATCGGGGCTGGAGGCTGACAATAAGAGGATGTTTAGAAGATGGGAGAGCAGGTGGACCCAGGTTCCCACCACCATCTGGCAACTGCTCTGAGGGTTTACTCTCTGGAGAAAAGAAACCAGAGACGTGGCCAGATATTTTCCTCAATCCAGGAGAAGAGAGGTAACAGGGAAATTAAGTCAAAGTTGACCTCCTGAATGGTGAGCCTCCAGTCCCATTCCCCTGGATAAAGACCTGCAGAAACTGATTTTAGGAAGGGGGGTTCCCATGAAGAAAACAAGTGAGGCCCCAGTAACTGTACATTGAGCCCATTTCTGGATTTCGCACAAGCACAAGGGGCTTCCCATAGGCTTTTAACAACTCACAGACAGCCAAATGCCTCCAGACATTTCTGAGAAAAACCTGTGACATTTAAGGAGAGACCAATCAACCAAACAGGAGAAAGCATTAAAAAGGGAGCAGAGATTGAAAATGCCTACTTGACCAAAAGGGGAAAAAGAATGGTAACAAGCTGAAGTCACAGAAGCTGAGAGATCCCAAATAGAGCCGACAGGCTATCCTGGAGGTTTCTTATTCAAGCTTGAGCTAGACATCCCAAATGGCCACAGTATGCCATGCCCTTACCAAAAGCAGTCCCCAAATACCTAGGTCCCTACCTGAGATTCTATACAAGATTCACTCTGTAAGATTTATCTCTCAGAAGCTTAAATCCACGAGTGTTCCTATGCCAGACAAGTCCTAAAACCCAGAGGCAATAGCCTCTTTAAGAACAGCAATCAGATGCAGCCCCTTCCCCATACTGTCGACACCCCCTTTCAATATGAACACATTAGGGTGCTCACTGCCTAGACACCCCTGAAGATGGAGAAAGAGATTAAGTGATAGGAAGGGGATTTAACAAGGGTCTATGAATACTGAAACTTTATATAAATATATACACATATATACATATACATATATACACACACACACACACACATATATACATATATGTGTGTATGTATTTAGACGCTGGGGTGTGGGACTAGCTGGAAGAAGGTAAATGACATGGTGGAACTGTAAACTATGACATTCTTTGAAATTTGCTCTATAGCCACTTGTTGAATTGTGCTTTGAAAGCCTTCACCTTTCCATACATACCCTATATTTCATAATAAGGAAAAAACTGAAACTGTGGAACTGAAACCCATAACAATTTTGGAAATGACCTATATAACTGCTTGTTGAGCTGTACATCAAAAGTTAACACCTTTCTGCATGTACGTTATATTTTACAATAATGGAAATAGCTGAAGTTGTGGAACTGTGACCCATGACATTCTTTGAAATTTGCTCTCTAACTACTTGTTAAATCGTACTTTGAAAGTTATCACTGTGGTGTATATATGTTAAAGTTCACAATTTTAAAAATGCATTAAAAAAAGGGAGCAGAAGGAAACTTTAAAGAACAAAGAGATAAAAAGATAACAAATTAGGGAATATAGTAGGTCCAACATCTGATAATAGGAAGTCAAGAGAGAAAAGAGAAACTGGTAAAAAGGAATTTACTTAAAAAAAAAAAAAAAGAAAAGAAACTTTCCCAGAATTGAAAATGAGTTTTCCAACTGAAACACCCCCTTCACCCCCTTTAGTATCCAGGGCAGTGAATTAAAAACACTAAGTATATTTCACAATACCAGATATAAAGAGAAAATCCTTAAAATATTCCAGAAATGGGGAGGGAAACCCCAGATGCATAAAAGGATTGAAAATAAGAACATACAATTTTTCAGTGGCAGCGCTGGCAGCCCGAAGACCTGTGGGTCATTTCCTTCACAACCCTGAGGGAAAGTGAATTTCAAACTAGGCGCTCTATGCAGCCAAATGTCAAACGAATAAAAGTGGACCAGAGACATTTTCAGAAAGGAAATACTTTGTGGGTAAAACTGTATGGAGAGGCATTTTGGAATGCTGTTGGAGTGGGAAAACTTCCTTTAATGAAAACTAAACACATGTTTAAATGAAGTGATTATTAACTCTTTTTTTTTTTTAAGAATAAATTGTACAAAAATGAAAATGAAAATGTTCATCAAGAGTTGTGCCAGTTTGGACATATTATGTCCCCCAGAAAAGCCATATTCTTTAATGCAATCTTGTGGGGGCAGACTGATTAGTCTGTTGATTAGGGTGGAACCTCTGATTGAATTATTTCTATGTAGTTGTGGGCCCCACCCATTCAGGGTGATCTTGATTAGTTCACTAGAGTATTTAAGAGAGAAGCTAAGAGCCGACACAGACCGAGATGCTTGCTGATGCTGAGAGATGTTTGACAGAAGGAAGTTTGGAGATGCTAAGCTAAGAGATGAAGCCCAGAGTTTGCCCCAGAGAAGCTAAGAGAGGACCCAGATACTTAGAGAGAGAGCCCCTGGAATCGGAAGCCGAAAGCAACACAACTAAGGAGCAAAGGACCAGCAGACACCAGCCACATGTCTTCCCAGCTGACAGAGGTGTTTTGGATGCCAACAGCCTTTCTTCAGTGAAGGTATCCTCTTGTTGATGCTTTAGTTTGGACACTTTTATGGCCTTAGGACTATACACTTGTAACCTAATAAACCCCCTTTATAAAAGCCAATCCATTTCTGGTATTTTACATAACCGCAGCATTAGCAAATTGGAACAAGAGTCATCATAATAAAAACAGTAAGTACATGTGTATGCGTGCAATGGAATATTGAGCAACTACACGGAGTGAAGTTGTGAGTGAAGTACACCAGAAACAAAGGCAAACACTATAATGCCTCACTGATATGGACTAACTACAATGTGTAAACTCAGAATTGAATTTTAGAGCACAGCCTAACAGGGAAATGATTATTGTAATGGTCCCTAGATTGTAAGCTCTTACAGCAGTCAAATCTATTCCTGAATTGTAATGGCTGTCTCCAAACTCTGAGATGTTGATCTCTTGGTGTATAACCTGATTGGCTTCTGGAACATTGGGTATCTGTGTGAAACCTGAAACTCAGAGCTAGAGCTCAGCAGATATGAATGTCAGTATTAATGCATACAGCAACTGTTAAAAAAAAAAAAAAAAGCTGTAAAACAGCCCACAATTGCAGGAATTTTGAATAGGAAGTGAGATACAGCAGGTCTGTATAGGTTAGAGTGAAATAGCAACACATCCTAAAGTAATTTGGGCAGAGAATAAAAATATATAGTTGGGCCCCCCTGAGGTGCTGGGGGAGGATGCGGAGATGTTGGACTTCCTCACCTGGATTGTTGCTGATGTTCTCACAAACACTGAGGACTGACAGCTTAACATGCTGAGCCCTCTGTCTTGGGGCTTCCCCTATGTTACTGCCAAGGAGAGGCTAAACCTGCTTATAATTGTGCCTAAGAGTCTCCCCCCGAGTGCCTCTTTGTTGCTCAGATGTGGCCCTCTCTCTCTCTAACTGAGCCATCTCGACAGGTGATCTCACTGCCCTCCCCACCATGTGGGACCTGACTCCCAGGGGTGTATATCTCCCTGGCAATGCAGGATTTGACTCCTGGGGATGAAACTGGACCCGGCATCGTGGGATTGAGAACATCTCCTTGACCAAAAGGGGGATGCAAAAAGAAACAAAATAAAGCTTCAGTGGCTGAGAGATTTCAAATGGAGTTGAGAGGTCACTCTGGTGGACATTCTTATGTACTACATAGATAACACTTCTTAGGTTTTAATGTATTGGAACAGCTAGAAGTAAATACCTGAAACTATCAAACTCCAACCCAGTAGCCTTGACTCTTGAGGATGATTGTATAACAATGTAGATTACAAGGGGTGACAGTGTGACTGTGAAAACCTGGTGGATCATACTCCCTTTATCCAGTGTATGGATGGATGAGTAAATAAATGGGGACAAAACTGAATGAAAAAATAGGGTGGGATGGGGGGCATGATTTGGGAGTTCTTTCTTATTTTTATTTTTTATTGTTATTCAGATTCTTTCTGGTATAAGGAAAATGTTCAAAACTAGATTGGGGTGATAAATGCATAACTATATGATGATATTGTGTACAGTTGACTGTACACCATGGATGACTGTATAGTATGTGAATATATCTCAATAAAACTGAATTAAAAAAAAAAACAACAGTAAATACAGAATGAACCAAAATTTGTCATATAGTTATACTGGAAGAATGGGGGAATTAGAAGAATAGATTGAGGGAGCTAACAAATCCCCAACTATTAAAAAAAGCAAGTCAATAGATAAGATCAAGAAAGTTAGAAATAGGGAGGTAAATCCCCAGAGAAAAGAGCCAAAAATGTTATTAATGATCTCTGAAGGGTGAAATTGGAACAGGAGAGGCCAGAGGTTGCCCTTTTGTGGTAAAAGCTCAAGTTAGATGAATGGTGGTCCCCAAAAGACATGCCCACGTCCTGATCTCTGGAACTTGTGAATGTCACCTTATTTGGAAAAAGGGTTTTTGCAGCTATAACTACATTAAGGATCCTGAGATGAGAAAATCTGGGATTATCTGGGTGGGCTCTGAATCCAATGCTAAATGTCTTTATTACAAGAGAAAGGCAGAGGGACACGAGACAGACAGAAGGGAAGACAGACAAACAGAGGAGAGGATGATAGGAAGGCAGAAGCAGAGAAGTGAGTGAGGAACTCTGGGGCAGCCCCACAAACTGGAAAAGGCAAAGAGCAGAGTCTCCCCCAGAGCCCCCAAGGGAGTGCGGCCAGTTCTCAGAAGGCTGGCCTCCTGAACAGGGAAAGAATAAATTTTTTAAGCCACCTAATTTGTAGTACTTTGTTTCAGCTGCCAGAGGAAATTTATACAGATGCCTTTTAGTACTTTTGAGTTTTAAACTATTTATATACAGTAATTTAAAATACTTTCATTATGGAAAAAACCAAACTCATACAAAGGTAAACAGAATAATATAATCCATATAATGCTTTGATTTTTTAAAAGTAAGGAACAGGTCAAATAAATTATGGACTAGCTATAAAATGGAATGCTACGTAGCTACTATACCAAATAAGGAAAATACATATGTCTATGATGTATTCTATGAAAAAATGTCCCAGAACTGTAGGTGTTTTGTGTTTGGCTACCTCTGGAGGGTGCAATGGGGAAGTAAAGGAAAGAAAACTTTTCCACTGAGCTTATATTATGTTTCTAATACAAAACTCTAATAAGAACATAGGGTCATGAAATAAACATACAAACAAACAAATAGGATATAGGAGAGGAGTCTCCTTTTCTAGCAAGTTAAGTTAAAAATGCCTTGCCTAGAAACCTGCTTATAATTGTGCCTAAGAGTCTTCCCCTGAGTACCTCTTTGTTGCTCAGATGTGGCCCTCTCTCTCTCTCTCTCTCTACCTAAGCCACCTAGGCAGCTGAACTCACTGCCCTCCTCCCTACGTGGGATCTGACTCCCAGGGGTGTATATCTCCCTGGCAATGCAGGATATGACTCACGGGGATGAATGTGGACCTGGCACTGTGGGATTGAGAACATCTTCTTGATCAAAAAGCGGATGCAAAATGAAACAAAATAAACCTTCAGTGGCTGAGAGATTTCAAATGGAGTCGAGAGGTCACTCTGGTGGACATTCTTACGCACTATATAGATAACACTTTTTAGGTTTTAATGTATTGCAATAGCTAGAAGTAAATACCTGAACCTATCAAACTCCAACTCAGTAGACTTGACTCTTGAAGACGATTGTATAACAATGTAGATTACAAGGGGTGACAGTGTGATTGTGAAAACCTTGTGGATCACACTCCCTTTATCCAGTGTATGGATGGATGAGTAGAAAAATGGGGACAAAAACTGAATGAAAAATAGGGTGGGATGGGGGGGTGATTTGGGTGTTCTTTTTTACTTTTATTTTTTATTCTTATTCTGATTCTTTCCGATGTAAGGAAAATGTTCAAAAATAGATTGGGGTGATGAATGCACAACTATATGATGGTACTGTGAACAGTTGATTGTACACCATGCATAATTATATGGTATGTGAATATATTTCAATAAAACTGAATTTAATTTAAAAAAAAAAGTGGGGGGAAAAAAAAACAAAAAACATAACTGCTCTGCCTGGAACTAGGTTGACACCACCCCATCCCAGGGGTGGGAAAAAAAGCCTAAGTGAAGTGCTGGGCTGGGGACGTGAAGGGCCAGCTCATCCCCAAATACCCTGATCTTGTCTGTACAGCACCTGCGATGTCTGTACTAGGCCTTGACTCCCGTGACCTGTACTCAAGCATAGGGATGGCTGCAACCAGAAGTGGAAGTATTGATCGCAGCCTGCAAATTCAGACACATTCCCTGGTCTTAACCGATCCATTCACTGAACCCCCACTTGGTACCGGCACTGTGCTGGGTACAAGGGATACAAGGATCAGTCAGAGGTGGTAAGAGTCCCTGATCTCACGCACTCATGATCTCATCAGAGGAGAAAGACCTGGAAGCGAACTATTACAATATAATCGTGTGAGGTCCAAAATCAGAGGCACGTGTGAAAGGAACAGAGGGGTCGGGAGAGAGGGGGTGGAGGACACCCCAGGACGAACCACTTGCTGCTCCCCATACACCCCGTGGTTATGCACAACTCAGCCTAGGGCTGAAACCCAGATTTCCTGTTTGCTGGCTCTGGGACTCTGGGCAAGTCAGTACTCAAGCTCTGAGCTTCGATTTTTTTCTCCTGTAGAAAGGGGATGATGGTGATGATGATGATGATGATGGTGCAACCTCACAGGCTTAACTGCGTTGAGTTAGAACAGTGGCCGACACAAAGTCTGCTCTGTGTGAGTGCTAGCTGTTATCAGGACCAGCAGGGTGCAGGTGACACGTGCCAGGTCACCAGCCCCATGGAGCAGGGACCATTTCTATGGCGGAGGCTGGGGCAAGTCAGGGAGAAGAAGGCGGCCCTGGGAAGAGACTGGGGGTCCCTGTCCTTTCCCTATCCCACGGAAAATGGCAAGAACTGGCAAGAGCTTTGGGCACGTTTGAAAGCAGTCTCCTTTGGGACTTTATACTCCAGATGTGCACCAAATACAAGACAAATATTTTTTCTCAAGCCATGCTTTGTGGTGGTGACAGCTTGCTTGAATGTACAAAGCTACGCAGATTTTCCCCTAGGGTTTAGTTTCCACGTGTGTAAAACCAGGGAGTTGTACTAGGCTCATTCAAGCTATTTTTAAAGCACTCCACAGGCGTCAGGCTTTTTAGGTAATCTCTCCAGTCCATTCCAGCTCTGATACGTTACCATTTATTTCAGGATCTCCTTGTTGGCAGGCTGTCACTGTTGTGCAAATGGCACGGGGTTTGGAGACAGGTGTTCTGGGTTTTAGCCTAGGCTTGCCCAAGACCTCTCCCTTAACTCCAACTCGCAACTTCATTCCTCACCTAGAAGAGGAGGGAAATAAAATCCCCACCTCACAGGATTATCATAAAGAGTAAATAAAGTTACACATCAAGATTCCTTGTACAAGAATAAAATATGCCATCCATATAACTGCTATTAAAAAAACCACTGGATCACATGCACAACTGGAGGAAAAGAGACACAAACCAGGAACAGGAAGCTCCTTGGAGGTTGCTGGGGGGTTGAAGTGTGTCCCCCAAAAGATACCTTGTTGAAGTCCTAACCTCTAGGACCTGCAAGTGCAACCTTATTTGGAAATAGGGTCTTTGCAGATGTCATCAGGCTAAGAGGAGGTCAGATTGGAGAGGGTGAGTCCTAAACCAGTGTCACAAGTGTCCCTATAAGGAGAGGAGATTTGGGGACACAAGGAGACGCAGCAGAGAAGGACAGGTAAAGACAGGGGCAGGAACAAGAGCTAGGCTACCGCACACCCAGGACACCTGGGGCAACCAGCGGCTAAAAGAGGCAAGGAAGAGCCTTCTCCAGAGCCTTCAGGGCAGCACGGCCCTGCCGACATCTTGATGTCGAAACGCTGGCTGCCAGAACCGTGAGAAAAGAAATCTGTTCTTCTGTGAGCCACTCCGATCGTGGCACTTTGTCACGGCAGCCCTAGAAAACTCACGCAGAGGCTGAGGAGCTTTTGTGCGTGTGTGCCTTTTGCAGCCAGGGCAGTGTGGGGCAGGTGCTCAAAACACATGAACTGCAGGAGGAGATGCTTAGGAAAGGGGGCTACTGCAGTCACCACAACCACCTAGTCATCTCAGCCTGGAGGGCTGTGTCTTAATCCCCACCACCACTACCCCACTGGGGAGATACCATCATTATCCTCGATTTGCAGATGTAAACTGAGGCTCAGAAGGGCCACCCCCTGACAGCCGCCCAGTGGCAGACCCAGGCTGTCGCGTCCCCAATCCTAAACGCTACCTGCCGTCAGTGCTCGCAACTGGAAAAATTGAAGGAGGCCTTTGAGTATTTGGCTAAAATGGGGATATTCCCAGAGCAAGAATCCTGCCTTGATTTCCTCTTCACCTCCCTCCAGTACCCACACTTTGGGGATTCAAAATTAGGACGAGCCAGTCCCGGCTTCCCCCCGGGGCCTCCCTGGCAGAGAATTCTCTCCCGGAACAGGGGACAGAGCCCTAGCAGCTGCAGCTCGCATCCCAGGCTGGGAGCATTCCACAACGGTCGGGGCAGGTGCAGATTCTTGTGCTCTGACATGAGCCAGCAGCCTGCAAACAACATATGCCGGACAGTTTTAAATGCAGCTCTGACCAGAAGCTCTGGTCAACCTGGAGACAAATACACAGCCACGCCAGATGTCGATCCAAGGGGTTTCCTCCCCTCCCTGCACACGTGCAACGTGGCTCTGGGTGGCTTTTTCTCACCAGGCAGTCTGTGCAACAAGCAGTCTTGTCAGGGAGATCATCTTGGTGAGAGAAGCAGGGCACACTCAGCCCAAGATTTTCCTTCCCTGCCGGCCCCACTGGCTCCGCAAAGAATCAAGATCTGGACAAAAATCTAATGAAGCTACTCAGATACCAAATGGAAGCAATCAGCGAGAGGCAGAGGCTTTCTGGTTGGATTTCCCTGCATAGTCCCTCCCTCGGAGGCCCTGACAAAGGAGGGCAGAGCCCAGAGTTTGTTGAAAATCAAGCAGGAGGGACAAGGCTTTCATAAAGGACTTTTAGAACAAAGCAGCTGAAATAATTACTAAAAGCCCCGCCAAGCTTCTTCCCCTTTCCTCAATCCCCCGCCCCCTAAACATTTCAAAATGCACTCTGGACAGAATAGGGTGGGGCTACACCAGAAATTCATTACCACAAGGGAGGGGCCTTCTGCAATGTCTCCTGTTACAAGCAGCACCAACTGCCCTCCCTGTCGGAAAGCGGAGGAGCTGCTTTCCCATTTTATTCCCAAGACGAGAGAGAAGTCCGTCTACACTCAGACAGGCAGACACACATGCTCACACAGTTCTTCACGTCGCATGTGTGCTTCACTGGGAAATGGATTTCTTCCAGGGCCCTGGAAAACCAAGGAGCATTGAATGGGAGAGCTGGGACCCAGGGCAAGTGTGGGCTTTGCTAAAGGGCATTACTACAGGACAGTTGGTAGAGAAAAGAGGCTGGGGGGATGTTAACAAGAGGAGCAGGACACAGAGTGGCACGTGCCTGGCCTAATGGCCCCCTGCATGGCTTGCTTGGTGCAACCAGGCATAAGGCCCTGAAAATGGGGCATGGAACTGTTTTCAGGAGGGTCTCCTCCGACCTTAAACCAACAGCTGATTCACAGGCTTGTGTTCCGGTCTACGCCCGCACCTGGCCCTGAATCCAGATGGACAATCTCACAAAGGCTTGTGAAGGATTCTCTGAAAACACGACCCCCACTTTCCCCCATCCCTGCATGCAAATGCTGCTTCTCTTCACAGAGCAGGTCTCTTCCCCTCCCCTGTGGCTTGCTGTGACCAGGGAGAATTCTCTGTAAGTGATGCTGGGGGACCTCTGGGTCACCTGAAGAGGGCTTGCAGCCTCTGTTCCACCCTGTTGGACACTGCCAGGAAAATAAACATAGGCTAGAATGGGAACAATGAGAGCCCACGAGCAGAAAGAGCTCCTAGACACCCTGCTGTCTCCGGCAGGTCTCTGGACATTTGGGTAAGGCCACCTGGGACCTCCTAGCCCCGCCCACCCCAGCCGCCAGTGTATGCAAAGACCACCCGGCCAGCCCAAAGAATGCAGAGAAATAAACAGGTGCTGAAGTTCCTAAGGGTGGGGATGACTTGATATGCAGCTAATTCATACAGCCCTTCACACCAAGGCAACAGGCAAGCCCTGATACTCTGGGCCTGGTAGCCGAGCTCTTTTTCTTTTTTTTGTAAAGGAAACCAATCTCATTGAAATACAGTTAACAAAATATTTTTTAAAATTATGATACAATACAAGTGCTTCCTTATTAATTCACTTAATAACAAGATGTAGTATAAGTCAAATAACTACCATCATTTCAAAATAATGATGAGGGTTTATAACCTTGCAAGATATCTGCAACAACTGGAATGTGATATAAAAAGATCTGTGTGTCCTGCGATGACGGTCACAGTGATAATACTTGGGTTTGCTGCCTACGCTCATAAAGGAAAGGAATATTTGATTTCAGTTTGAGGTTAGTGAAAAGATGTAATTTGTTTTCTTATTCAAATGAAAGAACCTTTTGAATTCTTCTCTCCAAAGGGCCTAGCTCCTCAGGTTAAAAACCCTTGCTCTAAAACCTCAGGTGAAGAATTTACCACAAGAAAATGAGAGCTTGAACGGAAAGAGGTGGAGAAAGGGAGGACCCTGGGACAATAAGAAACCTGGAAAGATGATTAACAATGCAGGTTTGGGGGTCCTGCTTCCAGAGATTCTGATTTAGCAGGTCTGAGGGTGGGTTCTGGGATTGTGCCCATGGAGCCTTAGCTAGTAAACGGCTCTGCTAGCATCCAAACCCAAGTCTGCCTGACCCCAGAGCTTGGCATTCTAATTCTCCTATCATCCAGAGATACTATCAAGACACTTACAGGTTACTAGCAGGGAAATCAAAGTTCTGGGATGTTGAAAAATTTGTATAAGACATAGCTAATGTCAGATCCAGGATTTAAATCCAGAACTTCAGACCCTCAACCCAGGGCCTTACCAACAGAGGTCATATAAAGGGAGACCAAAGAATAATTGACAATTGTACAGCCTAGTGTATGGCTATCTTGGCTCTGTCTCCTACCACCACCTTCCCAAAGGCTAAAACAGTTGTCCCTGAACCACCAGGCCAGTGGCCCAGCTATTCCCATCTCTACAAGCTCTTCCAATGAGCTTTCATGGGCACAGCCATCTGGATTACCCTTTGTTGTTCCCCATGCCAGTGGGCAGAGTCACCCACACCTGCCCAACAGTACTGATGAGTGGGTACAGTAAGGAAATCAGTCCTTGGTGTTTGAGACCCTGGCCCCAGCACCGATTTGCCAGTGTATGAAAAAGTCACTTCCTTCTACTCTCTGCTAAATGATGGTGCAGAAAGTAATCTGTCTGCCAGTTACACTGGGAGAAGTGGAAAAGTCCAGAGAAAGTTAATTCCGGCCTTTTCCTACTGTCCTTGGGCCATTCTGAGATAAGCGATTATACCCTGCAACTGAAAAGACAGAAAATAAAATCTAAACATCATCATTAAGTCAGCTCAGACCCAAGCCTGATGATAAAGAAACCAGGTTACTCCAAGGGCAATGCTTTCATTCCAGGATTCCTTTCAACCCTTTACCTTCTGAGCACCAGGCACAAGATCCTGGGGATACAAAGTTGAGTAAAACTGCCCTGAAAGAACTTCCTGTCTATGGAGAAAAAAAACAGGTAAACATTTGCAAGCGATTCCATTTGCTATGTGTCACCATGGAGGAGGACAGTGGCATGTGTCTAAGAACAAAATGATAGGCTTTTCGTGCCTGTTTTTGAACGCACAATAATCCAAATGCACAAATGAACAGTTTTCATTATATATGCGAAATGAACATTTTCCCTTAAAAACCATCACCTTGGGAAGGAATCCTCTTTTTCCACTACTGCTGCCCCTTCCAAACTCCTCTTTCAGAATGACTTAAAATAATGACCCATACAAGAAAATGCCTCACTGCTTTATACCAATAGATAAATATGGTAGAAGCCTGCCTGGCCTCTTTCACCAAATTTGGTAATGAAGGTGTTTTTTGCAGGAAGCATGTGCACAAGATGCTTCATTCTAAGGCTATACCTTGTCATTCCTTTCCAGGTGTGTCTTCATCTTTCTGAAACCCTCGAGGTCAGGCTGTCTTATAAATAGGTAGGCCCACAGGCGTTCAAGGATGTATGGGGCACTCTACACCAGGCCCCAGTGAAAAACTCTTTAAGGAGGTCCATACTGTGGAATGTTCTACACACTTTAAAAGTACCTGCAGGTCAATATGAGGAAGAGAGTTGTGGCTTCTCCCTTAAGGCCTTAACATCCAGGCTCTTTTCTTCCTTCCACGTGGCCAAGGCGTGGAGACAAGGGCTGAGCCATGGGCTTCAGGGCCCCGTCCACCTTCCCATACCTTCCTGGCACTGTCTGTTCCACAGCCCCAAGACTTGGGAGTTGCTCCAAGGTAAGCTTCCTGGGCACAGACCTTGTTTGTCTAACCAAACAGGGTGCCACTAACACCTGCAGCCAGATCTGCTTACCTCTGATTAACCTTACCTTACCCAAGTACAGGGCTTGAGTACGCCTACCACTCAAGCAGCCCCTGTTGGTGAGACGACAATCCAAGACAGAAGGAGGAATGCAAAGATAGAGTGGAGAAGGGGCTGGGGACATCTTACCCAGGTTCCAGGGATCTTTATGGTGTCACTGGAGATTTCTGAAACTCTATAGTCTCAAATATTCATACCCACCAACTCCCTTAGGCAAATTTCTCTCAAGTTCTCCAGACACGGAAGTTCAGATCAGTGGCACAGTCTGTGGAGGGTTAATGGCCATGGAAAGCAAACACCGGAATGAGGTCACTAAATCCACTGCTGCTTTTTTTCCTCTAGGCACCAACAGTGGTGGACCCTTATCCCTGCAGCTCTTCCAGAGGAATGGGCACCCCTACAAATCAGCCGGCATGGTTTCCCATGTGACACTGCCAAGTAGGGCTCTTCAGACCCTGGTCTAGAGATGGACGCCAAACCCAACCTCAGAAGAAGCTTACCTACATAGAATCATTGCTTTTTAGTCAGACTCCAGAGGTCTGAAAAGATAAGGGGAGTCACATTCCACTGATTCCTGAGGACTCATAATGTGGCCCACAGACCAATCAGTGGGGTGCTTATCAGAAATGCAGAGTCCCGGGCCCACTAAGTCAGAATCTGCATCTAACTGGAGTCCCCAGGTTACTCACAGCTACATTCAAGGTTGAGAAACAGCACTTGAAACCACTCTGCACTACAGCAAAGGGGACAGGATATGACTTCTTATCCGTGTCAAGCTCCTCTGTGCTGGCAAAGGGGTGTGGGATGAACTGGACTTTGGAGGATGATTCCATGCCATGGCTAACTGAGGCAGACCAGGCACACCGATTTTGGATTATGAGCTGTGAGCTGTGTCTGCCCCACTGGGCACTGGAGAGAAAGCCGGCCTTAGGCTCCTGGCACTAGGTTTTCTTCCAGTTGGCCGCAGAAACACTTTACGCTCTGATACAGAAGCCCCCTTCCTCTCTTTGCCAAGAAAAACCTTCAAAGGGAGGCTGAGTTTCACTGTGGTCTTTCTAAAGGGAGAACCGAATCAGAGTTTCCTATAAACAGTACCCCCGGACATTGCTCCATCCCACCCAGACTCCTCCCACAACAAACGGTGCAGAGGAAACGGCCTGCCTCAGGGTCCAGTCTGAACAGATTAAACAGGGATTTGTCCTGAAGGAACCCCAAAACTGTAGGAAAAGGTCCTGGTAGACACATCATAACAGAAAGCAAAGAGCATGGCTGGGAAAGAGAATTTGAGTCAAGACTCCTTTCTCTTGGATTGTTATTAACAGAAAAGAGAGCATTTAGCCCTCCTCTGCCTGGCTGCTGTTTCTTATTCAATCTGGAAAAATTGTGTGACACTGGGGAATGGCACATGTTTTCAAGCTTTGGGGCCTGGGTGCCAGGTTCTGCAACATAAGGAAGAGGTTATGAGCTGTGGGTGGGACAAGAGCATCCAAGATCCCTAACGACTCTAACGTGTGTGTTGTGTTTTGGATCAAACATAACAGGGATGTTGGATCTGGATGTTCTCGTCCGCGGTGGGAAAGCTCTCTAAGAAAATAAGAATGTGGCAGGAGGTGAGGCCGCAGCCCGGCCCGCGCGGGTCTGCGCCCGCCACCTCGCGCCGCTCAGAGGAACGCGGGGACCCGGCGCGTTTTCAGAGAGTTTGGGAAGGAGCGTGGAGGGTGTAGCGGAGGGAGAGGAGCAAAGGCGGGTGCGGACAGAGCGAGGAAGGAAGGGAAGTGGTGAGCCACGAGGATTTCATCATGCAAACAGGCGGGTAGGTTTCATCAGCGCGTCTGCGCTGGGGCTCCGGGCCTGGGAGGGAATGCCCGGTTCCCAGGGGGCAGCCAAGGCTCTGGCCCCCACCCGTGCCAACTCAGCTTCCTCTTCCTCATCCACTCTCGGGGAGCTCACACGGCCTCTCCCCCCCCGCCCTCCCCGGGCAGAAGAACGTGTTTTCCGCACGTCCTTGCATGCGGCCCCCGGCCCCTCCGCGGAGATCCCACGCGTGGGATGTGGGCTGTGCCACACGTGCCCACAGGCGCTACTGGGCGCTCAGCAACCTCCCCCCAAATCTCCGTCGGAGGGCGCGTGTCCAACGCAAAACTGGGGGTGCCTCGGGACCAATACAAGTATCGTGAGGGGTGTCCTCCTCCTCCTCATTTTACCCTAAAAAACGCCATCCCATCCCCTAGAAGCCCGCAGGCCAGGCCTCTCCTTGATTCCTGGGACACCCTGATCCGACCCCATCCCACCTTGGAACTGCTGCGACACCCACAAGGGGCCGGGAGCAATCCGGGAAGCGTGCGTCTGTTTAGACAGGATACTCCGCTGTCTCTCCCAAGAGGAAACAAACGGGGCAGTTTGCAGGGCTAACTCTCGGCTCCGGAGGGCAGGCCCCGGGAGCCCGTTCGTTCCCTGTGGCCACCACCGTGACTTCTAGATCCCGTCTTAAAGCCCCTTATCCCTTCTTCCCAGTCCCCGCGTCCCGGGCACCCGTCCTCTTCCGCGAAGTGCCGTCCGTCCTCCCCACGACCAGTCCACGGAGCCGGCACGCGGCGCCCTCCCGACTCGCGCCTACCTCCTGGGGTGGTGCTGAAGAGTGTGCCGCCGGGGGTGGTGCTGTAGTCCCCGGGTGGCAGCTGCACGCCGTCGCCGAGGACCACCCGGCGGGTGGCGGGGATGGCCCGGCTCGGGGTCTGGCTGCAGCCGTTGCTCCCCGACATGCTCTCCAGCGCGCCGAGCCCGGGAGACCTCAGACCTAAGCACTGCAGCCCCGCCCCTCACACCTCGCCCCGCCCAGGACCGCCCCTTCCGCTCGAAGCCCCCTGGGAATTGTAGTCCCCGTGGAGCCTCAGTCCCACCCAGTCCTGCGCAGCTACCTGCACGTGGGGGCTCCCGCTGGACTGGGATCCGCCCCATCACTCTGGGGTCCCCGACCGTCGGGCTCCTCCGCGCGGGTCCTGGCGCGGTCACTCTTTGCGTGCCCCTTTTATGCAGACAGGGACGAGGTTGGGGGCGGGACACTGCCTTAGGTTAAAGCCTCCGGCCACTCTGGGGACGCCTGGTTTCTACAGTAGACCCTAGGCCGCATGTTCGTCCCAACCCTCCCGGTCCTCGTTCCTAGAGGGGATTGATTGTTATTCCCTTCTCATTCGTTTATTGAGCGTTCAGGATGTGACCCACATTCAAGAAATGGCAAATAAAACACTTTACCCGCCTTTGGGGAGGGTGTGGGAGAAGGGCACGTGACCAAAATAGCTGGGTGATAAGGACTCAGCTAGAGCTGAGGCAGCTTCTCCAGGAATTATTTAGGCTTTGGGGGAAGGAGGAAGAAGTGGTCAAAGAAGGTTCCCGGTAGTTGGTCAAAGTAGTTCCCAATTTGAGTTGGGTCAGCCCCCAGCAGCTGCCTGACCTTCAGCAGGCAAGTCTTAAATGAATGAAAGAAACGAACTAAGGAGGGAGTGAATCTTCAAGGAGATGCAGACGTTCCCCAACTGGAGAGGGAAGAATGCAAGGACGCTGGAAAGTCTGTTGGGTTAAAAAAATGTTTGTATCATTGAGACCACATTTTGGAGGGGAAAGGAGAGAGAACAGTTTAAAAGGGAAATTGGGGCAGATTGGTGAAGGGCCCTTCACGTGGTTCTGGGGTGTTCAGATTTGTCCTACAAGAGTAAGAGATGAAGATCTTTTCAGCTGGGGAGTTTGGGGATGGGCTGGAGGAGGGCGAGGACTGGGGTAGAAGACTAGTTGGGTTTAGTCACTCCTGAACTAAACTCTAGGCCTACACGGTCCAGTATGATAGCTGCTAGCCACACCATGTGATCCTGCTGAGTACTTGAAATACAACTAGTCCAAATGGAGGCACGCCACAAGTATAAAACACACAACAGATTATGAAGACTTAGTGTGAAAAAAAGAGAAAAATCTCGTTAATTTATTTTTATATTGATTATGTGTTGCGATGATAACATTTTGAATATTTTGGGTAGTAAACTCTATTAACATTAATTTCACATCTTTCTGCTTTTTAAAATGTGACTATGAGAAATTTTTAAATTATATATATGGCTTATATAGTATTTCTATCAGATAGCATTGCTCTAGAGTGAGGCAGTATGAAAGACATCCTAAAGTTCTTTCCAGAACCTTTCTACCTGTTGGCTGGGTTGGCACATTCAGTGTCCCTGAAAACCATGGAATCATCAGATTTTAGCTCTGGCAGGTACACGATATATCATCTTGGTCAATATTCACTCCCATCTTATAAAAACAAAAACAAAAAAACAGCAGGAAAGTGAGACCCAAAGAGGAGCAGAGTTTGCCCAAGATCACACAGCTCTCAAATGCCCAGTCTCCTGCCTCCCTTCCCAGAAAGCACTTTTCTCATTGCACTAGAGAGCAAAGTGGTCCATCCTGCCTTGGGGAGAAAATGTTTTGAAAGGAGTTTTGCTGTTGGCTTTTTGGACATGCAAGTTTGGTCAGACCTGAGGCTAAGATTCTACAGAAGGAGTCCACTTAGAAAGCTCAATTCTTGCAAGCAGCTCAGCATGCAGGGCAGTGGAGGGAAGAGAGGGGAAGCTAAGAGCTACAGAGGGGCCAGAGGGCTGGTGGCTGACTAGACCTGGGGTCCTTGGCTCCCCACCTAAGTCAAAACAGGCTCCTCACACTAAGGTAGCCACTCCCAAGGATCAAGGCACTGCAGAAGGACTGGAAGCTAGAAGGCACTATTATAGTTGATGTACTAGGCTGGGGGTCAGGAGCCATGTGTTCAAGCCCTTGTTCTACCACTAAATAGCTGTTCAGTCTTGGACAGGTCCTTTTCCCTCTCTGAGTAACAGTTTCATTATCCATCAGATGAGGGGGTGGATTGAAGCTCTTTGAGAATCCTCTGCATTGATATTTTAGGTCTTGGACAATCTCCTTGCCCAGTTCTGTTTCTTGTCCCATCATTTTGCCTTCAGTGATTTCTCCCTCTTTATATTATCAGGGACTCATTCATATCAAATCTTCTAATTTGGTATCAGCTCCTTTAGGGCAGGGACCATGTTTCTCCTGGCTCTCCTCAGTATTTACCTCAGAGAGGTCGCTGATAATCAATCCTTTTGGGTGCTGCTGCCCCTGAAAGCCAAACGCAGTTATTTCTGTCTCTTTGAGCCCCTTTTAAATATCTGTTAGCACAGGGCTGTTTTAGCACTTTTAGCTAGAGGTCAAAAGAAAGTAAGCAAAATGAGCCAAGGCATGTTTTCTAGGTTTGGTAAAGAAAGATAAGGAGGGGAGGATGCAGGATTGGAGAAGAGTCCCATCCATTCTGCTCTACTTGACACCCGGGGGCAGGGAGGGGTGATAGATTGATTTCATCATTTCAGTAAATGGAATTTCTCTGGGTAGCCAAACAGGCACACATTCCAGGCTTGTGGAATGAAATGCTTCATGCAGCTAATCAATAATATCAATGGGAAGAAAGGAGGTTGCTGAGCTGCCTCTCAACATAACTCTGTTTAGCTAGATCAGTGGGAAAAAGAACCGAGAGGGTCTCCAGGGAAAGCTGCCTGGGGACAGAAGTGGCAGGAGCCCCAAGAGGGAGAAAGGCTTCCAGATTTACTGAATCACGACTCTAGAAGAGGCTGGCTTCTTCCTTAGGCTAAGCAGGCAGAGGCAGTGTGTGTGTCTATGTGTATGTGTGTGCACGCACGTGCATACTGCAATATTTGCATGATTGCAGATATTATTTGATCCTGAAAACGTGCCCCCTTCACCATTGGGAATCCTTCATGTTCACTCATGTGCCCTGTTGCCATGATCCCAGTTATCTTTGGTGGCTCCTGTGCTTCCTTGTACAATCAAGGGTTTGGGGAAGTGCTTCTATCCTGTTTGCCCCAGATGTGGATTCAGCAAGTTGTGTTTTCCAGGAAGTTCTGGCTTCCATTGCAGACAGGTCTGTAACATCACTGCTTGCAGTCCCAGTTCTTCCGGTAAGAAATGGCTTTGTAAGGTGAATAAATATTCTTAAATAGCCTTGACTAGGCCTGGAGGAGCCTTGTGGGCCTGGCCAGTGGCTCCAGGGTCCTTGCCCACCCTGACCTGGGTTAGCATGTTGGTCTCCTTTTACTCTCTCTTCTTTTTTGTCTTTTTGGTTAGTCCTGCTAGTGGGCCCACACCGTTGGCCGATGAATGCCTCCAGAGGCTTCCCAAACTTCCAGCTCCTTTGTACTCACTGGCAGTGACACCATGACTCTCAGTCTTGCTTTACTGCTGAAAACTCAATGACAAGGCTATTTCTCTCAGTAAGAATGGTCTCTTTTCAACGATTCTCTTTGTGGGGACCCAGGGCTCAGGTTCCCCCAACCTAATGGGGACTGAGGCCCCATAGGACGTAGCAGCCTGTATGACCAGGATAGAAGTTGAAGGTCATCAGACCTCCTCAAACAGGAAAGTATGTACAGATGGTATCTTAAACAAAGCATTGAAACCCCCCTCCCCTGATCACTGTTGGTAATAAACCTCCAGGCCCCTGTGTCACGAGACTCTACTGAAACTCTGTTCTCATACCTTATGGACTGTCTTTAAGCTTATAAGCTGCCCTTTGCGCTCCCCACCCTTGCGGAGTGCTAATTCCACTTTCCTTGGACAGCCTCCACCGGGGACCCTCCTTTCGTAAGTCCTAATAAACCCGTGGCTCACTCTGTGTCTTGCATGTTCTTTGGTCTTAGGGCTGTATAAGCTGGGTTGGAACACTTTTCTAACATCTAGTCAACTGAGAATCTGCATGTTGTTCTTAACTGGCTGCATCTATATCTGGGGCAGGAAGTATGGAAGAGGAGCCCAAAACCCCTCATTGTTCAAGAAAGACCACTGGGGTCATGGCCATTGGATGTATGTGCTAAAGTGAAGGATTCCTGATGGTAAATTCAATTGCCATTGCCCCCAGAGCTATATTCTATATGCACCATGTAATGTTCCCACTAACAACGCACTAGAGTTCCAATTTCTCCATATCCTCTCCAAAACTTGTTATTTTCCATCTTTTAAATAATAGCCATCCTCATGGGTGTGAAGTGGTTTCTCACTGTGGTTTTCATTTCATTTCCCCGGTGGTTAATGATGCTGAGTGTCTTTTGGTATACTTATTAGCCTTTTGTATATCTCTTTGGAAAAATATCCGTTCAAGTACTTTGCCCATTTTTTTTTTTAATCTTCATTTTATTTAGATATATTTACATACCACGCAGTCACACAAAACAAATCGTACATTTGATTGTTCACAGTACCATTACATAGTTGTACATTCATCACCTAAATCAATCCCTGACATCTTCATTAGCACACACACAAAAATAATAAGAATAATAATTAAAGTGAAAAAGAGCAATTGAAGTAAAAAAGAACACTGGGTACCTTTGTCTGTTTGTTTGTTTCCTTCCCCTATTTTTCTACTCATCCATCCATAAACTAGACAAAGTGGAGTGTGGTCCTTATGGTCTTCCCAATCCCATTGTCACCCCTCATAAGCTACATTTTTATACAATTGTCTTCGAGATTCATGGGTTCTGGGTTGTAGTTTGATAGTTTCAGGTATCCACCACCAGCTACCCCAATTCTTTAGAATCTAAAAAGGGTTGTCTAAATTGTGTGTAAGAGTGCCCACCAGAGTGACCTCTTGGCTCCTTTTGGAATCTCTCTGCTACTGAAGCTTATTTCACTTCCTTTCACATCCCCCTTTTGGTCAAGAAGATGTTCTCTGTCCCACGATGCCAGGTCTACATTCCTCCCCGGGAGTCATATTCCACGTTGCCAGGGAGATTCACTCCCCTGGGTGTCTGATCCCATGTAGGGGGGAGGGCAGTGATTTCACCTTTCAAGTTGGCTTAGCTAGAGAGAGAGGGCGGCCACATCTGAGCAAAAAAGAGGCATTCAGGAGGAGGCTCTTAGGCACAATTATAGGGAGGCCTAGCCTCTCCTTTGCAGCAACCATCTTCCCAAGGGTAAAACCTACGGTAGAGGGCTCAACCCATCAAACCACCAGTTCCCTATGTCTGTGGTCATGTTAGCAACCATGGAGGTGGGGTAGGCCAATACCCCTGCATTCTCCACAAGCTCCTCAAGGGACTTTGCCCATTTTTAAATTGGACTGTTGGTCCTTTTATTGTTCATTGTAAAAGCTCCTTATATATTCTGGGTGTTAAGTTCTTATCTGATATATGATTTGCAATCATATTCTCCCATTTTGTAGGTTGTCTTTTCACTTTCTTGATAATGCCCATTGATGCACTTAAGTTTTAAATTTTGCTGGAGTCCAATTTATGTTCTGTTTCTTTTGTTGCCTGTGATTTGGTGTCATAACTGAGAATTCATTGCTGAATCCCAGGTCATGAAGATTTGTCCCTATGTTATCTTCTAAGAGTTTTATGATTTTAACCTATATGTAGATACTTAATTCATTTTGAGTTTATTTTTGTACATGGCATGAGATGGGGATACAACTTCTTTATTTCGCATGTGGATATCCAGTTTTTCCAACACCGTTTGTTGAAGAAACTGTTTTTGCCTCATTACATGTACTTGGTACCTTTGTTGAAAATCAATTGGCCAAAGATGTGTAAGTCTATTTCTGAACTTTTGATTATATTCCTTGTCTATTTGTCTATCCTTGTGCCAGTATCACACTGTTTTTATTACTGTAGCTTTGTAGTCAGGTTTGAAATCAGGAAGTGTAGTCCTCCATTTGTTCTTTTTCAAAATTGTTTTGGTTATTTGGTGCCCCTTGCAATTCTATATGAATTTGAGGATGATCTTTTCTATTTCTGTAACAAAAGACTCCTGGAATTTTTGATAGAGATTGTGTTGAATCTGTAGATCACTTTGAATTATGTTATCATATTAATATTGTTTTCCAATCTACAAAAATAGGGTGCATTACCATTAAATTAGGTTTTTGGCTTTAATTTCTTTCAGCAGTGTTTTTAAATCATATTTTCATTGTAGAATATAGCATATATATGTAAAAGTGATAGCTTTCCAAGTGCAATTTAACAAATAGAGAGCAATTTTCAAATATTATGGTTATTTCCACAGTGTTTTGAAGTCTTCAGTGTACAAGACTTTCATGTCCTTAGTTAAATTTCTCCCTAGATAAATAAATTTCTTTATTTTTTAGATGCTATTGTAAATGGAACAGTTTTTTAAATTCTTTTTGAATTGTTCATTGGTAGTGTATAAAAATATAATTGATTGTTGTTTAGTCACTACTTTGCTAAATTCAGTTATCGACTCTACTAGTTTTCTTGTGAATTCCTTTGGATTTTTTATTTTAACAATTTTTAAGTGTATGAATCAATGACTTTACATTTACCTTGAAGACACTTGCCTGAGTGGGTACACCAGGTTCCTCTGGTCAGTGACTGTGACCCTTCCCCAGCCCCCAGGAAGGACTCAGGAAGAACTGCCCTCCTTTTCCCTTCCCCTGACTCTCAGTGAACCCGGACATTCAGTCTTCTAGCCTCATGGGATCTCACAGAAAACAGCCCTGTTGGAAGTAACACGTTTGAAAAGATCTCAACGCTGCTGGTGAAGTATTAATTCTGTGGGTTTTGTAGACAGAAACTCCTGGGTTCAAAATCTTCTTAGTATCTATGTGACCTCTGGAAATAATCCTCTGAAATTCAGTTTTCTCGTCTGTAAGATGGAGCTGACACCATCTACATGTGGAAAGCCTACAGCACCATATTTGGGACCGTGTTGGGTACACAGAGCATGTAAACATAGTCTGTTTTGCGAGCCAAAGTCTGCACGTATTACGTAACCTAGGGCAACTTGCTTAAAATCGTTGAGCTTCTGAAAAATGGGGATAATAAAACGGATACTGTGAGGATTAAAACAATGCATCAAAATAGTGCATGCAAAATATTCGGGCAAATGCTTGGCAGGCAGTAAGTGCTCCATATCATTTCCTCTTATTATCCAAAGAGAAACTGAGTTACAGAGGGGTTGAGAACCTGCAGGATGTCCAATGACTGTAAAGAGCTGTTTAGAAGCCCGCCTCCTGCCTGTGACCCTTCCTTTCCTTTATTTGAGGCACAAATGTGACATTTATGAAGTGTCCCAACGCTTATGTCCATACATAATCCCCGCCCCTAGCCTCGGGGTCAGAAGGCTGGCGTGTACACACGAGAAAACACGCGGAGAGATAAAAAGGAGGGGCGAAGATGGAGGTAAGATGGGAAGGGGCTGGCTGGAATTCACTCCTCAGAAGCCACCCGAGAGCGTGGGAAATGCTCGGACACCCGAAGCTTCCGCAGTGGGGAGAGACTCTCGCCGCGGCCGCGCCGGCCCGCGAGCTGCTGCGCTTGGGCGCCCCCTGGTGGCCTTCCCTTTGAATCCGCGTGCTTGGCTCTGCAGTTCGTGCTTTATAATCGGCAGTTAGTGCCTTCTGTTTGCGGGCTATTTGCTCAGGAAATACTTTGCAAGGGGACGGTTTATGCACTGGGGATATAGCAGGGAACAAAGCAGACCAAGTCCCTGGAGTGGTCTCTCTCTAAATCAACTCTGGATCCCCAAAGCCTATGATTTGCCTCTTTTGTGTAGCCCAAAGTGCATTTTTAGCAAGTATGCACAGACTCCAAATAAAATAACGCCAGCGCAAATTTGAGGAATGGGGATTTTAGCTCAATTTAAACATTTTTCACTTTTCATTTGGGTTTTTTTTAATGCAGTTTTATTGAGATGTATTCACACACTCTAACATCCATTCAATGGCTGTGTGTTCACCACCACAATCAATTGTAGAACATTTTTCATTATTACAATAAAAAAAAATAATAATAAGGAAAAAGAAAAAGAAAAAAGAAAACCCAAAACATTTCATACTCCTATCCCCCCCACCCCATTGTTGACCCACAGTATTGGTGTGGAACTTTTTTTGTATTTGTACTGTTAATCACAGTCATCGTCCTCCACAAGATTCTCTGGGTTATACATTCCCATGTTTTAACCTCCAACTTTCCTTCTGGTGACATACACGACTCTAAACTTCTCCTTTCCACCACATTCACCTACAATTCAGCACTATTAATTATACTCACAATTAACTCAATTTTAAGTGATGTGCCATTGTATCTTAGTGCTTCTTTCCTTTATTACAGATTCTGATTCTTATTTTCATGTGCTTTTTAGGTTTGTTTCTGAGGGTACAGTTCAATGTGGTAGCCACTAGCCATATATGGCTATTTACATTTAAGCTATTTAAAATTAAATAAAATAAAAAATTAAGACCCTTAGTTGCACTAGCCACATTTCCAGTGCTCAGTACGCACATGTGACCAGTGGCCACTTCACTGGACTGTGCAAGTATGTAAGATTTCCATGGCAAAAAGTTCTACTGGACAACGCTGTAAGCAGTAACTGGACTCCACTCTGGGGATGGCTTGCTGTGTTAGTGTGGAGGTCTTTCTTCTGCCTTCTCCCCTGCAGTTTGCAAAGTGGCCCCTGGGTGGCACCATAAGGCACACACAGGGTGTGTGAGCCTGACCCCTCTGCTGACCCTGTTGGTGAGGAGGAGCTACACCTTCTCTGTTCCTCTTTGGCCCAGTCTCTCATCCTTGAGCTCGTCAGACCAACAGAGGGAGCAGATTTCCAGGCTGATCAGCCCTGTGGTAGCTTCTTTCTTGGGAGAGGAGCCAGGGATGAAGATTTTTGGTGGCCAAACTTTCGCCCCCCACCCCCACCCCCTTTGCCTTGGGTTTCCTCTTCTGTCCCCAGGCCATGTCAGCTCTGCTCTTGCTCTCTGTCGCTTCTGGTTCTAACTTTTGGCTAGAAGAGATCTGGGGGAATCTTCTTATTAGGGCTAACACACAGGGAAAGCATTTGATCTCCTCCTGTGAGATAGCAAGTGGGCAATGAATGAGCGTCCTGAGGGTGTCTGAAAAGCTGGAAGTCCCCACCTCTTGAACACTAACATCTAGTTCGGGAGCAAAGAGAGATGGACTGGTTGTCCTGAGCCACAGGCTCCCTTGGGAAATTCACCCTCCCACCCCCTCCCACCTCAGTTTCTTCATCTATGTGGTAAGGGATGTGGGACTTGCGTATTTCCAAGGTTTTTTTTTTTTTTTTCAATTCTAGATTCTATAATTTGGCCAAAATTTTGTGATCCGAGTGGACAAAAGGTGGAGATTGAGATAAAATATTCTCCAAAAAAAGAAATCTCCTGGCCCAGACAGTTTTACTGGAAAATTCTATCTTACATTTAAAGAAGAATGAAATCAATTTTACAGAGGGAGGAAACACTTTCCAGCTCATTTTATGAGGCCAGTATTATCTGATAGCAAAACCAGTGAAAGGCAGTACATAAAAGGAAAACTATAGATTAATATTTCTTATAAACACAGACACAAAAATCCCCAATAAAATATTAGCAAATTGATGCTCTTTTTCACTCTAATTATTATTCTTGTTATTCTTGTGTGTGTGCTAATGAAGGTGTCAGGGATTGATTTGGGTGATGAATGTACAACTATGTAATGGTACTGTGAACAATCGAAAGTACAATTTGTTTTGTATGACTGCATGGTATATGAATATATCTCAATAAAATGAAGATTAAAAAAAAAAAAAAAAAAAAAAAAGACATAATGCTGAGCAAAATAAGCCAGGCACAAAAAGAGAGATATTGGATGTTACCACTAATGTGAATTCTGTGAAAAATGTACAATGTTTTATACTGTAGAATGTAGGGGACCTAGAGATACCAATTAGTGGAGGGGGAATGATAATCTAATAAGAACAGATAAACTATGGAGGGTAATCTCAATGTTATGGGAATGCTCAGGAATGATTATGGTTTGTAAACCTTCTTGGATATAGTAAGATCATGTTGGAAGCAATAGAGTTATTTTAGGTTTTTTTTTTCTCTTATTCCTTTGTTTTCTTAGGGGTTGTTAATTTTCTTGGGGTATGGTAGGAACATGTTGGAAGCAATGTAGTTATTTTAGATTATTTGTTTTTCTTACTCCTCTGTTTGGACATGGTTTATTAATGTTCTTGGGGTATGGTAGGAACATATTGGAAGCAAAGTAGTTATTTTAGGCTATTTGTTTTCCTTAATCCATTGCTTTGTTTGAAATGTTGTGGGGTTTTTTTGGTTGTTGTTTGCCTGTTTGTTTTTAATTTTTTGATAAACAAAGTTAAAAAATTGAAAAAAAATCAGTAGAAAAATGGGAGTAAAAACTAAATGACAAATAGGGTGGGATGGGGGGATGGTTTGGGTAGTCTCTTTTCACTTTTATTTTTTATTCTTATTCTGATTCTTTCTGATGTAAAGAAAATGTTCAGAAATAGATTGTGGTGATGAACGCATAACTATATGATCATACTGTGAACAGTTGATTGTATACCATGGATGACTGTATGGTTTGTGAATATATTTCAATAAAACTGAATTAAAAAAAAATATTAGCAAATTGAATGAGCATCATAAAAGAATTTTAAATTTGATATAAATACAAAATAATTATACATCATGACCAAGTGGGATTTAGTCCAGTATGCAATACTGGTTCAACATTTGAAAACCGATCAATGTAATATACTATATCAACATGCTAAAGAAGAAAATCACATGATCACATCATTTGATGCAGAAAAGTCATTTGATGAAATCTAATATCCATTCATGATAAAAATGCTCATCAAGTTTAGAATAGAGGGGAGCTATCTCAACTGGATTAAGAACAATTATAAAAAAACCTATAGCTAACGTGATGCTCAATGATGGAAGATTGAACGCTTTCCTACTAAGACTGTGAACAAGGCATGGATGTCTGCTCTCCCCACTCTTATTCAACATAGTACTGGAAGTTCTAGGCACAGCAATAAGACAAGAAATGAAAAAGAAATGACAGGCATACAGATTGGAAAGAAAGAAATAAAACTGTCTCTATTTACAGACAACATGATTGTCTATGTAGAAAATCTCAGAATCTGCCAACAAAATCCTAGGACTAATAAGTGAGTGTGGCAAGATCACAGGATACAAGATCAACACATTTATATATGCTAACAATTAACAGACAGGAACTGACATTTAAAACACTATACCATTTATAATTGCACCAAAGAAAATGAAATTCTTAAGTATAAACTTAGCAAAACACATACAGGGTCTGTATGATGAAAACTACAAAATGCTTATGAAAGAACTCAAAGAAGATCTCAGTAAATGGAGAGACATGCCATGTTCATGGATTGGAAGACTCAATGTAGCAGAGATGTCAATTCTCCCCAAATTGATGGATAGATTTAATGTAATTCCTATCAAAATCCCAGCAAGGTTTTCCATAGACTCAGGCAAGCTTTTTCTAAAAATAGTGTGGAAAGGTGCAAGCCCCAGAATAACTAAAGAAATCTTGAAAAAAATGAATAAAGTGGGACGAATTACTCTACCTGATATTGAGATAAAACAGATACTGTAGGACACCTGGGTATTAGAAAAGGGGGATCAAATCCTGACCAGCCCTTCCCTGGGAGCAGCGGTGGAACCTCAGGAGGCTTCCCCTCACCTGATTGCTGAAGCATAGAGGGCAGGGGTACTCTAAGGCCATAAAGAACACAGGTAAGTCCTATTTCCAGAGCAGTTCCCATCCTCTTTGAACTCCTTCATGAGTGGCAGGGAGTTAGGGAGAGGAATGTATGGTGTTAGGAAGGAAAATGTGATGTACTGCTGGTTTTTTGGGGGTGTCTAATGGGGAGCTCAAGTGTTCCACCTCTTTCCCCAGGGCCACCCATAATTTGAAGGCAGGCTGTTACCTCCTTGTTTCTGATTAGTGGTTGTGTGCTAGACCAGTTCCCAAATATACCATTTTCACTCTTGCCTCCCATGGACTCTCATTTTAATAGGAGAAATGAGAGGGATAGACTCCACTTCAAATTTAGGGTAAGAGGCAGTATTGGAATTGGAATTACCCAACATAAATCACACACAAAGTTGAAAATAGGAATTTCAATGATGATTGTTAATTTCTAGGTGTTTTGGTTAGTTCTTTTTCAAATCATCTGCCCTTTCCTAAAAATGTCCGGTTTTTAATTACAGACTCTATTTTTTTTATCTCTTTAATAATTTTAAACATGCTCATTTTATAGTCTCTTTCAGATTACTCTATTATTTCCGCTTCCTAGGATGCCAATTTTTCTATTACTTGTATCTGCTTAGACTCCTTCAGGTGGTTCATTTCTTGTGGTTTGTAACTTTTTATTGTGCACTCATCTTCAGCTAGGATTGCTTTATTTTCAGTGAGAAGGTACCCTAGTTTCTAGAAGTGACCTTGTAGAACTGTTTTGCATTTCCTTCTGCTGGTGCCCTGGGGTTTAACAGAACCCGGATGAATTTTTATGTTAATTTCTTTGTCTAGTATTCTCACAATGTGGGGCAGATAGTGTAAATTTATATGCACACAAGCATGGACTTGGGGTGGTAATTTCTTACAGGAGAGTGTTCTCCCATCTTAAGCTCTGAAATACAACAATCTTGCTTTCTGCTTCTTTGGACTGATGGAGAGAGTTGTGGTTTTTTTTTTTCTATTAGTTACAGTCTCCAGTTTATGTTGATTGCATCCCTCCCCCAATGCCTCCCCATTTTTAACACCTTGCAAGCTTAACATTTGCTTGTTCTCCCTCATAAAAGAACATATTTGTACATTTTATCACAATTGTTGAACACTCTAGATTTCACCAAGTTACATAGTCCCAGTCTTTATCTTTCCTCCTTTCTTCTGGTGTCTCACATGCTCCCAACCTTCCTCTCTCAACTGTATTCATAGTTATCTTTGTTCAGTGCACTTACATTGTTGTGCTACCATCTCTGAAAATTGTGTTCCAAACCACGCACTCCTGTCTTCTATCACTCTGTAGTGCTCCCTTTAGTATTTCCTGTAGGGCAGGTGTCTTGTTCACCAAGTCTCTCATTGTCTGTTTGTCAGAAAATATTTTGAGCTCTCCCTCATATTTGAAGGACAGCTTTGCTGGATATGGGATTCTTGGTTGGCGGTTTTTCTCTTTCAGTATCTTAAATATATCACACTACTTCCTTCTTGCCTCCATGGTTTCTGCTGAGAGATCCGCACATAGTCTTATTTAGCTTCCTTTGTATGTGATGGATCGCTTTTCTCTTGCTGCTTTCAGGATTCTCTCTTTGTCTTCGACATTTGATAATCTGATTATTAAGTGCCTTGGCGTAGGCCTATTCAGATCTATTCTGTTTGGAGTATGCTGCGCTTCTTGGATCTGTAATTTTATGTCTTTCATAAGAGATGGGAAATTTTGATGAATTATTTCCTCTATTATTGCTTCTGCCCCTTTTCCCTTCTCTTCTCCTTCTGGGACACCAATGATAAGTACATTATTGTACTTTGTTTCATCCTTAATTTCCCGGAGATGTTGCTCATATTTTTTCATTCTTTTCTCCATCTGCTCCTTTGCATGTAGGCTTTCAGGTGCCTTATTCTCCAGTTCCTGAGTGTTTTCTTCTGCCTCTTGAGAACTGCTGTTGTATGTTTCCATTGTGTCTTTCATCTCTTGTCTTATGCCTTTCATTTCCATAGATTCTACAAGTTGTTTTTTTGAACTTTCGATTTCTGCCTTATGTGTGCCCAGTGTTTTCTTTACAGCCTCTATCTCTTTTGCAATATCTTCTCTAAACTTTTTGATTTGATTTAGCATTAGTTGTTTAAATTCCTGTATCTCAGTTGAAGTGTACGTTTGTTCCTTTGACTGGGCCATAACTTTGTTTTTCTTAGTGTAGGTTGTAATTTTCTGTTGTCTAGGCACGGTTTCCTTGGTTATCCAAATCAGGTTTTCCCAGACCAGAACAGGCTCAGGTCCCAGAGGGAAGAAATATTCAGTATCTGGTTTCCCTGAGGGTGTGTCTTAGAAAATTGCTCCATCCTTTGATGCCTCGGGTCACTGTGCTTTTCTGCCCAGCAGGTGATACCTGTTAGCCTATAATTCTTAACTGGTGTGAGGAGGTATGGCCTGTGTTCCCCCAGGCTCTGGGGTCTGGTTCTGAATGGAAAGGGCCCCACCCCTTTCCTCTTAGAGAAGATAGACCCCCTAGGGGGAGGTCATTAGCATTTCAATGGTCTCTCTCTCTCTGCTTGTGCTGTTTACACCCTTCCCGGAGTCACAGCCCTGGAAACTGAAAATGACTGGGGCTTTCTCCACTGAGCTGAAAAAGAAACAGATAGTCCCCTTCAGACCACGTCCAAGGTGACCCTCTGGCTCTCCAAGGTCAGTCGTCACCCAAAGCCCCTGTCTGTGTTTTGGGGATTCATACCTGTAGTGAGCAGTTCACACTCGCTACTTAAAACCCCAGTTGGAGCTCAGGTGAGCTATATTTGCTTGCTGGGAGAGAGCTTCTCTCTGGCACCACGAGGCTTTGCAGCTCGGGCTATGGGGGAGGGGGTCTCATGATTCGGATCCGCAGGTTTTACTTACAGATTTTATGCTGTGATCTTGGGCATTCCTCCCAATTCAGGTTGGTGTACGATGAGTGGATGGTCTCGTTTGTCCCCCCCCCCCCCCCGCAGTTATTCTGGATTATTTACTAGTTGTTTCTGGTTTTTTTATTTGTTTCAGGGGACTACTTAGCTTCCACTCCTCTCTATGCTGCCATCTTGCCCAAGCCCGTTTTTTGTTTTTTTTTAATACAGATTTATTGAGATACATTCACATACCCCACAATCATCCACAGTGTACATTCAAATATTCATAGTACCATCATATAGTTGTACATTCATCACCAAAATGAACTTTTGAACATTTTTCTTACTCTAAAAAACAGAAAACAATAATAATAAAATTAAAATAAAAGTAAAAAAGAGCACCCAAAACATTCCATTCCCCTAATCCCACCCTATTTTCCATTTAGTTTTTGTCGCCATTTTTCTACTCATCTGTCCATACACTGGACAAAGGGAGTGTGAGCTACCAGGTTTTCACAACCACACAGTCACACCCTGTAAGCTACATAGTTGTGCAATTGTCTTCAACAGTCAAGGCTACTGCACTGCAGTTCGACAGACTAAAAAGGAATATCTATATAGTACATAAGGATGCCCTCCAGAGTGACCTCTCAACTCCATTTGAAATCTCTCAGCCACTAAAACTTTGTTTCATTTCACTTCCCCCTTTTGGTCAAGAAGATTTTCTCAATCCCACAATGCCATGTTCAGACTCATCCCCAGGAGTCATGTCCCATATTGCCTGGGAGTCATGTCCCACGTAGAGGGGAGGGCGGTGAGTATACCGGCTGAGTGGACTTGGAGGGAGAGGCCATATCTGAGCAACAATGAGGTCCTCTGAGGGTGACTCTTAGGCACAATTATAAGTAGGCTCAGCCTCTCCTTTGCAGTAACAAGCTTCACAGGGGCAAGCCCCAGATTGAGGGTTCATCCTACCAAACTGTCACTCCTCCATGTTTGCAAGAACACCAGTAACAACCAGGTGGGAAAGTCCAACATTTCCACATGGAGGGAGTTTTTTGAGCCTTTGTTTATCTGAGCAGTTTTATGCAAAGCTCTCGGTTCCAGCCTGCAGCCAGGCCCCAGGCCCCAGCACCCTCCTTGGCTGCCACTGCTTCTGGCTTATGGGACAGTTTTCTCTGGCTGTGAGTTCCTTCTTTGGTTCTGGAACCTGGTGATTTCACATTCTTTCCCTCCCTCCCTCCCTCCCTTCCTTCTTTCTTCTTCTCTGGTTGTCAAATGATTCTCAATTGATATATTTCTTTTGTAGTCCTTAACTCACTAGGAATTCCACTCCACCCTTGTTGATGTCATCTATGATGTCATGACAGTGATGGCGGTCAACATTGCAGACCACGGACTGGGCCGAGAGTTCTCCAACTGAAGACAATTCCGCATCCATCTGATCATGTTGAGAAGCTCATCAAAAGTGCTATTTCCATTGTGCTTGATGTTTTTCTGCTTCTTTCCTTCTCTGGGTGGTTCTCCAAGGGCTTTGATGATCAGGGTGCAGGCAGAATGTACCACCTCAGTCTGGGCTAGTCTGTTCTGAATGTCCAGTTTCACCATAATCCTTAGACCCTTCCAAGTTACCTTGGTGATGTAATCACCAACCTTTTTAGAGACAGACCCAGGGGTATGATCTTGGGGGCCAGGGCAGTCATGTCACTGACTTTCCCACCACTGCACCTCAGGTATATTACCTCGATCTGGTTGGGGTTGAACTTGGGTGGCACGGTGGAGGCAGTTGATGTTGGATGAACCTGGCACAGGGTGACTGAAGAAAATTGCACTTTGGTCTCCTCTGAATGGAAAGTCAAGAAGCTCGCTTTCTTTCTTTTGAACTTGGTTATATATATTGAAGTTTGTGTATGTGTTTGTTATACTCATAAGTTTGTAGGGTCATGGGACCTGTTTCCATTAGCCTAGTCCTCTGTGTTGTAGGAACTTCCCCTCTTCTGAGGAATTTATTTAACAAAATAATTTCCACAATGTCTACAGTGTATCTTGGGATAAATATGAAATTATCCCAGAATAACCATGATCTTGTACTTATTGGAGTAGGAAAGAGTTTTTAAACATGTAACAAAAGGGGATATTGATTAACCAGAACATTCTGTTACACCAACATGCTGGTTTTATTATGGTCACTCATCACCTCAAAGTTGGCATTTCTTGTTGCAAAGGGGTAGGGCTGACCTTGGTTTGCAGACTTTCACTTGTATACTTCCTTCTCCAGTTATAATCCTATATCCCTGCATGGTTATAACTTATACCTCTATTCATAAACTTCCTATATACACATCTTTAGTCCCTCATCCGTCAGAGAACTGTTCAAAATCCAAACTCTCCTCTCCAAAAAGTCTTCCTGGATTAGCTCCTATAACTCACCCCCACATAAACCATACTTGAATTGTGTCAAATTATTTTGTATTCATTAACGTGATAGCTGGTAAATGTTCCTGGTAGATGTGTGCTCAACTATCTACAACTAACATATGGTTTGGTGATGGCATTGTTATGTTTTCCACTTTCTTGCATATCTCACCAGGACCAGGAAGGTGTTTTGTACCCAACGGGTATTCCAGATGAGAACAACAGACTGAGATGAATGTGCTTGTTCCCATCTTCTCAGGCCCTCCTGTTCCCACCAGGCATCTCGTCTCCTGAGGGCGTTGGCAACCCAAGATCCCAGCGTGAAATCTCAGGAGGCTTGGGCTCTTTCCAGCGCCAGCTGCTGAGCCCTTTACCCAGAGCTGGGCAGGAAGAGCCGAAGGGCTCTTGAATAGTGATGATATCAGGATGGGCCTCCTTCCCCCAGCCAAGCCCTGCTGGCCATGTTGCTGGCATTTCCTCTTTGGGTACTCAATGGCTCATTAAGGGGTGGAGGGCCTGGGTGGGGGCCAGGAGAAATGGGAACAGTTACTGGAATGAAGGGCAGGCACCAGTGACCTTTCAGACTCCAGGTTGAAGGCATTAGTGGAGAGGGGAGATTTTTACATTGGGGATGGGGAGGAGCTCGTGGCAGCTTCAATCCTGTAGCCTAAGAGAGGAGCCCAGACACTAGAAAGTGGCTAAAAGGGCAACCACTCATTCTATGGGTCCCATTATATTTCCTTGGTGATATCATAGATGGTGTCAGAGTATTTTCCCTGCTCCTTGCCAACCCAGGAATTCCCCACTCCCATCACACTCTCTGGAATTCCTTGCTGACCACTGGGGCTTCTGCCTTTACACAGACATGTCTACCTTGGCAAATGGCTTCACAACTTTGGGATCACTTTCTTTCTGTTTTTTTTTTTTATACTGCAAAGAAAGTTTTATTTTATGTATCATTAGCCATGAATTTTGTCATTACTTTTTACATAAAAGCTGCCTAGGGCCATTATCCAAATGACATGACCATTTTATGCCCACAATTTACTTCTATACTTACAAACAGATTTTTCATGATTTACATAGTACACCTTAACAGTGAGGGTTTGAAGTTGAGCTACAATCTAACATCCCTAACATCTGATGTTTTATAGATAGCAATGTAGGAGAAATGTATTTTTAATTACCTTTCATTTGAGTGACCTCATGAAAAAAATAAATCAATAGTTTAGAAGTTCCAAGTCTCGAGAAGAGTTTTTCAAATGCACATATAGAAATGGTTACAGACAGGAGATTTTTAAGAAATATCTTCCATGTCCACATCCTGTTGTAATTGCAATACCATTTTTTCTTCTAGCTGCTTTCCTTTGCCTGCAAGAGGAGCCCAGATAAGATGGATGTTTTCCTTGACTTCTTTGATGTCCTGAACTTTCCATAGTTCTTTATTTTTCTTTAACCTGTTCATTATAAATTTAGCTTGGGATTTCTGTTTAATTTCTTCAACTCTCTTCATCGCACCAATAGTTTTATTCCTTACCTCTTGCTGGTACTTGACAGGTTCATTTCTACGTTTTTCAAACTCACATGAATTATCCATTGTAAGCTCTTTACCAGCTGCCTTCTGGAATGCTTTAGTACACCTGACCTTGTGAGTATTATGCTTCTTTTTAAAGTTTTTATGACATTTGGATTTATAGAATCTGAACTTCTTACAATCGTTGTGGACAAACATCATGTTGTGGCCAGGATAGATTGATGCTGAAAAGAAATAACACTTCTCCATACGCATACTGAACCCGCGTGCGAACCCACAGCCAAACGCCGAGTTTGAGGGGAAGTCTGGAATCACTTTCTAATCTAGTCAGGGAGGAGATGTGAGCCCAGGTACGTGAGTGGAAAGGAAGGTAAGCCAAACCAAGCAAAGAAATCCAAGTAAGAAATGAGCCTTAAATGATCCATAATTGGTCAAGCAAGGCCTGGGGCAGATACAGTTGCTCCCATAACCCAGCACGGCATGGGAGCAGAGCTGGCCACTCTTCACGGCTCTCTCCACTGCCTGTGTTTACACAGCTCCCTGTATCCTACGACGTCCCTGGTCTATGCCCCCTGTTATAGATCAGTCTATGCCAACACCCACCAGTTGGGCAGCTTAGCCAGAGAAGCCTAAGAAGGCTCCCCAATAAATGCAGAGGAGCTGCTGTCATTGAAAGAGGAGGAACTGCTCCCTGGAGAAGACCTTCCATGGCAAGGGAGGGGTTGGACACAGCTGTCTGCTGGCATGAAATTTTGAAAGCAGTGGGGGCAGGCGGTGGGGCTTTTGGGAGGGAAGTTTCTGTTTCTTGCCCTCTTGTTTTCCTGTACTTAGGACACTAGGGAAAACGGTGGGGGAGGGCGCAAACAGGAAGCGGAGTTTGGAAGCAAGCCAAGGAACAGCCATTCTCCACTGGACTTACTGCATTCCTACAGTTGGACTCATTCTAATTTGCCCCGAAAGGCAAGTGACAGATGTGGGTCTACACTGGCTGCCACAAGGACTCTGATAGACTATTCAGACCTTGTGGACCTGTGGGAGGTCCTGGTTGCAGTCACCCTAAAGGACTTGGGTGAACTTGACTCATTACGTGAGAACCCAGAGACACTCCCCGCCCTCCAACCAGGAGGCCCCCAATTGACTTGGATTTCCCTGTCAGGGCTGGTCAACACCAAAGAGCTACCCTAACTGGCCTGCAGTGAGTTTGGCATATAATCACCAGGGCAGCTGTAAAAAGTTTAACATTCTGTCAACAAACTCAATTAAATTAGTAGGTCAATCTAGTGGGTTCAGCTCGGTCTCACGGACCTCCAAGCTTCATAAGCCTGTTTGGCCACAAGCCTCACTTTCACCTCCACCATCATAATATGAAAGCAGCCATAATGTGAGGGAGGCTGTGTTCCAAAAAAACTTTATTTACTGACAGTTAGATTTTGATTTCATAGAATTTTGTCGTATGAAATACTGTTCTTCTCTTGATTGCTTTTTAATCCTTTAAAAATGTAAAAACTATTGTTAGCTCACAGGCTGTACAGAAAAGGATGGTGGGCTTGAATTGGCCCATGAGCTGTCATTTGCCAGCTTCTGGTCTATACATTCAGGCAAGGGCAGTCAGCTTTGAAGATTCTATTTCAGCATTAGTAAACAAGGAGCAAGGACCACAAAATCTGTGCTTGGTGACCCTGTGAATCCCTAGAGAAGAATCCCCAACCATTTGTTATTTCTCTTTCTCTCTCCCTCTAGCTGCGTCAACAAACTCCAGTTCTTTTGATTACACAGAGAAGTAGCCACCCAAGTTTCACCTTTGTTTTGTGTAAGAAAACGATGTAAGCATGGCAGCCATTTTATTACAGGCAGAGGGGCAGACCCTGGGAACCCATTTGAAACAGCTCAAGGATAAAGCTAGGGTCCTCGTGCTTTGCAAAATGCAGTTCCTTAGTCTGTCATGGTGCCCAATGAGGCAAGAGAAGGGGTCCTGCCTCTTGTCTTCACAGTACCATCTGCCAAGTCTTTAGGAAGTTTGTAAGTTGGAAGGACTCCCATCCCATTTACCCCATGGCCCTGGTGGCTTCCATCGTGGCACCATGTGCCTTGGGACCCAGCATGACCTTTGTTGGTGCATAGCTATCCTGGCCTGATCTCCTTGATTCTGCATCTTTTGTCCCCCCTCAGGGAGATCAGACCATCTGTTGCTGTCAAAGAAGTAAACTTGACATGGAAATCTCAGTTTATCTTCTCCACCATGATCTGATGTCCCCTGCTGCCCCACCCTGGATTCTGAGGGCTGGAATCCTCAAAACAGACCACATCAGCTCAGCTGGTCAGGGACTCGGGCAGATTTGCATTCCTGGGTTGAGGATATTATTAGGGCTCTCTTTGAAATTGGTCAGCTGGTCGCCACTTGGCTGCTTGAATCTCCAGCATTTCCCCCGGCTCTGAGCATGGCTGTGTACCCATGTATAGGGTCCTAGCTTGGAGCAGGGGTGGTTGGGCCCACAGGGAATGGGGGCCTGAACTCCCTGCAGCCTCCCACAGGTTCTCTTCTGCACTGAGGAACAGGTATCATCATGGGGAAGAACCCTGGATCTCCGTTCTCTTTGTTTCCTTTAGGTTTTTCTAGGCAATCCCAGAAAAACTTTAACCCAGGCCCTCCACCGTCCCCCGACCCCCTCCAGGTCCTAAGAACATCTTCACCCCTATTTGCACTTGCAACCTGAACAAATAGTTCTCTGAATCCTTCAAGTGTTTCATGACTCTGGATCTTGGTTCATGCTGTTCCATGCTGATCCCTCTTTGGAGAAAATCCTACTTCCTTTCAAATGGCTAAAGCGTCGTTTCGCAAGGAAACCTTAGCCTGCTCTTTCCACCTCTCTGCAGGACTAAATATCCTTCCTCGCTATGCCTTCTACGTAGCTGAGTTTGCACTTCCCTAGCACCTAGCCCAAGCCATCAGCCACATTATAAAGTAAAAGCCTACCACAATCTAATTAGACATGACTCAAAATTGGACAAAAAGGCAAAAATGATCAAGAACAGAATTTGAAATGTGGTTTTACATCCTTTAGCCTTAATGACAAACCTGTCTATAGGTGTACAGTTGGCCTTCAAGAGAGTAGCTAAAAGTAGCTTGAGGCCATTATTTTTGGTAAGATGTTTAAAACCCAGGCTTTGAGAATGTTAGTTTCAATATATTGCTAGCAAGTGTGAAAATATTTTTCTAATTATTGATAAATACAATTGTTTAAAAACATTATTTGTTTACCTCATCTTTCTAAAATCGCAAGTTTTGTTCCTGTCTTGTAATGAGGTAAATATATGTAAAGCACTTAGAACGGTGCCTGGCACACAGAAGTAATAGTCAACAGTCAATAAATATAGCTATTTCAAACTGCATGTATTAAACTTATTTTAGACATGGACATATATATGTTGGGGATTCACGCACATTTTTTGACATGTGGATAAACATCAAAAAACGTTTTTGACATTGTGGACTGTAAGCTCGTTGAGGGGCAGACACCACAGCTTTATCTTTTTATTATCCTAAGCATGGAACAAAGCGCCTCACATATAAAAGGCATTGGCAACACCCTGAACTGAACATCACCCTGAGCTTTCCAAGGTGCAAAAGCCCCTCTCATATGTTTATACAGAAGGTGAATGCAGGTTAAAATAAACACCAAGGACAGCTTTAGAAGTGAAAGGAATAAAACAAACAGATCCATGCAGTTTGCCCAGAGGGGAGAAGAGAGAAGGGCTCTAAGTGCTTTCTGTCAGCGTAAAACTGCCTTAAAGCCAGTGTTTACACCTGTGTTGGAGAGACTTGCTCCTTTTTCCTTCTCCAGGTATCCTGCTTTCTTTCTGCTCGGCCGGGAGGAGCCAAGCTGCTTTCCTTGCACCACCCACATCTCAGTATTCGTGCTTAATGCTGATGGGCTAAAAATAAAAATCCCTTTTCCTTTTAGCTCAGTTGCAGTAGCACAAAGACTGAGGGGGTTGATTTTGTTTTTATTTTTTATTATGGAAAATTTCAAACACACAAAAAGTGGAGAGCATGGCGTTTCCCTTCGTATGTGCCCATCACCCAGCTTCCACGATCATCGATATGTGGCCAGTTTTGTTTCCTCTATCCCCCCACTTGCTCCTCCCTGGATCGTTTTGAGGTGAATCCGAGCCATCAGATCATTTCATATATAATTATACCATCCGCATCGTTAAAAGATAAGGACTGTTTTAAAAAACAAAACCACAATAACATCATCACATCTAAAAATTCAATAATAATTCTTAATATCATCAGACATGCAGTCGGTGTTCAAATTTCTTGGGCTGTCTCAATTTTTTTTTGTTTTTTGTTTTGCATAATAATTCAAACAAGGGCAACACATTACATTTGATTGAAATGTCTCTTTTAATCTATAGGTACCCTCTTTCTTTCTTTTTTCCCCTTGAAGCAAATAGGTTGAAGAGATCAGATCCTTTGTCTTGTCCATTTTCCCACAGTCTGGATTTTGCTGGCTACAACCTCATGTTCCTCTGTTCCCTGTAAACTGATGGATCGAAAGTCTTAGTCAGAAACAGGTAGGATGATTTGGCTGATGGTGCCATGCACTTTTACTGCGTTACATTGGGAGGCATGTAAAGTCTGGTTGTCTCTATTTTGATGATATCAAAATTGATCATTGGGGTTCAGGTGCCATTAGCCACATCCCTTCATTATAAAGTTCCCCTTCAGCTTTCACCTAATACATTTAGCAGATAATGGGTAATCATTGTCTACATCCATTATTTCATTAGAGGGATGCTGGAGTGTTTTTTTTGTTTTTTTTTTTAAGGTCAGTTGATTTTTTTCCATTTTCTTTCCCTGCAATTTTATTGAGATATATTCACATACCATACAGTCATCTACAGTGTATTATCAGTTGTTCACAGTATCATCATATAGTTATGCATTCTTCACCACAATCAGCCCTTGAACCCATTCATTGCTTCAAAAAAATAAAAATAAGAATAGAAATAAAAATAAAAGCAAAACAGAACACCCAAAACATTCCATACACCCCATCCCCTCCATTTATTATTCCTTTACTTTTAGTCCCCGTTTTTCTGCTCATCCATCCATACACTGGATAAATGGAGTGGGAGCCACAAGCTTTTCATAATCACTCAGTCACACCGTATAAGCTATGTAGTTACACAATCATCTTCAAGAATCAAGGCTACTGGGTTGTAGTTCAACAGTTTCAGGTATTTCCTTCTAGCTATTCCAATACACTAAAGACTAAAAAGGGATATTTATATAACGCATAAGAATAACCTTCAGAATGAAATCTTGACTCCATTTGAGATCTCTTAGCCACTGAAACTTTATTTTATTTAATTTCTCTTCCCCCTTTTGGTTAAGAAGTCTGTCTCAATCCCATGATGCTGGGTCAAGGCTTATCCCCAGGAGTCATGTCCCTTGTTGCCAGGGAGATTTACAACTCTGGGAGTCATGTCCCACATAAGGGGGATACTGGGGTTTTAAAGACACTCTAACAAACCCAAACCTGCCAAAACAGAATGAAGACAGATATCTCTTCAATGCCCAGCTTTTTGGTTCTGGAGCTCAGCATGGGAAAAAGGAATCCCATCCAAAAGTCAAGAGCCTGAGGGCCACCTGTGAGATCTTGGATAAATCATTCAGTCCTTGGGCTTTACTCTGTAAAAGTAGAACAAGATGGCCTGTTAGTTCCTCACAGCTCTGACCCTCTGTGGGTCTATTATTTTAATGTATCATGTAATCGCGGTTGTGACTGGTCAGCTTAGCTTACAGGACACCCAGCCTCAAGTTCTTCCCTTTCATTTTACCAAGAATGTTCCTAGTTTCAAAGTTTCACTCAGGACTCCTGGTCCAATCCATTGCATTTCAATCACACGAGAGCAGCCCCTAGACAGCTGCTCCAAGGAATGCTCCCTCCCCTTTAACAAGGGGCACATTTCCCCAAACTCTACTGGTACCCTGGCCACAGGGAGAGAAATGTCTCCTCATCTTCCCTCACAGCATCTAGTGTCCTCATATATCCCACCTTTGGTCCTGGGAAGATCCTGTAAGTCACCTATCCTAAGGTGTAACTGACTGAGGTTCCCTTCATTTTCATGAGAGAGAAAACCTTCCATAAAAGGCAAGAATTTATAATGATGGAATTTTTTTTATATTTAATTTTATTGAGATATATTCACATACCATGCAATCATTCAAAGTGTACAATCAGTTGTTCACATTACCATCATATAGTTGTTCCTTGATCACCCCCATCTATTTTTTTAAACATTTTCCTTGTACCCGAAAAAGTGAAGATGAGAATAGGAAAAAATAAGAGTAAAAAAAGAACACCCATATCGTTCCCCCCACATTTTTCCTTTAGCTTTTTGTTTCCATTTTTCTACTCATCCGTCCATACACTGGATAAAGGGAATGTGAGCCATAAGTCTTTCCCAATCACATTGTCACCCCTTGTAATCTACATTGTTATGCAGTCGTCTTCAAGAGTCAAGGCTACTGGGTTGGAGTTTGTTAGTTTCAGGTATTCACTTCTATTATTCCAATACATTAAAACCTAAAAAGGGTTATTTATATAATGCATAAGAATGCCCACCAGAGTGACCTCTTGACTCCATTTGGAATCTCTCAGCCACTGAAACTTTATTTCGTTTCATTTCACAACCCCCTTTTGGTCAAGATCTTAATCCCACGATGCAGGGTCCAGATTCCTCCCCGGGAGTCATATCCCACGTTGCCAGGGAGATTTACACCCCTGGGAGTCAGGTCCCACGTAGTGGGGAGGGCAGTGATTTCACCCACCAAGTTGGCTTAGCTAGAGAGAGAGGACCACATATAATGATGGAATTTTAAAGAGAAATGTGGTTCTTTCCCTTGGAGGAGAAGAGCTTCCCATCTACCTCAACTTGCACATCCTTAAAACCACAGGCTTCACAGTGATCTGAATGATATTTCTTGACCCATTACTGTTCTTGGGGTGCTGCAGCCTTTCAGAGGCCACATCAGGAGAAGACCCCCATGGGAACATCCTCTTAGGCTGCTGAGCTAGGTGGGAACATGACCCCTGGGGGTGGTGCTGGCAGATGAGGGTCCCAGGCGCAGGGGAAAGGAGGGATGCTGAAGGCATCCTGTGATGGGATGGCCAGCCCCAGCAGCCCGCATTCCTTTCAGAAGGAGATAATGTAACCTGTAGGAAGGTATTACCCTTTGTCAAATTCAAAATGAGAGATGAGGACCAAACTGTAGTGATCATCCAAATCTATAGGTTCAAATGCAACGAGGAGTGAACGGATGAAGATAAGGTGTCCAGGATCGAGTCTGAGAATAGTGAGAAAAAAAACAGTGGGCTCCTTTTCCCAGGTGCCTGGTATGTTTCTTAAGGCAGGAGAGACAGCTGGCAGCCACACACAACTGGAACCTTTGCACTTTTGTTTGTGCCAGCCCCTCTCTCTGGGATGCCACTTTTCCTTCTCTCTGCTTTTCCAAGTCCTAATCATTTGTGAACACTCAAATCCAATTCCCCGTCCTGGAGAAGGCTTTTCTGATTGCCCACCTGGAAGTGATTTCTCCTGCCTTGGAATCCTGCTTTCGTGCCTGCTTGGCTCTCCTCCTTCTGCCCTTGGCATTTGGCAGTTATTTTAAGGCCTGTCTCACCTTGTAGAGAGTGGAATCTGCCCAAGGGTAGCTGTCATGCCTGATGCCTCTTGGTGTCTCCTCAGTGCCTCCCTCATGCCTAGTACATCGTCATGGCCTATAGGTGCTGACTGGTGAGTGAGTCATTGACGCAACAGACCAGGCATTCTTTCTCAGGCATCCTCTTCCAAAAAAAGGACTTGCCTGTGGAGATTCCCTGGGACAAACGACAGTGAAATGTGGAGAGCCGGCTAGCCAGTGACTTGTTCCCTCTGAGCAGGCAAGGGTTGTGCTGGGTTTAATTTAGGCTGCTCTGCCTTTCATGCTTTCAAAGGACTTTCCCACGACAGGCTCGGGACCTGAAGTTCTGTGCCATTAGCACCATTGCTGAGGGATGAGTGGCGAGCGATGCAGCCAATTGTGCCAGCCCCTGACCTGGCTCCACTTCTGCACTGGGACTGGAGCTCTGTGCAGCCAGGCCTTTGGCGATGCATTCTCAGCTCAACAGATGGAGCATGACCACGCTGGCACAAACTCTGGGCTTTTGCACAGGGGTGTGCACTTGCATCTATGGGTATGTGGACTTAGCTGGGTGTGCACAACTAACATATGAACATCTGAGTGCCTGAGTTTCTGTTGAGTTTGTGTATATTTCTCAAAGTCCGTGTGGCAGATGGTGGTGTGTGCACTTAGTGCATGTGTGTGCACGCTGTGTGTGAGTGTTACATTGTGTGCATGCCTCTGTGTGGCAGCTCTCTCTGTCCCCTGGGTGTGGACCTCAGTGTGCCTCTGCTGTGAGTATGTGTGTGGCCATCCATCCTGTATGCAAGCACCTCTCTAATGGGTCCCAAGAACACTGGATCCTTCTTGTCACCAGACTGTAACTTGGCACCACCTGAAACAGATTCCAATTGGTTCATTGTCTCCTCCTTCTCCTTTTTGAAAGGGGGATGAAGGAATGGAGGAGGTCCACAGCATCCCCCAGCCAGGAGCCCATTTCAGGTCTTCTTGGTGCTCTGTGGTTCTGGTAGGGCCACTGGCACCACAGAAGCCCTGGCCCTTGGGTGTCCATGGCATCATTTGGAATATTCTAATAGGGCTCAGATGGCAACCAAGGGAAGACCCTTTTCAGAAAACCAAAGCTGTCTTCTACTGCCCCTACCTCCCAGAAGAGAGCCAACATTCCCAGAACTGTTTACATTCTTTTCCTCCTTGCTTCCCCCTTCCCCACCCCTTCCAGGACCTTCTCACTCTGGACTTGCAGATAAACTGTGCCCCTATAAACAAAGCCATCCTTCCTGCTCTGGGGGAGCCCAACCCCACCCTGACTTGCCACAGCTTAGAATTCCACCCTTCCTTCCCTCTTTCTTCTCCATCCTCCCCCCCAAGACTACATTAACCCTCTCATCTCCTGCAGGGGATCGGGAGGCAATTCAAACTCCAAGAAGCAGAGGAGGGCAGTGTTAAGGACGAGCTTCTCATCTCCAGCCCCCCTGTACTTCCACATCCTACTCTACACCCCCATACCCGTCTCCAGCAGAGAAGGTAAAGCCAGAGGCCAGTCAAGGCTAGAAGAGAAAAGCTTTTGACTGGAGACCAAGGAAAACTGGCTTCTCTTCCAACATCCAGCACTCTATTTCCTCTGTGACCCTGAACAAAGTCTCCTCACCAAGTCTTTTTTTTTTTTAAACTCAATTATATTGAGATATATTTCATTAAATTTTACTGAGATATATTCACATACCATACAATCATCCACAGTGTACAATCAATTGTTCACAGTATCATCATATAGTTTTGCATTCATCAACACAATCAATTTTTGAACATTTTCATTACTCCAAAAAAATAATAAACATAAAAATATGAATAAATCTACAAGTAAAAAAGAACAGTCAAAACATCCCATCCCCCCATTATTCGTTTAATTTTTGTCCCCATTTTTCCTCTCATCTGTCCATACACTGGCTAAAGGGAGTATGAGCCACCAGGTTTTCACAACCACACATCACACCGTGTAAGCCACATTTACCATTGTCTTCAAGAATATTTCATCTCTTTTCCCCCTTTTGGTCAAGAAGTCACTCTCAATCCCATGATGTCGGGTCCAGGCTCATCCCAGGTCCTCACTTAATCTTAATCTATTTGCCAAAAAAAAAAAAAAAAATGAGAACCCCCTCCTGCGCTTGCTGCCAATATCTTGCGGAACATTTGTGAAGACACATTTTTGAGCATTTGTGAATCCACATTTTCACAGGGAGCCCAGGACTGCTGGGGACAAGCTCGGGCGCAGGAGAGGCAGGATGGGTGACCCAGGTTACCACTGTCTCTTCTTGGCTCCAACAACCAGGACTGGGAGGACAGAGGGTTAAATTGCAACAGCCCTACCAGGAGTGGGAAAGAGTCTGCTCATGGGGGATGGTGGTGCTGGAGGTGGTGCAATCTGGGTGAAAGGTAGAGTAGGCTCTCCCCAAAGATGTCCCCTTGGTGTTCTTATTTTTTTCTTTGCCTTCTCCATCATGGGATGAAACCTCTCTAGCCAACATCTGTGCCCAGAAATCAAAACCCAACTCCCTCGATGAGGCTGGGAGCCCCCTACCCAGGGTAGTCTGGGTCCGAGTTGCCACTCTACCAGCATGCCTAGCATGGGGACTGGCACGGGACAGGTGGGTACTTGGCAAGAGTTTGCTGAGTGGTGAATGAGAGACTGGAAGCCCCCGGGGGCTGCACGCCCACCAGCCAGATCCGCTTGCAATGACTTGGACTGTATAGCAGGCTCAAGGATACCTATTCCTCCTCCTGCTTCCATTTATCATGAAAGGGGAAGACAGTCCCAGCCTGAGCACAGAGGAAGATGCCCTGCTCCTCTTGAGAGGGAGAAAAAAAGGTGGTGTTTTCCCATCGGTGACTTCTTCAAATCACCTCCCCCTTTCCTCCTGCCGCAGTGCATCCTGCTGGCGTCTGCGCTGGTGACCATCCCCAGCCTCCCCCCTCCTTCCAGCCTGGAAAGCTCCTTGCTCCCTCCTTAATTGGACGGGGTCTAATCATGCAAGGCGTAGTTCCCCTGGCAGAGAAGAAACCTTCCTCATTGTTTTAGCCTCTTTTCTTCTAAGCACCAACCGCCCTTGACCATGCACATACTTCCCAGGGGAAAATGTGGGTTGAGATAAGAGGATGGGCTGGAGGATGTGTTGGCTCCAGGGCGCCAGCTTCTTTTGAACAGGCAGGCTCCAGCGTTGTGTAAGTTTTCCCTCCCAGGGAAGAGTGGGAGAAGAGACCGCAGACCCAAGAGGCATGTTGGAGCTCCTCACCTCCGTGTTGCGTCCTTCTCCCTAGGAAAGAAAGTGGCTGCAAAGAAATTCATCCAAGCAGCACCCACCTACAGGCTGGTGCACGCTCTCCTGCTCTCTCCTTCCCCCAAGGGTTTGCTCTTTCCCCTGCCTCCCTGGGACAGGGTGCCTGAGAAATTCTTGCCCATGCTGCAGGTGGTGTGTCTGACCTTCTCCGGCCCCTAGGGAGCAACTTCTCCAGGAATCAAGGATTTTAATGATTATTCAGAGTGAGTGAACAAGATTTTCTCTTCTTGCTCCAGGAGTGAAAGGAACATTTCCTGGCCCCTTCTCCCTTTCATGACCTGGAGCTAGAAGAGAAGGCAGTACAAAATCTCTCTGATGTCCCGTCTAATTTCCACTCCTTTCTCTCCCAGGTTCAGGCTCTCTTGGCCTGGGCCAGCCAGCCCCATTCATTTCTCAAGAGTGAAGGTCCCTTCTCTGCTCCCCCAAGTCCCTCTGGGCTCGACCTTGGAAAACAAATCAGATGTGGGGAAAGTTGGCTATGCCCACATTACGGAAGACAAAGAAAGTCTCAGAAGTTGGGGGCTTCTTTTTGGTTCTTTCCTCCTGGGGTGAGGGAGGGGTCCATTCTGGGGTCACCTAGGGGACAAATTGGAAGGTGGCCTGGCTGGGAGTGAGGAGAGGTGTTCTGGAAAGGGAGCTGTCTCCTCGGACACCCTGTGTACCTATTAGGAATGAATCTTCGCTGTGTGATCATGGGTAAGCTAACTACCCTGTCTGGAAGACCTCAGTCTTAAAATTCTGTAAAATATTGGAGTTGGATATAATCTTTAAGGCATTCTTTTAGCTCTTATCCTATGCCACCTACCATTCTACCCCCTGAACTAATTGTGGCAAAAGGAGACCAAGTCAGCTGTTCAGAGGCCACACACAAATCATAGTTTCATGGAAACTGGATGGATGGTTGCTGTAGGCAATGGAGAAGAGAGGCAGGGTAAAGAGGGGAGGGGGAGCCCCACTTCTATCTAATATTTGCTCCCTTCCAAGAACTTTAAGGCCAGAGGGGTAGGCTACAAATTGTAGAATATAACCACCTCTAACCCCTGCCATCTTGGACAAGGTATGAGGGTGCAGTCAACTGCAACTCCCCTTGGGCTCCTTCCTACCCTGTCATGTAAACACACACACAGACATGCACATGCACCCACCTGTGGTGTTCAAATGACTACAAGCTACAGCCCAGAAGGGAAGGAGAACATGTCCCTGCTCATCAGATGGCCTTTGCCTCCTCTAGCTGTGCTGACTGCATAGTCTAACTCACAGATTGCCATGCTCCGTGACACAGCGAGGAGAATACGCATCCCTGGAGCCCCCAACGCATACACAGGTGCCTGAACTCAGTGGAATCAGAGGCCCATGTTCACTGCTTGCTTCCAAAGGCACAGAACAAAGGTCATCTGGGGTCCAGTGGCCAGGGTAATGCTCTCTCTGGGCAACGTATGCTTCTGTCCAGAGTTGGATGACCTCTATACACCAGTTCCTCTGGTACCAGTCATTAGGCCAGCTTCCCAGAGCAGAAGGCCAGTAGCCTCCAAGCCCCAGCTTACCATCAAAAATGACGGCAAGAATGTAAATTGGTACATTGCCTGGGGAGGGCAACCTGGCAAAATCTTTCGAATTTGCAAATGCATATACCTTATGGCCGGAGCGATTCTATGCATAGGAACTTATCCTGCAAATACACTAACACACATATGAAATGATATGTGTATAAGTTACTCGTTGCAATGCCATCTATTAGTAAAGATTGGAGGTAAGCTAAATATCCCTCAGTAGTGGATTGGTTTCCTAGATGATAGGATATTCATACAATGGAATACTAAAAACAGGAAGCTTTACTGTATTGGCATGGAAGGATCACCGTAAGTTAAAATAAACAAGAGGCAGAACAGTGGATATATTTTGCTACTATTTGTGTAGAAAAGAAAGGACAAAAGACTAGGCATGTGTATCAACTTGTATATATATCAAATATTACTAGAAGGATAAACAAGAGACTAATTGTGGTTACCTGTTAGTGATAGCTGGGACAAAGGCAACTTTTTATTGCATGCATTTTGTATAATTTGATGGTCAAACAATGTGGATGTATATTACCTGATTAATTAAATAAAAAATTAAAATAATATTTAAAAAAAATCATTTTTAAAGAAAAAATTAAATAAAAAAGCACATAAAAAATGAGAATAATCCCACAGACCAAAATGGCAAATGAGGGAGACCTTCACCCCATCAGCTGCTTGGGCAGGGAGAGGCCAGATTGAGGACTGAGAGGAGGACAGGGCTGGAGGAGAGAAGGACAGATGCCACGTGCTTCAACTCTGCTCTGCTCACTCATAAAAGCCTTCACCTGGAATTTCTCTTTTCATAGTCGGGTTTGCTTGTTGGTCTACTCATTCCCCAAACTCAGGCACACTCATGTGGTTTGGGAAATCTTTTTTTTTTTTTTAATGTAAACATTTTTACACACACTCTCAGAATAACAAGGTCACCCCCTAAGGCAATGACATCCTTTGAAGTTGCTTGACCTCCTGGCACCCTTCTCCTTTCCCCCACTAGCTCTGAAGTCCTGGAAACAAATTGCTGAATGGCACGTATGTGTTGAGATTAGTTTTTGAGAATCTTATGACACCCCTTTGGGATAACTGGCAACACTCTGGAGTGTTGCAAAACCCAACTTGGGAACGAACCGTTGATGATCCCAAGAAGCCACAACAAAGACTGGAGCCAAGTGGGGCCTGCACCACTCTGGCAAGACTGGGGGGTTGGGGGTGAGGCTGGACCATCCACCTCCATCCACATCTGTGGCTCCAAAGTTTTGCTTGGGGTACTCACCGGGCACAGAAGGCCTTTGCTTGGGAGCCACCGACAGACCCTGCCCTTAGGGGAGCTGCTGGGTTCCTGGGAGATGAAACTGGTTCTTTTTCCTCAGGGATAATTTTAGGTTCTCACGTTCCCCTCCAACCTTTCTGACTCCCAACCCCTGGCAGAGCCTCCCAGAGGGATTGCTTAGACCAGTGGCTATACAATGTTCTTTTGAAATATAGAACAGCTCCAAAGAGACATGCTAGGGCATGGCCCTGGAGGCATTTTCCAGGATCATTTTTTTTTTTGTCCCATTGTTTCAGGGGAGGAAGCAAGACAGCTAAAACATCTTGATAGGCCCAGAGAAAGGTATCATACCTTCCTGCCACTCAACTTTAACCCAGAGGCTCATTTTTCAGCCTCAGATCCCACGCCCAGTTTGAGAGGAACTGGCTTAGAGTCTGGGAGAGCTGGGCTGACAGGATTAAGGTGGGGCAGAGGAAGGTTGGAGAGGAGGCTCTGGGCTTCGCCAAGTGGGGGGCACCCCTGAATGGGGCTATAGGAGAGGCTTCAAGAGGGCTGTCATTTTACACACTTGAAGAAGCGACAGAAGAACTGCTCAACTTAATGTATTCCAGTTTTTTAAAGTTGATGAGTAAAATCCCCAAGGACCTGGAGTGAACACTGTCCCATTGGGGTGGGAGGTGAGGCCAACCCTATTTGTTCATCTATTTTTAGTATATCTTCATGGTAGAAGAATTTTAAAGAAGGAGCCCATCTAGAAAATTTCTAGGCAAGGAGGGGGCTGTGTGGAATGCCTACAGCAGAACAGGGGAAACTCCTCAGCATCTCCATCTACCTAATGCCAAATCCAAATGAAAATGGACAGGCAATGAAAAATGCTTCCGAAAAAATGGCAAATTTCCCCAGTAGCTGAGAAGTAAAAGAACAGAAAAGCAGAGGTGAGGGGAGCGCAAGTGAAACAGAAGACGGGAAAGGGGACAAGTCTATTGGAATGAGAAGATTTTAGGAAAGGGAAGACACTCACTGCCCTCTGTGACTTAATAGAATACATCTCAGGGAAGGTTGCACAAGTAGAGGAGGGTCTACCTGTAGATGGTTTTCCTGGCCTTGGGAGATAAAGCTAGGGTCCTCCAGTACCCTACCCTGAGCGTTCCTGCAGGACAGTGCTCACCGTCTGGGAAAGGAGGTGCAGACCTCCAGGAAAGCGGTGGGGAGGGAGCACTGTGCTGAGTGTGGGGGCTGGGCTTGGCGAGGGTAGACAGATCCTGGCAGAGAAGTCTGAGAGTCCGTAATCCAGATTCGGCTAAAGGAAAAGTGGAGCACCCATCCCGCCTCCCTCCCCTTCCCCCAATTCCCCTCCGGAGGCCGCGCGGAAGCGCCGCTGCCCCTTTAAGCGCCGCCACTCCTCCCCCGGAGCTAGTGGCACCAAAGGAGTGGGGGGTGGGGGGGCGGGAAGGCTGAGCGTCCTCGCCTCGGTCAACCGGGGAAGATGGCCCAGGCCGGGGGAGTCGCTCCCACGCCCCGCCGCCCCCTCCCCGACGCCTGGTGAACCGGACGACCCTCCCCCTCCCGCCCCACGCGCGACGCGGGGATGGCTCCGTGGCCTCACGGGAACAGCTCATGGCCAGGCGCTCCAACCCTGGCACCCAATACCGCCAACACGAGTGGGCTGCCTGGGGCGCCGTGGGCCGCAGCCTTGGTGGGGGCGCTGCTGGCACTGGCGGTGCTGGCGACAGTGGGAGGCAATCTGCTGGTAATCGTGGCCATCGCGCGGACGCCGCGGCTCCAGACCATGACCAACGTGTTCGTGACTTCGCTGGCCACAGCCGACCTGGTGGTAGGGCTTTTGGTGGTGCCCCCGGGGGCCACTCTAGCGCTGACCGGCCACTGGCCCCTGGGCGCCACCGGTTGCGAGCTGTGGACCTCGGTGGACGTGCTGTGCGTGACCGCCAGCATCGAAACCCTGTGCGCCCTGGCCGTGGACCGCTACCTGGCAGTAACCAACCCGCTGCGCTACGGCGCACTGGTCACCAAGCGTCGCGCCCGGGCGGCCGTGGCCCTGGTGTGGGTCGTGTCCGCCGCGGTGTCGTTTGCGCCCATCATGAGCCAGTGGTGGCGCGTGGGGGCCGACGCTGAGGATCAGCGGTGCCACTCCAATCCGCGCTGCTGCGCCTTCGCCTCCAACATGCCCTACGCGCTGCTCTCCTCCTGCGTCTCCTTCTACCTTCCGCTTCTTGTCATGCTCTTCGTCTACGCGCGAGTTTTCGTGGTAGCCAGGCGCCAGCTGCTCTTGCTGCGCCGGGAGCTGGGCCGCTTCCCACCAGAGGAGTCTCCGAAGACTCCGTCCCGCTCCGTGCCCGGTGCCCCGACGGGGCCATGCGCCTCGCCCGCAGGGGTGCCCTCCTGCGGCCGGCGGCCCGCGCGCCTTCTGCCCTTGCGGGAACACAGGGCCCTGCTCACTTTGGGTCTCATCATGGGGACCTTCACTCTCTGCTGGTTGCCCTTCTTTGTGGCCAATGTGGTGCGCGCCCTCGGAGGCCCCTCTCTGGTCCCCAGCTCGGCTTTCCTCGCCTTGAACTGGCTGGGTTATGCCAACTCCGCCTTCAACCCGCTTATCTACTGCCGAAGCCCGGACTTTCGCAGCGCCTTCCGCCGCCTGCTGTGCGTCTGCGGCAGCTGCGGGCCTGGGGAGCCCCACGCTTCCGAAGCCCCGGCCCGCAAAGCCCCCGGCGCCCCTGCGCCCTTGACAAGCCTCGCGGAGTCCAGACAATGCCCGCCGCTTGACGGGTAGGTAACCGAGACCGAGGGATCGGTGGCTCGGGGTCTCCCTTGGTCAGCTTTTGAATTTGGGGTTTGGTGGGATGAGGTGGGGCTGAAGACAGTCTCTGCGATGTAGGGAAGGAATGCCAAAAGTAGGGAACCAAAGTGGGTCCCAGGGCTCTTGCTTTTCCCAGATCCCACCCACTCTGTCCCCGGCTTGAAGCGAAGGGGGAAGGCTGGGTTGTTCATCCCGGGACCCAGGGAGCGCCCGGCAAAGTGCTTCTGGGACCCGAGGCACCTGGTCTCTCCTGGGCAGTAGTGGTTCGGGTCAGACTTGCCGAGAAGGTAGAGGCTCTCCCAACCTCGGGTCTCAGCTCTAGTTTCTCTCAAAGGTTTGATGGCAACGTCGGTGAGATCCGCTTCCGGTGTGAAGGATAGCAGTGAGGAATCTGTGAGTGCTTTTCTCCTCCAGGGTAGAAGCTGGCTGGGTTGGAGTGGGGTGGGGTGGGGGTGGGATTTTTGTGGCTGGGTGGTTTGCCTGGATGCTTTTGGGTAATTAAATATGCTTTCCAAGGTCCCTGACCTCTGTCCCTTCCCTCCAGTGTCCCCTGTTCTCACCCTCTACCCCCTCACCCCAAGATATGTTATCTCCGTTTTCCAGGGCTTGCTGGGGAGTTTGCTAGGCCTGGATGGATGAGAAACAGCAGTTCCGTTTATCCAGAACCTGTGGAAAGCCTCTGGCCTCTGTTCAGAAAGAGCCCCCGTGGAGTTCCCCGGTTGGAAAACTCTACCCTGCAGACCCGGATGGCTGGGCCAAGGGAACGGGGCGGGGGGGTGGGGCGATTTGGGGTGGGGGGGGGAGACCCCACCGACTGGGTTTCCGCCATCCTCTGGGGATTCTCTCTCTCTCTGAGAGTCTTCTGTACCCCACCCCTGAACTTCACCACTACCTCAGCAGCTGGGGATCAGGCGGCCCGTGCTCACCCGTCTTGGGAGCAGCCAGGCTGGTTTTGGCAGGGGCACCCCTCAGCTTGCTCGCTGTTGTGCTGCGTGCTCTGGGCAGAGAGAGCACTCCTAGTTCCATTCCCTTTTCTTCCCAGACCCCGGTGAGCCATTCTGCCTTCCCCAGGCTCTGTAGCCCCCGCTGAGAGCAGGAGGTTAGAAAAAATCAAGGTTAGGGGTTCTTCCCTGGCTCCATCCCTACACCCCCCCCCCAACACACTTTACTCAGAACAATTCTGATCTACCTCACAGCAGTGTCAGAAGGACTCCTTCAGGGTTTTGGAGGGCTCCAGGGTTCATAGGAAGGTGAACCAATTAGAATGGACCCCTTCTTTCCCTTTTAAAATCAAATTAATAAATGTTACTCAACACAGCTCATCTGTTGCCTTCTTTTCTCTCCATTTGTTTTACTTTCATAATCTGCTTACTTCTTTCTCCTCTACTCAGCTTTTGACAGAGGCAGTAAACTAGAACTAATCCTTACCCCTTTCTTCCTAATCCTCATCAAACAAAAAAGGAAAAGTCTGTTTGGGTGAAAGGGAGCACGCATTAGCCTTTGACACTCCTGCCACCTGCACCCTTTCTGAAACTCCTGGAATCCAGCTGCAAGCAGGAGCAAAGCCATGCTACCCGTAGTCTGTTAAAGGGTGGAGTTTGCTGTCCCCGGGATAGGAGCCTATGGGGCATGCCTCATCTCCCGTGCTGCAAGCCAGTGGGGTGTTCATAAGTCCCCTTGCCATCAGAAGCCAGTTTTGTTTAGTGTTGTGTGTGTGCTTGTGTCGGGGCACAGAGCATTGTTTACACTGGGCAGATGTCTTGGGTTATAAATATATCCCGATGTTTCCCATCCTTTCCATAATCTCCACCATCCCAGCCCTTCCTGTGTTACAGAAATCTAAATCATCCCCTTTACAAGTAAAACTGAATTTACAAATTTGAGACCATTGATCATCTTTTTTTTTTTCCTTATTCCAATTTTTAGGAACCCTGTCAGGCAGATTTCCTATGGAAAGACAATTTCTAAGGAAAACACTGGATAGTTTTGTGGGTTCTTATTTTAAGCCCTGTGAGCAAAGGCCATTGTCCAGGCTGATTTACAGGATATGCAGTAAATCACCAAGTGTTTAACAGGCAGTGTGATGGCAATATACAATGCACTGGCTAGGTTCAGGGGATACGGAGTTATAAAACTTTGATCTGCTCTCAGGATAACCCAGTGTACTTCCACATATGGGTGTTCCCTGTTAAGTGGACCTGGCCTGGGCTGCTCCCTTTCCTCTAGGACCCAGGTTTTATTTCTTAGGATGTTTGCATACCAAAGATGACTTTCTGCTTTTCAATCCAGAGCAGATGTCTGAGGTGTGGAAAGATTCTTTGGCTCAGTTTCTGAGCTGTGGCCCTTAGTGGAGAAGGAGGTCTTGCTTTAGCCTGGGGGATAAATAAAAAGGCCTCCTCTCCCCATCCCTGCATATTTTCCCAACATCACAGAGGAAAGTTGCCCAGTCAGTCTTAGGTGGGGGAGAAGGTTGATTTGGGGAGGCTCTGGTTTGTAGAATTGTCATTGAACATTGTCCAGGAGCTAATACTGCTTGACTCTTGCTCGACATGTACCCCTGTGCCAGCTGTCAGACTCCTTTGAGTGTTTAGACTTGCCCCAGGGCTGTGGATTCCGTCTGCAGATTGTCACCAGTGCAGCTGACAGAGAGGCAGCCTCTCTGGTCATTCCCCAGCAACTTGTGGCCGGGTGTCAGGCCAAGGGAAATTTACATCCTTGGATGGGGAGCAGGTTGCCTTTGCTAGCATGAGGCCTGAACACTTGAACTGTGGAAGACAAACAACCATCCGCTGCACCTAGAGATGTGAAGACTTACAGACCAATGGAAATGAAAGAACCTGTGGAGTCCTTGGCCTCCCCAGTGTCTGCTAGCAGTTGCTGCACATAGCTTGGGACACAAATTACAGGGAAAAGATATAGTCTGCCTTCTGTCAGTTAGCAAACACTTGAGGAATAATGCACAACTCAGTTTAATTAGCAGAAGCTCTGGAAGGTCCCCTAATTTTTCATCATTCATCCTATTATGAATTTAAGGAAAATCAGAAGGCTCCCCTCAGTTTCCCCATCTGTAAAATAAATAAAGGATAAATCATGCTCTCCTCTCTTGCCTTTGGAAGGGGAAGAAGGGCAACTGAGATGGTTTCCATGAAGCCCTGGGAAGGACTGGGCAGGGCTTTCCAGCTGCAGGGTTTGCTCTGCCAGAGGCATGCATGCTGCCGCCTGCTGGTGGATCAAGGAGTTTAGGCATGGGCTGCTCAGGCTGGTCTGTTACCTACACTGGCTGCCAGAGCCAGTTTTCATAAGACCATTATCTATCAGAGCAACAAAAACAACTTAGCCAGATCCTTTGATAATGTGGTCCAGGAAACTGAATCCTAGAGGTGAAGTGAGCTGCCAAGATTAGCTTGTTGGTGAAAGGCAGCATGGTAGTGATGTAAAGAGCACAGAACTTGGAGCTAGAAGAACAAGGAAGAAAATCAGGAAAGAGGGAAGGAAGGAAATGACTATTTATTGAGCACCTATTGTATGCTGAGCACTGTAAGAGGTGCTCTACAAATGTTACATTATTTAATAGGGACAACAAATTAAAAATGGAGCCTTGTAGAAATTAAATCTCTCTAGGATTGATTTTAGCTCAGTCTACCAGATTCCAAAGTTCATTTTCATTACACACACTACTCATCATAAGTTATGTGACACTGAGCAAGTTACTCAGCTTCTCCTACCTTTCGTGTGCCTGTGAATCAAGTAAAGATTGTATTAGTGCTCTGCTGAACTCAGACTGGTTTGAAGACCAAATGAGATACCATGTGTGAATGCATTTTGAAAATGCAAAGGACTCCTGTACTGGCTTGGAGCTGTATGCACCCCAGAAAAGGTCATGTCTTTTAATCCATTCCTGTGGGTATAAATCTATTGTGGGTGAGACCTTTTGATTAGATTATTTCAATTGAGACGTGACCCAGACCATTCAAGGTGGGTCTTAATCCTCTTACTTCACTCCTTTATGAGAGGATAAAAGACAGAAAAAGCTCAGAGAAACTAAGAGATGAAACCAAGAGAGCTCAGAGAAGCCCCAGAGAAGCTGAGAGACAAGGACACACCCACTGAAGCCAGATGCTAGAAGCAACGAAACCCAGGAGTGAAGGACCAGCAGATGCTGACCAAGTGCCTTCCCGTGTGACAGAGGAGCCCCAGATGCCATCAGTCTTTCTTCAGAGAAGGTATCATCCTGTTGATGTCTTAATTGGGATATTTTTGCAGCCCCAGAACTGTAAATTTGTAAGCTAATAAATCCCATTGTAAAAGCCTACCCATTTATGGTATATTGCTTTCCTGCAGCTTTAGCAAACCAAAACAGCTCCCCCAGTGTAAAGTGGCATAATTGGAGTATGGAGCTAGGACTAGTCCTAAGTGTCCCAGATTTGCTCCCTGTACAGTTCTGCTTGTATGGACAGCCTGGCTCTTGGACCCCACTTGTCCTTGGTTGCTGTAGGCAAGCCTGCCTGGACTTTCTTCTCCAGATTCATACCCACCTCAGACTGATCCCCCTCATTTCACATCCAAGTCATTGTATGGCTCCAGCTTTGGCTCTCTTTCCTGGCTTGTGCCTGCTATTTTGGTCCCAGTTTGGCTCTCCCCATCATTGCCCATGAAGAATTTATAATGAGATAAATAGATGGGGTAAAAGGTTTAGAACATAAAGCACTTCTAGAGATCAGGACCTCATGGTCCACTATAGAAGGGGTACATGAGAATGGGACCCTAAGGAGGCAGAAAGGGGAGAGAGGGTATGATGGGGAAGGGGGAGCACTGCTACCCCTGACTCTCCATGCCCATCCCTTTCCTGCTGCTTCAAACATGTTTTCAAGGCTCTATTTTATACTATCACCAGCTGGAATGTCCATTTGGAGGAGGGTGCTATCCATTCCTAGACATCCATTTCTAGATCTCTCCTCCCATCTCCCGGGGCTCCAGATTTGAGAGGTCATTGATCAAGACAGACCTTGTATTTGTTGTCCCCTGTGGGAAGAAATCACTACCCATCTTCTATTTTCCCTTTCCTTTAGTAATAGAACTCTAAGTTGTAGCTAGGTATGTGGCTTCCTAGATAAAGACAGTTTTCAGCCTCCCTTGCAGCTAGGTGTGGCCATGTTACTAAGTTCTAGCCAACTGGAAATATGCAACTTCTAGTTCTGCCATTAAAGGGACAGGGTATGTCCTCCACATCCACTTGTCCCTTCTCATGGGCTGCAGTGCAGGTGTGATGCTGAGAACTGAGGTCGTTACCTGAGATTATAAGTTGGCAACCATGTGTTGTAGATGGCAGAAGAATCAGAGAGGAGAAGCCTGGGTCTCCGACGACATGGAACCATCATTTCAGCCCTGGGCTGCTCACGTTCAAGACTCTTAAATGAAAGAGAAATAAACTTCTATCTTGTTTGTTCCAGGTATTTTAGCTTTTTCTTTTTCAGCAGTTGAATCAAACAAATACATCAGTGAAAGGATGGTAAAGGAGGTGATTAATGAGTGGGTGTCTGCCTGAGTTCCAGGATGGATGTAGGGTGGGTTAATCTAGCCATAAAGCTGCCTTAGCACCACTGACCAGTGGGAACTGGCCTCTCTGAAGAGTCTGTGTTCCTGTTGCACCCAAGACCACCAAAGCCCTCTCCTTGGGGATATTTATCAGCAAGAGACACTTGTGAACCCTTTAATCAAGGGTTCTGATTTTGAAGAACCCCATCCACTCCATTCACCCTGAAGGAAAGTGCAGTTCTCTTCAGAAGCTCTGGGATCCTGTGGTAGGCAGCATTCTGAGATGACCCCAATGACCCAGGCCCTTGTGGAATCCCCTCCCCTTGAATGTGGGTGGGACCTGAAAGTTACATCTAACCAATAGACTAGGGTAAAGGTGATGGAATCTCACTTCTGCGATTATGTTATGTTATGTGGCAAAGCGGAAGGGATTTTGCAGATGTGATTAAGGCCCCTAATCGGTTGGCTTTAAGTTAATAAAAAGGCGGTTATTCTGGATGGATCTGACCTAATCAGGCAAACCCTTTCAAAGGGGAGCAAGATGTCAGACACAGAACAAGTCAGAGAGATGCTCCTGCTGACCTAGAGAAAGCTAGCCTCCATGAGCTCTACAACCACAAGGAAGCGAATTCTGCCAAGAATCACATGAGCTTGGAAGAGGACCCCAAGCCTCAGGAGAAAGTGGCTCCAGCTGACATCTTGACTGTAGCCTCGTGAAACCCTGAGCTGAGTATCCAGCTAACCCCAACCTGGACTGAGACCCATGCAAATGGTGAGGTAATAAATGTGTGTTCGAAGCTGCTAAATTTTGATAATTTGTTATGCAACAATAGAAAACCCACACATACTCAGTGCCCAAATCTACCTGAGGTTCTTCTTTCTAATGGTCCTTCTCTGGAGATGTTTTTAAAGGTTTCCTGTCAGAATCCAAAATAAAATGGGGCACCATGCCGAGGGAGATCCCCTTGCTATCATCTACCATTCTCTTCCAAAAGTTTCTTGGGAACTCTTGCTTGGGTGTCCCAGGAGCAGAATTTCTCAGTCTCCATCCTTCACCCTGAGGGAATGACTAGTCCCTCTATTATCCCTTGGCCCACACACGCCTTTCAGGGAATTCAAGAGACAAAAGTTCAGAATCTATTGACCACAGGCTGGTTTGTGAGTTGCTAGTGAGGGACCACATATCAGAAAGGCACAACAAACATAGTTCCCAAAACTCTTTAGCAAGAAACAAGATGAAATAATATTGTTTCCACTATGGATATTCCCAGGAGAAGGAAGGGATGGGTCAGTTCTTCCCAGAGAGGAGAGAAATGGGAAAGGGGGAGGGCTCTGTATCAGCTCGGTGCCACCCATAGTGTCTCTTGTTTCGCTGGATGACATGAGTGAGTCCTTTCTCTTAGGGCCTCCTAATCTGAATTTAATTGATGTTAGAACACTCTCCCAGAACCTCAGGGAGATGGGCTGGGAGAATAAGGGAAGCATAGGCAGCTTCCACTGGAGAAATTCCTACCATTTTTGGGGGAGGGAGAAGTATATGGGGCTGACGGTGAAATTCTGTAGCTTTCTCAAGATTCAGAGTCTAGCTGCATGAGGTCTTCCTCCTATTTTTGGAAGGAAGGACTTGTCCTAAGAACACAACTATAGTTCTTACTCCTGAACCACTCTCATGCCCGTCCCTTTGTAGGGTTGACATACCTGGGTAGTGTGATACTGGTAAATTGGAAGATTAAAACTAAAAAATATGTTACTTTTGTTTTTCTTCAGCATTCCTTAAAAGTTGTTCTAATGGAAAATACATTTCTTTAAAAAAAAGAGGGGGTATAAAAGGTGAATAAAGATAAGTGGGAATTGTTGATACGTAAGATATTGTTTGAATAAAGCAGATATTTTTCAAAACCACTCTCACCCAATAGCACCTCCCTAGGGTGGGTCTGGTGACTGCTGTTTTTATGGAGGACATCTGGCCTTTCTCCTCTTTCATCATGTTGCAACTGAATTAATAAAATAGGCCTTCCTGCCTCATTCTGGCTCCCTCTGATTCATCCTCCACCAGCCTCTACAGGGATTTTACTAAAATATAAATATGATCATGTCATTCCCTTTCATAAAATCATTCAATGACTTCCTGTATTAGTCAGGGTTCTCTAGGGAAACAGAACCAACAAGAGATATCTGTAAATATAAGATTTATAAAAGTGTCTCACACAACTGTGGGTATGCATGAGTCCAAATTCCATAGGGCAGGCAGCAAACTGGCAACTCTGATGAAGGTGTTCGATGAACTCCTCAGGCAGTGAACTGGCAATTCTGATGAATTCCTCAGGAAACACTTCGCTGGCTAGCCAAAGTAGAAGTGAAGGTCCTCTAGCTGTCTCCCTTAATAGTCTTCAACTGATTGAATCCAGCTGATTGCATTCTCTCATTGTGGAAGACATGCCCTTCGTTGATGTAATCAGTCACAGCTGCAGCCAATTGACTGATGATTTAATAAACCAGCCTTCTGGTTCATTAACCAGCCACAAATGTCCCTGCAGTAACGGTTAGGCCAGTGCTTGCTTGACCAGACACCTGGGCACCATCACCTGGCCAATTGACACAGGAACCTAACCATCACACTTCCTAAACTTTTGGGGTAAAATCCAGGCCCTTTAACACAAAGTGCTCAGCATTGCATGGACAGGGTCTTTCTAACTTAATTTCCTACATTTTTGTTCTAGCCATACTTAAGTTCTCTAAATGCAGTTTCTGCGCTTCTCTGTACCTTCACCCAGAGTATATCTCTGTCATCCATCCATCCATCCATCCATCCTTCTATCTGGGCAATAAGTTTTATTAAGTGGACCAGACTCTAGATGTCCCAAGGGTAGAACTGGCCTGGCAGTGTTTACTAATGTCTTAGACGTAGGGTATAAGAGAAAAAGAGAGAAGTCAGGGATGATCCTCAAGTGGGGAGATATGAAATTAAGACTTAGTAAATTGATTATTTCATATTAGACATAATAAATTTGAGAAGTCTATCAATCTATGATTGGAATATCAAGCAGGCGTTTGGATTTTCAAGTCTGTAGACCAGGAGAGAAGTTGGGGCTGGGTGGGTATTTAAGCTCAGGGAGCTGGTAAGATTACCTGCATCCAGACTATAGATGGAGAACAGAATTCAGAGGTCTGAGCCCCGGAGCATCCCATCATTTAGAGGTCAGAAATAGAAGGAACCAGCGAAGCTGCATGAGAAGCAGCAGCAGTGAGGCGAAAGGAGAACCAAAAAAAAGTGGTGTCTTGGTGCCACAGAAAGAATGTTTTAAGAAGGAAGTGGCCAATCATATCACCTGCTATTGAAACATCCAATAAGAGGGGGACTGAGAACACACTACTGGATTTGGCAGCAAGAATTTCTGTCATTTGTGACCTTGACAAGAGCTGCTGTGATGGCATGGTGGTGATGAAATGCTAAGTGAGTGGCTTCAGCAGAATATTGGAGGGTAAGAAGGGGAGAGGGAGAGAGAGTATAGGAAATTTTTTTGAGAGCTGTTGCTCCTAAGAGGAGCAGAGAAATGTGATGTGGTTGATCATTCTGCTGCCATCAGGCAACTCTGTTTCCCAGACTCCCTTTTCTTGTCAGGTTCTTGGTTAGAGTTGGCCAAAAGAGGAACTTGACCAAGATTTGGGAGGCAGAAGTGAAGCAGTGTCAGTTAATATCTGAAGGACTTCAGGATGAGATGTAGAAGCAGAGGTGGTGGGCAGATTCCACTTTGTCCTCACTGTCCCTGGCTCCATGTCCAGCTCTGCTTGCAGACTGTTGACAGTGCAGACAGAAGCCCTGGACCTGTCACAGAGAAGGTGGCTACAAAGAAGTCATATCTACCCATGGACCTCCCACATGCCCCCTGTAATCAGTGCCGTAACTGCAGCTGATTGTGTCTGACTGCACAGATTTCCCTGCAAGCTCTGACTTTTCCACCCACGTGGGTACTTTAAGCAGCCTGATTAGTGATTTTTCTCTGATCCTCCAACTCCCTCTTCTGGACCTTCATTTCCTCAGCTCCTCCCTCAGTTGTGCAAGTTCTAATTCCTATAATACTCAGAGTGGTTCTGTTTCCCTGGATAAACCCTGATCGATCCACAGGGTAATAGCTGGAAGGGAAAGATGAGGTCAAGGGATTGTTGTTTGTTTTTAAAGTCGGGAATTTTGCAGCCTGTTTATGTGGAGGGGAGATTGGATGATTTAGGAGAGAAAGGACAACTTTGGGAGTGATGCCATGGGTGAGCTCTAGTAGAAGGGACTCGGGCACAAAAGGAAGAGGGGGTTGACATAGGATCACAGAGGGCTCATCCATGGTGCCAAGAGAAAAATCAGGAAGTGGGTACCTATGCAGGTGGATCGGTAGTGATGGTGGGAGCACATGAAAGCCTCTTCCTGTTGCTTTCATAGTCCCAGTGAAATAAGCAAGACCAGTAGTTGAGACTGTGGGGAGTGGAAGAGGTGTGGGATATTTGAGAAGAGAGGAAAAGACATGACATAAATTTTTATTGTCTTTTTGGCTGCCTGGTTGTGAGCCTCTTTCTCATGCTTAGGGAATTTTCCATTATCTGAGTCTTGGTGGGAGGCAGAGCCCACTTCTCATAATTGAAGCTGAAAAAAACCAGACTTTGGAACTCTCCCACTGAGCTAGGGCATGGGGCGGGGCCAGCGGGCACATATGATGAGGCTCGGCCAATCAGATGCAGGCTTCCTGGTGTGTGCTAAGGAGTCAGTGAAGTTGAGAGGTAAGGGCAATGGAGAACCTTTCTGATGGTAGTAGCTGTGGCAGCAGGACCAGGGCAGCAGTCCCAGCATCCTCTGGCATTCAGCAGTGGCAGCGGGATCTTCGTGGGCTACCTGGTGTGACCTCATCTTGGTTGTGGTCCTGCTCCAGAATCATGAGCCTTGTTCCGCTGCCTCCCTACCAATTATGTGAGCTACCCAAAATCCTTTCAATAAGGATTCATCCTGAGCCCCTTTCTGTTGCTTGCAACCAAGAATCTAAGATGATAATTGCAGGAATTAGGGGCTTGAGCCAGCTAAAGTTGTTTCTTTTTAACTTCTCTTTGCATGCAGTTGGCTTCATTTTAGGGGGTTTCCTACAAGTCAGGGGACTGCAGCTGCTGGAAGCTTTAGGACCCATTTCCTTATAACTTCATGACTAGAGAGTAATGAACGGCCCTTCTCTGTCAGTTCCAACAGAAAATCCTGGGAAAGTATCCCCATAGGCCTGGCTTGAGTCACATGCCTCTTCTCAGAGCAAGAACTGTGACTGGGGACTCGGGCACCAAGGTTGGGGATTGAGTGGGATTTGTTACCAGGAGTAGGGAAAGAGTTCCTGGGCAGACTTAGTGAAAAGTCACCACCTTCTACCCTTTGACTGCTCATTGGTGCATATTCTTTTCCCCAAACATATAATTCCAAGAATGATTCTACCTAGTATAATGCGATTTTTTCATATGCAACTAAAAACTTCTCTTTTCCCCAAAGGGATCAACCCAACATCACATCCAACATCCAGTTCAAAGTCTAGGATCTCTGGGCAGAATGCACTTCTCTTGATCTGAAAGTGAATGCTCCTGCTATTGCAGTTTATGGACTAAAAATGAATGTAACACTCCCTATACTCCCTATGGACAATGCTGAGAATAAAATTGCTATAAAAGCTCCTCTTTAGGAAAGCAGTGAAGGGGAGCAACCAACAGTGGCTGCTGGTTTGGAGCACAGACCACATCCACCTGGTCAGGGGTGTAAAGTCCAATCATTTTTTGATTCATGTTCCTAGCAATGGAGTGAGTTTTGGGGATCAGCTAATAAGGCCACTCCCCCCTCCTCCTTTGGGGATTTCCTTTATCCTTTCTCCTCTTGAATGAGTGGGAGAGGAACTTCGGGAAAGGTGTTCTGTGGGGGCAATTCCATTTTAGGAGCCAAATTCCATGAACATGTTATGGGGACAAGGGGATTGTTTGTCGTGTGCACAATTTGGTAAAAAACAAAACAAAACAAAAAACCAAAGCAAAAAAAAAACAAAACACCAAAAAAACTCCTTTAAGATCCTTGTTTGTTCAAACATCAGTTTTATTTTGGGGGACATCCCAAGTATCCTACACTATAAACTCTATAGCCAAAGCTTTCTGCATTTGGACCTTGATTTCACAGTTTGTCTCTTTGTAACAGCCCAAAGGGCATGCCCATTTCCATAACCCTCACATGAGTATAGCATTTATTATTCCCATTTAAACATGAAGACACTGAGATGAAGCGATTTTAGATGACTTACCTGAGGCCATCCAGACACTAAGGGGAAGAGCCAGGTCTGCCTGGCACTGCAGACCCTCTCTGTCCATTATACCAGAAGTTCTATGTGTGTGTGTGAGACATCTCCTGAGACAGAGGGCAGGTAACAGCTGAAGGAGCTCTTTTCAGGGGGCTCTGAGGGGCCCGGGGATGTGCTGGCTGCCTGGGTGGGCAGGAGGTTGTAGCTGTAAGAACCTCAGGAGGCCCTTGGCATCCACATTGACACCATGTGGTTGCCACAGCAGGTGCAAGTACCTGTGGCAGTGGGGAAATGCTGAACCCAAGTGACAGCCTAGGAAGCAGATGCCAGTCAGGGGGATGGGGCTGGATGAACCTGAGAGTATTGTTCCCAAGGCCACGTGAGAAGCCCCCAGAATGCCCAGAAACAACTGGGGAAGACTAAAAGTGGTCAGGTGCTATGCAGGTGTGTGCAAAACCCAGATCCAGGGAGAGGCAGGTTATTCTGGTTAATATCACCACACTTGTGCCCTGGGCTGGTGAAGGATGGGAACTTGGAGCCACAAAGACTCTATTCCCAATTATTGGCTGACCACTACTAGGCAGAGATTCTAGCACAAGCCCACCTCCTCCTCCCTTATCCTCCTCCCCACTTGCTATTGTTTTCCAGAACTTGTGGTAGTCCAAGCTCCCCACTGCTCCTGAGATGGCAGTGAGAACCCTGGATGTGTAACAGGTTTGGAAGGACAAGGCCAATGAACATCAAAACAGTCATTTAAAATGTTTTTCTAGAATCAAATACGAATGGTGCAGTGATCATTTGCCACTGCCTTCCCAGCCTCCATTCCTAAGAGCACCTGGAGTCTTTCAGGGCATTCTTCTGCCCATTCTCACCTGTGCAATTTGAGAGGGATTAACACCACCTCAGCTCTCAGAGGCTGGTTTAAACTGGACAGCATATCCTATCAGCCATGATCAGATAAGGGATGTGCCAGTGGCTCTGCGGAAGCCAAGGAGAATGGAGAAAGGGGGCTAGGGGCTTCAGGGAAGAAAACTTCCTCATTCTTCCAGGTTAACAGAGATCTTCTCTCTTCTAATGGTAAGAATGAGATGTCTGAAAGGCCTCAACCATTCTTTAAGAACATAAACATTGTTTTTGAATGGGAAATCCATGCACATGACAACATTTAAAAGGTATAAAATGGCATATAGTGAAGAGCAAGTTGGCCTTCTTTCCAGTCCCTGTCTACCAGCCACCCAGCTCCACTTTCCAGAGGCCATCGCAGTTACTGGCTTCTTCTGTATCCTTCCAGAGATTTTCTATGCACACCGAAGCATATACATGCAAATGTATCCCCTAAATGCCACCGTACTTTGCTCTGTATTAGTATTGCTCTTGTTTTTACTCAACAATGTTATCTTGGAGTTTTTTCCACATCTGTTCATACAGGGCTGCTTTTAACAGCTGCACAGAATTCTGTCTTATGGATATGCCATTTGTGCCAGTTTGAATGTATTATGTCCCCCAGAAAAAGCCATATCTTTTGATGCAATCTTGTGGGGCAGACGTTTTAGTGCTGATTGGATTGGAATCCTTTGGGTGTTTCCGTGCAAATGCGCCCCACTCAACTGTAGGTGATAACTCTGATGAGATAATTTCCATGGAGGCATGGCCCCACCTATTCAGGGTGGGCCTTGATCCGTGGAGCCATATAAATGAGCTGACAGGCAGAAGGAACTCAGGGCAGCTGTGAGTGATGTTTTGAAGAGGAGCTACAGCTAAGAGGGACACTTCGAAGAAAGCAGAGTTGCTGCAGATGAGAGACAGTTTGAAGATGGCTGTTGAAAGCAGACTCTTGCTCTGGAGAAGCTAAGAGAGCACAAGTACCCCAAGTGCAACTAAGAGTGACATTTTTGAGGAACTGTAGCCTAGAGAGGAACGTCCTGGGAGAAAGCCATTTTGAAACCAGAACTTGGAGCAGATGCCAGCCATGTGCCTTCCCAGCTAACAGAGGTTTTCTGGACACCATTGGTCATCCTCTAATGAAGGTACCCAATTGTTGATAACTTACCTTGGACACTTTATGGCCTTAAGACTGTAACTTTGTAACCAAATAAACCCCCTTTATAAAAGCCAATCCATTTCTGGTGTTTTGCATTTTGGCAGCATTAGCAAACTAGAACACCATTATTAACTTAACCATTCCTTCAATAATTGGCATTTAGTTTATTTCCAAACAGAGGTGTCAAGTGAACCCCTCAAATGTGTATTGCTTTGTACATGTTCTGCACTGGCTTTTGCTCACACAACCAAAGTTAATCAGAGAACAAAGCTGAAGCATCCAGGAGAGCAGAGCTCACTGAGTCACAGAGAACAGAGCTGGAACCCCAATGGCATTTGGAAGCTCCGGAATGAACTGCGACTGTAGTCAGATGTTCCCTGCCTGCGGGCTTATGAGAGCCAATAAACGCTTGCTCTTGCTCGAGTTAGTATGGGTTGTGATTTTTAGTATATGCAGCATAAAAAGTCCTAATTGGTGCAAGTGTTAAAATACTTACAACTAAAATGTCAAGTGAAGATGGTATGGAATTTATATGCAAATTTTAATGTCAATTATCTTAAACTATAAGCATCATAAAAAGGAAGTGAAGGAGGTACACCAAATGTTAACTGTGGTTATAGACCAATTAGAAGACATTTGTGCTCTTCATTATGATTTTTTGAAGTTTTCAAGTTTTCCTTGATGATACGATGACTTTTATAATCATCTATCTCAAAGCAGGTTCTTTGGAAACACAGGCTGAGACAGGGTCTTGGGGCACATGATTTATGTGAGGGTGCCTTTTAGTGAGGATCTGTAAGGGAGAGACAGAAATAGGATTGTGAAGGAGAAAGGGCCAATCTAGGATGTAGTCCCAGGTAAAGTCTAGCTTTGGCCTGATTTGGGGGTGGGCTGTGGAGTGCAAGTTAAGACACAGAGCTTTATCCCACATGAGACAGGGGGACTGGCTTTTCATATATCTAGATCATTGGCTGTCCCTATTGGGGGAGAGGAAGTGACTCCTTTTGACCAAGGGCAAGTCTGCAAAGATAGGAGCCGACTAAGCCTTTATCACCAGCATTGGCTGGTAAAGGGTTATTGGATGAAGCACCAACAGCATCTGCAACAATCATAAAAACTTATTTAAAAAAAATATATATATATATATATATATATATATATATATATAAAAATTCAAGGCTGACCCTGTTAAGGGCTGATTCCCCCTTAGTCTTTCTGTTGTTTACACTTGCTGCTACCAGTTGAAACTGTTAACAAATATAGAGATCTTGGCTCTCATCTTGTTAGAAATAGGACTGGCTTACCGAGTTGCAGATTACACCGTTTCTAACATAAAATTCTTTATTAAAATAATTGCAGAAGAAGACAGTGTTTCTTTCTCTTCCTTTTTAAATTGCAGACCCTTGGCAAAGTGAAAGTAGAAGCTTTTAAAACATCCTTCACCTTGCTTTGCCGCTTGAACTGAGGCTTTCACTTCTGCAGGGGAAACCCTCACTTGGCGAATGGGCTGTCTTGCCTTACTCTGTCTTCTAAGGGGCTGGCTTGTTGCTTTGGATTGGAAGAATTGAGGCCAGAGCCGGGTGAGTTAGCGGGTAGTGCCTGGGAATTCCATGTCTTCCCCCACTGCCTTCCTGCCCACTCTCTCAGGGGAATCTCCTCAAGGGCCGTGGAATGTTCCCCAGGCTCTTGAGGACACAGTTGTGAGGTTCCGTTGCTCTGGCAACTGGTTGTCCAGAGCTTCTGCATTTGGAGCTGCTGAGGTTCTGGGAAGATTCAGGCCTGTCTGGCCCAGACCTGGAGGGAGGCTCCTGGGCAAAAGCTGGGAAGAGCTCCGGAATGAAAACCAGAGTCTGAGCTCCACTTTCGTCTCAGTTATGCCCACCCTTTCAGTGTTCGTGGATGTGCCCCTGGCCCAAAAGTTAGAAGGCAGCTTCCTAAAGAGCTACAAACAAGATGAGGACCCCAAGAAGATGTTCCTGGCCTACAGAGGTAGAGGCCTGGTAGTTTTGGAGTGTAAGACTTAGTACATCTTAGGAGGGCCGTATTTCACCATTTCAGGTGGAGGGGTCCCTGCTTGTTAGCAGAGCTGCCCTGCTTCTAGTGGAGGGGAAGAGATTGTCCCCCAATCATCGCATGCCCTCTTCCCTCCTCCGGGGGCTTCCAGGGATCAAGAAAGGGTTGTGTTCTCTTCCCCAGCTCTGCATGTGGAGACTGCATGGCAACTGCATGTCCTTCAGCCTCTTCATCCTCCCTGCTCTCTCTTCCTCTCTCTCTTCCATTCCTAAACCAAGAATGGGTCCCCAAATGGATCCTTCTTATGTGTGGCTGGTTCTCACCACCATAAAAGTCAGGTTACCTTTTTTTTTAATCTTGTGTATCTATAACTTTCATTTTTTGTATTATTTTTGCTCTTTAAAATGGCATTAAGTTTCAGTTGTGTCTTTTTCAAAAAGTCAAAAATTATACATTCACCGTTCCAGTTTGTTAAGACTGCCAGAAAGCAAAACACCAGAAATGGATTGGCTTTTACAACGGGAGTTTATTAGTTCACAGATTTACAGTTCTAAGGCTATAAAAGTGTCCAAACTAAGGCATCAACAAGAGGATACCTTCACTGAGGAAAGGCTGATGGCATCCAGAACACCTCTGTCAGCTAGGGAAGGCATGTGGCTGGTGTCTGTTTGTCCTTTGCTCCTGGGTTGTGTTGCTTTCAGCTTCTGATTCCAGTGGCCTTCTCTTTAAGCATCTAGGGGTTCTCAGTTTCTCTGGGGCTTCATCTCTTAGCACCTCCAAATGTCTTTCTGTCTGTCTGCATCTCCAAGCAACTGGGTCTGTGTTGGCTCTCAGCTCTAAGGACTCCATAAACTAATCAAGATCTACCCTGAATGGGCGGACTCACATCTCCATGGAAATAATCTAATTAAAAGAGCCAACCCACAATTGGGTGGGTCACATCTCCATGGAAACAACCCAATGAAAAGATCCCACCCACAATAAGTCTGCACCCACCAGAATGGATCAAAAGAACATAGTTTTGTCTGGGGTATGCAACAGTCACAAACCAGCACATTCACTAACAACACACTGTTTTTAAAAAGGAAAAAGAAAGAGAGAAATTTGTCTTTTCATAAGCAACTTTCCAAAGCCCCAAGAAACCCAGAACAGGTAGGTGGTTTGTGGGCTGTCTGCAGAGCCCAGGTCAGAGGCTCTGAGGCTGGGCATCTGGAGCTGCTTCCCGGATTTCCTTTCCAGTCTGCATGACCGACGATGGCCACCCCTGGATCTCTCCCGTGGTGCAGAAGATCCGACTGCAGATTGCCCAGGATCCGTCCCTCAACTTTGAGTACATGCCTGTCATGGGCATGAAGTCATTCATCCATGCCTCCTTGGAACTTCTCCTTGGAAAGTACAGTGAAGCCATTGTGGAGAACAGGGTGAGAAGAAGGGCCCTCCCTGTCTTTACCAACCCAGCCCACGGGGCGTGGAGACCTGCGACTGTATGATTTTAAACCTGAAAGGGACCTTGGAAAGCCCCCTGATGTTGACAAAGGAGACATTTGTGGGTCAGGGAGTCCATAGCTTGTATCCATCGAAGGGCTGAGCCAGGCTCAGTACCAAAATCCAGTGCCCCATTACTACCCCACACTGCAGAGTCAAAAGTTCTTTAAAGACAGGAATGACCTGAACTTGGGTGCTACTTTCATTCTTATTCCTCATTTTAAAGCGTTGCTTCTGCTCATTTTTGGCTGGCAGGCAGGAGGCATGCACACTGTTGGCAGCAGTGGTGCCTTTCAGCTTGGGGCCCGCTTCCTCAGAACTTGGCATCCGGATGCTCAAATAATTTACATCACCTCTTTGCAAAAGGGTGAGTGTTATCAAAGATGACTGTGACAGAAGATCCCTGCCCCTTGCTCCTGATCTCCACCCCATTAGCCATCTTCACTGCTGTCCTCCTCACTCTCCATTACAAGAGAAATGGCGGGTGAGCCAAGAGGTGCTTGTTCTTTTTCTTTTGTTGCCCCACCTTCCAACAGCAACCCTCAGGCCTGCTCTGTTGCACCTCTGCTTCCATCTCTCCCTTTCTCATGTACCAGTTGGTGGGGGTCTGTGTTTCCACAGAACTGCATGGATACATCTTCCAGGACATGGGGTTTATGGTTTATGAGTACTCCTTCTGGGACCCCAAGAAGCTGTGCATGGACCCTGGCTTGCTCCTCAACGTGGTAGAGGTAGAGGCCCAGCTTGAAAATTTCTCCCCAGACATGACTGAACAGTCTTTTTTTCTTTGCCACCATCCTCTAATTATCCAAGACCTTTTCTAGGCTTGGATTTGTCCAGCCCTTCAGTGGGAACCATCATGGAGGAGTGCTTCCACTCCAAATGCCCTGCTGCCAGGACCCCTTGGTAGTGTGGGTACCTGATGAGACCGTCTCTACTTATAGCAGGCCTGGCCTGGCAGTGTCCTTGTGATCGGGAGCATTGGAGAGTACGATTTGACACAAAGTCAGTGGGCAAAGTTGACGTCCACCATGAAGGTGAGCCCAACCTGTCACCTAACTTCCCTCCCTCTCACTGTCCATCTCCTCTATCTGTCTCATCCTTTTCTCATCCCAGTTGGCACTTTATTTCCTTCTCCTTCCTCCTACAGAGAAAGAAGATATTCCCATTTTTTGACATTCCCAGTCAAGGTTTATCCACCGGTGACCTAGACAAGGATACTAGAATCTTACGATCCTTTGTGTCTCGAGGCTTTGAGTTCTTCTGCAGTCAGTCTCTGTCCAAGAATTTTGGCATTTATGGTATGGTATGGGCATGAGTCAGGAGGAGAAGGGAGGGCCTGGTGCTGAAATGGTGCCACATTCATGACACAGAAGATGTTTTTGGCATCTTTTACCCTCTGAGGAGAGCCATGGAAGCGGGAAGATGTGTCAGCTCAGCTACTAAAATTAGCCACTAAAACAGACCCTGGTTAAATAATTTTTCCATCTTTGGCCTCTGTTTCCTCAATTATAAGATGAGGGGGAAGGAGTTAGTGACCTTTCAAGTCCCTTTCACCTTTAAGACTCTTATTGATGGGTACCTTTTCTGGAGGAGTTTCTAGCAACTTCCTGGGGCCAGATACTGGCCTGGCTGGGCTGGAATAAGGTCTCCATAGTTTAACCCTCCCTTCCGCAAGGTTGAGACAGAGTGCATCAGAGGTGAAGGCCCTCGTAATAAGGAGACTGAGGATGAGGTTGTCTGTCCCAATGCTGCAGATGAAGGAGTGGGGAACCTAGTCGTGGTGGCACTCAACAACCAGCACCTGCTGTGTGTCCTCTCCCAGCTGATGAACTTCGCCCAGACTCTGTGGCTAAACCCTCCTACCACAGGTGCCCGCATCATCACCTCCATCCTCTGTAACCCTGCTATGCTTGGAGAATGGTAAGGCTGAAGGGTGGTGTTCTAGTTTGCTAATGCTGTGGAATGCAAAACACCAGAGATGGATTGGCTTGTATAAAAAGGGGGTTTATTTGGCTACACAGTTACAGTCTTAAGGCCATAAAGTGTCCAAGGTAACACATCAGTAATCAGGTACCTTCACTGGAGGATGGCCAATGGCGTCTGGAAAACCTCTGTTAGCTGGGAAGGCACGTGGCTGGCATCTGCTCCAAAGTTCTGGTTTCAAAATGGCTTTCTCCCAGGATGTTCCTCTCTAGCAAGCTTGCTCTTCTTCAAAACGTCACTCACAGCTGCACTGAGTTCCTTCTCTTTGAGTTAGCTCATTTATATGGCTCCACTGATCAAGGCCCACCCTGAATGGATGGGGCCATGCCTCCATGGGAATATCTCATCAGAGTCATCACCCACAGCTGGGTGGGGCACATTCCAAGCAAATCTAATCAGCACCAAAACATCTGCCCCACAAGACTACATCAAAGATAATGGCGTTTGGGGGACACAATACATTCAAACCGGCACAGGTGGGAACAGGAGGGGATGGGCAGAGCCTTGCCTACCTACAGCCCTGCTGATTCACCTGGTTGTGCTGGATGCTTCTCTCTCTGCACACATAACCTCTTTGCTTCATTCATTCATCAGTTCACTCATCGCCATTTACCGAAGACCTACTGTGTACCATTGGCAGTGGCTATGCCAAGGGTTGCCTTGGAGGAGCAGGCAATAGGACATTCTTTTTGGACACAGGCCAGTGGAGTTGCTTGAACTCTTCCAAATTGCAGGAGGACATTAGGGCATATCAGGGGGCTTGCTACTGTGGAAAAATCTGCCCGGAAGTCTGCTTGGTTTGCTTAAATTAATATAGGCTAACCACCACTTGTCCCCACCCCTCCTCCTGCCCCATTCATCTCCATCTCAGAGACAGGGCTCCACTGGTGTGCACCCAGGCACTCTGTTGGGGACTTCTGAAGGTAAGATGAGTGGGTGGCAATGAGGAGGTTTGAGAGCGGGGGAAGACCTCACACTTCATTTCCTGCTGTCTTTCCTTTGCAGGAAGTACAGTCTAAAAGAGGTTGTAGAGAACATCATGTTGATCAAGGAAAAGGTGAAGGAGAAACTCCGGCTCCTGGCAACTCCTGGCAACTGGGATCACATCACTGCCCAGAGGGGGACCCATAGCTATCTTGGACTCAACTGTAAGTGTTTAGAAGGAGGCGGCTCCCTCCTCTCTGACCCTGGGCTAGTCCTTGATTGTTAAACTTCATTGACTGGGTGCCCAGTCCCTAACTTCACTCCAGATTCTGTTTCTTTCCTGAGGAAAGTGGGGTTGCTTTAAAGAACCTCCTGCAGCCCCAGAAATGCTGACCCTCCCTGCCCCTCATTATCTGCCCTGGGCTAAAAGGGAGTTATTGGTGGTCACCCCAGCTCTGAGGCTCTGTGATTATCACCAGTCCAGCAGGTGGAATACCTGGTCAAGAAGAAGCATATCTACATCCCCAAGAACAGTCGGATCAACTTTACCTGCATCAATGCCGACAACATAGATTATATCACTCAGAGCATTAACGAGGCTGTTCTCTCCACAAAGGACTCAGAGAGTAAATGACTTCTCATTGAAATAAAAGCATCAATCTTTGCAAACATCCCGTGCTGCTTTAGATTATTCACTACTGCAATTAATTTCTTTACAAAGCACTCTCTCTCTGCCTCTATGGAGCATTGTTTGGCTTCATCAAAGAGAGAACCAAGGCCCAGAGAAGAAGAGAGCATTTGCCTTCCTTTACCATCTCATATTTATTGAGCAACTACTATGTTAAGGCCAAGAACTGGGCATAGAAGGGAATCAAAACACAGGTACAGCCCAGCCCTTCTTCACCGGGAGTGTTGAGTCTCATTGATAGGCAAGACTTAGTCACATGGAACAGTTGAATAACATTTTGAAGCTGAATGTGATAAGAAGTCACAATGGATTATATAAATAGTAAGTGTGTCAGGAATTTAGAAAATAAATGCTTCAATGTGGGTAGAATATCTGAGAAAGATCTCTTGAGAAGGTAGGGATTGATTTAGATATTGATAGAGGGCTAAGATTGGGCTATAATAGGTGGAAGGGATCTGAAAGGATATCCCAGGTCAGAGAATAAGGGTCCCTGGCATAATGATAAAAAAATGAGTGTTTATTCAGTATCTATTAATGCATGGAACTCTATAAGCTGCCAGGATGCCAAAGGTATAAGACAGTTCCTGCTGTTATGGTACCCTCCACTCTAGCTGGGAAGACACAATTATATGGTAAAAATGTAGGCGATAATAAAAGGTGAGATGTAATAAGTACCAGATACGTGATTCAGGTGAAGGCAAAGGGGTTGGTCTGGGTGAAGTGGAAGTGGAGGATGGGTGTGGGGGACTCGTTGAAGGTAAAGTTGGGTAAGTCATGCAGGGGGGATTTATCTCATAGGCATTGAAAAGCCACTGAAATCACTATAGGAAAGTGATGTATGGAGGTCCCGTGCTGTGCTCAACCCTGCACATTCCAAAGGTCTTCAGGACTGGTCCTGGATCAGCTCCTGGGAGGTGACCTCTGAGCCCTTGGAGTCTCCTGCCTGCTCATAACGTCTTTGTGTCCTGAGGCCCTGGAATATGTTGTATCAGTTTGATCTCCGGGAGGCTGGAGACAGATCAGCTGGACACTACAGGCCTACATGACTGATGCCCCTCTAGAAGCCCTGGACACCAAGGCTTACATGGGCCTTGCTGGTTGGAAGACTTCGTATGTGTTGTGATATGTTTGGGAGAAGTAAACACCGTTCATGCAACGCCACTGGGAGAGGACAACTGAAAGCTTGTGCCTGGCTTCTCCTGGTATATCCCCATGCACCTTTTTCCTTTGCTGATTGTGCTAGTTTGGATATATTATGTCCTGCCAAAAGCCATATTCTTTGATGCAATCTTGTGGGGGCAGATGTATTAGTGTTGATTAGATTGGAATCCTTTGATTGAGTGTTTCCATGGAGATGTGACTCAATCAGTTTTGAGAAAACATTTGACTGGATAATTTCCATGGAGGTGTTGCCTCACCCATTCAGGCTGGGTCTTTATTGGGTCACTGGAGTACTTTAAAAAGAGCCACACAGGCCCAGACACAGAGCAGCTGTGAGTGACATTTTAGAGAGCAACTGAGAGTGACATTTTGAAGAGGAGCTCCAGCTAAGAGAGGACAAAATGTCCCAAGAGCAACACTTTGGAGAACACCATTTTGAAATGCAACAGCAGCATTAGCAAACTGGAACACTGATCTTCATCTATATCCTCTCACTGTAAATAATAAGAACCTTATTGTCCTGTGAGTCCTTCTAGTGAACCATCAAACCTGAGGGTGGTCTTGAGGACCCCCAACACACATGCTATATCACCCTTCTTATGAATTAATTTGAAGCTAATCATCTGTTCTAGTTTGCTAATGCTGCTGGAACACAAAACACCAGAAATGGATTGGCTTTTATAAAGCGGGTTTATTTGGTTACACAGTTACAGTCTTAAGGCCATAAAGTGTCCAAGGTAACACATTAACAATCAGGTACCTTCACTGGAGAATGGCCAATGGTGTCCAGAAAACCTCTGTTAGCTGGAAAGGCACGTGGCTGGCGTCTGCCCCAAGTTCTGGTTTCAAAATGGCTTTCTCCCAGGATGTTCCTCTCTAGGCTGCAGCTCCTGCTCAAAATGTCATTCTTAGTTGCTCTTGGGGCATTTTTCCTCTCTTAGCTTCTCTGGAGCAAAATCTGCTTTCAATGGCCATCTTCAAACTGTGTCTCATCTGCAGCTCTTCTCTCAGCAACTGTGCATTCTTTTTTTTTTTTTCTCCTGGTGTTTCAGTCTTTAATTTTATTTTATTGTTTTTTTTTAAATCTTTATTTTATTGAGATATATTCACATACCACGCAGTCATACAAAACAAATCGTACATTCGATTGTTCACAGTACCATTACATAGTTGTACATTCGTCACCTAAATCAATCCCTGACACCTTCATTAGCACACACACAAAAATAACAAGAATAATAATTAAAGTGAAAAAGAGCAATTAAAGTAAAAAAGAACACTGGGTGCCTTTGTCTGTTCATTTGTTTGTTTGTTTCCTTCCCCTATTTTTCTACTCATCCATCCATATGTGCATTCTTCAAAGTGTCTGTCTTGGCTGTAGCAAGCTCACTTCTTCTGTCTGAGCTTATATAGTGCTTAGTAAACTAATCAAGGCCCTTGCTGAATGGGCAGGGCCACACCTCCATGGAAATTGTCCAATCAGAGTTATCACCCACAGTTGGGTGGGGTGCATTTCCATGGAGAAAACCTAATCCAAACATTTCAACTTAATCCCCACTAATATCTGTGCCCCCACAAGATTGCATCAAAGAACATGGCTTTTTCTGGGGGGCATAATATATACAAACCCGTACATCATCACATACCTTCATCTGTAAATATCTTAGTGTGTATTTCTGAAAGAAAAGGGTCCCCATTTTTGAAATAACCACAACACCATCATCACACACTCCAAAACCAACAATTCCTTAATATCATCCTATATCCAAAATCATCATATATCCAATGTCATGTACCTACATTTCCCCAATTGGCCTATACTTGTTCTATTTTAAAATAGGTTTTACAGTTAACCAGACATTGTGATTAGTATTGTGGTGGCTTTAAAACATGTCTGAAAATTCTTTGACACTCCTCCCACTGAAAGGTAGAATTTAATTCCCCTTCCCTTAAGGAAATTTCTTGAGGCGTTTCCTCTACCATCTTTTTTTTGGAATTTTTTTTTTAAATTGAAGAAATGAATTCTTTCGTCCTGTAGTTTCCCACAGGCTGAATTTTGCTGACATTGCACATGTTCTTCTGTTCTTCTGTATTTCCTGAAAATAGGAATTTAAATTTAGAGACTTGATCAGTTTTACGCTCTTTTTTTTTTTTAATCTTAGTAAGTCCACTTTATAGGTGATGTTGTCTTTCACCAGGAGGCACATAATGCTAGTTGTTTTTTCTGCTGTTAGCAGCCACTGATGATCATTATCTAGATCCATTAATTCATTAGTGTTACAGAATGGTGATTCTCTAATTTAATGTTACTTCGTTTTTTAGCCAGAATGCTTTTATAAATAGAAATTTCCACTTACTCTGAAGTACATTCTATATAGCAATGGCAGAAATCTTTCTTTTTTTTTTTTTTTTTTTGGCTTTTATAAAGGGGGTTTATTTGGTTACACAGTTACAGTCTTAAGGCCATAAAATGTCCAAGGTAATGCATCAACAATCGGGTACCTTCATTGGAGGATGGCCAACGGTGTCCAGAAAACCTCTGTTAGCTGGGAGGGCATGTGGCTGGCATCTGCTCCAAGTTCTGGTTTCCTCTCCTGGCAGCAGTTCCTCCTCAAAATGTCACTCTCAATTGCTCTTGGGGCATTTGTCCTCTCTTAGCTTCTCCGGAGCAAGAATCTGTTTACAACGGCCCTCTTCGAAATGTGTCTCATCTGCAGCTCCTCTCTCAGCTCCTGTGCATTCTTCAAAGTGTCCCACTTGGCTGTAGCAAGCTCATTCCTTCTGTCTGAGTTTTTATAGGGCTCCAGTGAAGTACTCGAGGTCCAGGCTGAATGGGCAGGGCCACACTTCCATGGAAATTATCTAATCAGAGTTATCACCTACAGTTGGGTGGGTCACATCTCCATGGAAACACTCAATCAAAGAATTACAATCTAATCAACACTAATACATCTGCCCACAAAAGACTGCATCAAAGATAATGGCATTTTGGGGGACATAGTACATTCAAACTGGCACAGGTAGGTAGCAGGGATCAGAGTACAAGACCCCCAGGAAGTGAGTGAAACTTGGGGAAAAGGCAGTTAGGATTAACTAAGGGAAGCAGGAGTTCCTTGCAAGGGGCTTCCAGTTCAGAAGAAAGACTTGCGGGTTCCAGATGAGGGACTCCTTGCTTTGGCTTATCAAGATGTGTTACTTAGAAATACTGAGGGTTTTGGTCAAGGATCTTCAGCTCCAGTTTACCAAACCCCATTTCCATCTGCATTTAAGCACAAGAGGAAATACGTGGACTCACATAACTTGAAAAAGCCAAGAGGTGGCCCAAGCTGTGTCTCTGAGAGCCCTCCCCAGGACTTTTGATTTTTTAAATATTTTTTACTTAATTTTAATTGTGGTATAATATATGTAACATACAAATCATTTTAACCATTTTGAGTGGTTAATTCTTTTTTTTTTATTTTGAAATAAACTCAAAGTTACAGGAACAGTTGCAAAAACAAAACTAACCCCATACACAGAATTCCATCATACCCTGACCCCCCTCCCCCAATAGCCCAATCCACCTACTTTAACATGCTGTCACATCGCTATTTCTTTCCCTCTCTATTATCCATCATCTATTGCTCTGTCTTCTGCACATATGAGAGCTAGCTGCACACACCCTTGAACAAACACTATAATTCACATATACACTTCCCATGAATAAGAACATTCTTTCATGCAATACCATTAAGCACAGCTAAGAAGTACAAGAGATGTACAATGATACAAAGTTTACATTCTATATTTCCTTTTCCTTATGTCTCAACTGTGTCCCTTTAAGCCTCCTGTCCTTCATCCTCCAATCCCATCCAGGCTCATCCTTGGCATTCAATTGTCATCTATCTAGACTGTCTTTTTTTTTTTTTTCAATTGTGGAAACAGCCTAAATCTTCCCATTCCACCCCTTCCCTAGCCTTCCATTAGTGGGATTAATCACATTTAGAATGTTGTAATGCTCTTTCCCACCATCCATTATTAGAAATTTCTCTTCACCTCAAACAGCAACCCTACACTCATTTCTTAACTCCCATTGCCCCTTCCCCCATTTCTCTTAACCCATACTCTACTTTTCATCTCTATGGTTATATTCTCTGATAATTTCTTTGTGTTTACTGTGGGGCTTAAAATTAACCTCTTAAATCCATAATAATCTTGTTTTTCTTTGATACCACCTTCATTTCAATAGGACACATAAACTATGTTCCTATACTCCTCCATTCCCCCACTTTTATATAGTTGTCTAAAATTACATATTTTATGTTGAGTTCAAAACCACTGATTTGTCATTAGAGTTTGTGTATTTTATATCATGTAGGAAGTAAATAGTGGAGTTACAGTTCAAAAATTATTGACTTCTATTTGTATTCCATTGTGGTTGGAGAATGTGCTTTGAGTATATTCAATTTTTTTTTTTTTAATTTCTTGAGGCTTGTTTTATGTCCCAGCTTATGGTCCCCTCTGGAGAAAGATCCGTGATCACCAGAGAAAAATGAGTGTCCTGGTGATTTGGGATGTAAAGTACTATATATGTCTGTTAAAATTCTCTATATCTCTTTCTCCTTCCTTTGTTTCTCTGTTGGTAGGGCTCCCTTTAGAATCTGAAGTAGGGCAGGTCTTTTATTGGCCAAGTTTCTCAGCATTTGTTTGTCTGTGAAAAATTTAAGCTCTCCCTCAAATTTGAAGGAGAGTTTTGCTGGATAAAGTATTCTTGGTTGGAAATTTTTCTCTGTCAGAATTTTAAATATGTCATGCCACTGCCTTCTTGCCTCCATGGTGGCCGCTGAGTAGTCACAACTTAGTCTTATGTTGTTTCCTTTGTATGTGGTGAATTGCTTTTCTCTTGCTGCTTTCAGAACTTGCTCCTTCTCTTCAGTATTTGAGAGTCTGATTAGAATATGTCTTGGAGTGGGTTTATTTGGATTTATTCTATTTGGAGTTCACTGGGCATTTATGCTTTGTATATTTATATTGTGTAGAAGGTTAGGGAAGTTTTCCCCAACAATTTCTTTGAATACTCTTCCTAGACCTTTACCCTTCTCTTCCCCTTCTGGGACACCAATGAGTCTTAAGTTTGGACATTTTATTTTATCTATCATGTCCCCAAGATCCATTTTGATTTTTTCGATTTTTTTCTCCATTCTTTCTTTTGTTCTTTCATTTTCTGTCCTGTGGACTTCTAGGACACTGACACGTTGTTCAACTTCCTCTAATCTTGTATTGTGAATATCCAGAGTCTTTTTAATTTGGCCAACAGTTTCTTTTATTTCCATAAGATCTTCTATTTTTTTATTTACTCTTGCAATGTCTTCTTTATGCTCTTCTAGGGTCTTCTTTATGTCGCTTTTATCCTGGGCCATGGTCTTCTTGATGTCCTTTAAATCCTTTGCCATGTTTTCATTCCTTGATTGTAGTTCTTTGATTAATTCTGCCAAGTACTGAGTCTCTTCTGATATCTTGATTTGTGTGTTTGGAGTTGGATTCTCCATATCGTCTGGTTTTATCATATGCATTAAGATTTTCTGTTTTTTTTTTGGCCTCTTGGCATTTGCTTTGCTTGATAGGGTTCTTTCAAGTTGTAAAAAAAAAGATGCCAATCTAATTTTTCAGAAACACAGTTTGGTGGTGTACACTTTCTCTAACTAACCAGCAGATGGCGTCTGTGAGTCACCTATACCCCTCAAGTCAGTTCTCAACCTCATTCCCACAGTATGTGGGGAAATTATTCTTGTGGGGTTCAGTTGGAGAACTCAGTTTGGGTGTGTTGCTGGAGCCATCCGCCCTGAATATGGGGCGTGTGTATGGGTGGCCAGGGAGGAAGGGCAGCTTTAATATTCAAATCCCCGAGGTTCCTGGAGATTCAAGACCGCCGCAAGAGTCTCAGCTTTCATTTCATTTCAGCCCCAGACCCTCTCTCTCGCTGTCCCACAAACCACCGGACTTGGCATAGTGTCCCTGGGTTTTCTGAGCAGGTCCCCCCTCCCAGCCACGATCCTCCAGGACCTCTGCGGAGGGAATGCCATGCTATGTCACAAGTGCACGCCATCCCTTAAGGGAAGCCCCGGGCTGCCGGGCCATGCAGCGGCGCTCTCAGCCTGATGCAAAGATGGCTGAACGGGGTGTCTCAATGCCCCCCCCCCCGCACAGTTCCTCCTTCCCAGCTCCGGGACAGTTGGTGGGGCTCTGGGCTGTGGGCACAGACCTGGGCAGGGGTTTATCCAGCCCTCTGGGGAGCCAGCTGTGAGCCATGGGATTTCTTTCAGCTTCCGGCTCTCCCCTCCATTCCCCCGGCCCCAAGGGTATCTGCAGCAGACTATCCTCCAGGCCAGACACTAAGAGGCCGGCCCAGGCCCCTCTTGCTGTGTTTTACTGCGTGGTTCCCACTCCTGCAACTGCAGCCGCTCCTGGGTTTTTCCCTTTTTTTTTTTTTTTAAAAAAAGAGCCAGTTGGTCTCCAAACGCCAAGCCCTGGCTTCCCCACAATGCTGCATGGCTGTGGGTCTTCCAGCCAACTTACTCACTCATTTCAGAATGCAGACTCCCGGTTTCACCAAGTATACGGCCCCTGTGATACTAGCAGATCTCGTCCAGCTGGCGCATTTTCTGGTTTTTATCTAGTGTTTTTCATGGAGGTGTTTTTTTGCCCTGTCTCACCTAGCCTCCATCTTAGTTTCTCCCCAGAATTATTTCTTGATTCTTTCTCTTTGTTATCAGTTTTCAAAGTAATGAGTTAGTTTTTTAGCATTTTCCAAAGTTGATTAATGAGGTTTTTCTTTTAATCCTATGGACTCATGGATTTAAACCCATTTGATGCATTTCCTTTTACTGTACTAATTAACTTCATTGATGCTCATCTTTGACCAATCCATAATCAAAACCCTTTCAATAAAGAAAAATCCAGGACCAGATGGCTTCACTGGAGAATTCTAGTAAGCATTCAAAGAAGATTAACACCAATCTTTCTCAAACTCTTCCAAAAAATTGAAGTGCAAGGAACCCTTCCTAGCTTATTTTATGAGGCTAGCATTACCCTGATGCCAAAGCCAGATAGGGACATCAGAAAGAAAGAAAATCACAGACTGATATTTCTTATGAATATGTAGTTATCCCTTCCACATTATGACTTTCCCCAATGCAGTTTCAATATATCGCAGGTTGACCTAAGAAATTTAATGGGAATTTCTTGGGAGTTTTGTGGAAGCCACAAAACAGCTGCTGCAGTTGGCCACCATAATGGTGTTAATGATTCGACCATAAGGCATATCAAGAAAAAAGAGAAGGAAATCCACAAAGCCATTGCTCCATCTCCACCAACAACTGCAAAGCATTTGCATAAACCATAAGATCCACAATGTAAAAGTAACAGGAGAGACAGCATCTGCTGATCAAGAGGAAGCTGGGGAATTTCCTGAAACCCTGAGGAAACTGACTGAAGGCTTCTTCTCTGGTATGAAGGGAGGGCCAAAGAACTTTATGTGGATTTTCCAGATCGCAGTGGCACCATGTCCCTAACCTCCATGATTTGGAAGGGATAACTGTAGATGCAAAATCCTCAACAAATAGTAGCAAACTAAATCCAACAGTATGTTAAAAGGATTATATACCCCATGACCAAGTGGAATTTATCCCAGGAATGCAAGGATAGTTCAATATAAGCAAATCAGTGAAGGGGAAATAAAACCATTTGATCATCTCAATTGATGTAGAAAAGGCATTGAGAAAACCCCATACTCTTTCATGATAAAAACATTCAGAAAAGTAGTGTTCTAATTTGCTAATGCTGCCAGGATGCAAAACACCAGAGATGGATTGGCTTTTATAAAAGGGAATTTATTTGGTTACACAGTTACAGTCTTAAGGCCATAAAGCCTCCAAGGTAACACATCAGCAATTGGGTTCCTTCACTGGAGGATGGCCAGTGGTGTCCGGAAAACCTCTGTTAGCTGGCAAGGCACGTGGCTGGTGTCTGCTCCAAGTTCTGGTTTCAAAATGGCTTTCTCCCAGGACTTTCCTCTCTAGGCTGCAGTTCCTCAAAAATGTCACTCTTAGTTGCTCTTGGGATGTTTGTCCTCTCTTACTTTCTGTGGAGCAAGAGTCTGCTTTCAATGGCCATCTTCAAAATGTCTCTGTAAACTGCAGTTCCTCTCTCAGCTTCTGTGCATTCTTCAACGTGTCTCTCTTGGCTGTAGCAAGCTTGCTTCTTCTGTCTGAGCTTATATAGTGCTTCAGTAAACTAATCAAGGCCCATGCTGAATGGGCGGGGCCACAGCTCCATGGAAATTATCCAGTGAAAGAGCTCACCCACAGTTGAATGATCACATCTCCATGGAAACATCCCATCAAAAGTCTCCAACCCAATCAACACCAATACATTTCCTGCCCACAAAAGACTGCATCAAAGATAATAGTGTTTTGGGGGACACAATACATCCAAACCAGCACAAGTAGGAATAGAAGGGAACTTCCTCAAGATGATAAAGACCATTATGAAAAATCCACAACTAACATCATACTCAATGGTAAAATGCTGAAATCCTTTTCCCTGTATTCGTTTCTCTGCTTCTAAGAAAATACCATAGAATGAGTTGGCCTAAAAAACGGGAATTTATTGGCTCACAGTTTTGAAGCTAGAAGTTCAAAATTGAAGCATCAACAAGGTGATGCTTTCTCTCTGAAGACTGTGGGGTCCTGGGGCTGGCTGCCAGCGATCTTTGTTCCTTGGCTTTTCTGTCACATGGCAGTTCATCTGGCAATGTCTTCTCCTTTCTCCTTCAGGTTCTGTTGACTTCTGGCTTCTTCCCGTGGCTTTCTTTCACCATGTCTGAATTTAATTCTGTTTATAAAGGACTCCAGTAATCCAGATTAAAGCCTAACCTGGCTCAGTTAGGCCACACCTTAACTGAAGTGACATCTTCAAGACAGCCTATTTACAATGGGTCCACACTCATCAGAATGGATTAAGAACACAATTTTTTTTTCTGGCACATGTAACTCAATCTACTGCACCCCCTAAGATCATGAACTAGACAAGGAGACCCACATTCTCCATAGCTATTCATCATTGTCCTGACAGTTACAGCCAAAGCAATAGGCAACAAAAAGAAAAAAAGGCATCCAAACTGGAAAGGAAGTAGTAAAACTTTTTCTATTCAAAGATGACATAATCCTATATATAGAAAATCCCATAAAATCCACAAGAATGCTACGAGATCTAATAAATAAATTCAGTAGAGTTGCAAGATACAGGATCAACACACAAAAATCTGTTGTATTTCTATACACTAGCAATGAACAACCTGAAAAGAAAATTAAGAAACAATTCCATTTACAGTAGCAGCTGAAAGAATAAAACATCTAGGAGTAGATTTACCCAAGGATGTAAAGGCTGGTACCCTGAAAACTGCAAAGAACTGCTGAAAGAAATTAAATAAGCTCTAAATAAATGGAAATACATTCTGTGCTCTTGGACTGGAAGGCTCAATATGGTTCAGAAGTCAATACTGCCCAAAGTGAAATTCAGATTCATTCCCTGCCTCTCAGAATTTCAGCAAGCAGCCTTTTTTGGATAACATGGGAAAAACAATCCTAAAATTCTATGGAATTGTGAGGGGCCTGAATAGCCAAAACAATCTTGAAAAAGAAGAATAAATTTGGAAAATTCATGCTTTCTGAATTCAAAAATTACAGTGAGCTACAGTACTCAAAGCAGTGTGATACTGGCATAAGGTTAGACATATAGACAAATGGAATATGACTGAGAATCCAGAAATAAAACCCACACATCTATGGTCAATTGATTTTAGACAAGCATGCCAAGTCTACTAAAAGGGAAAGACTAGTCTCTTCAGCAAATAGTGCTGAGAAAGTTCAATTTCCACATGAAAAAGAATGAAATTGGAGCCCTACCCCACAGCATATACAAAAATTAACTCAAAATGGATCAATGACCTGAAAGTAAGAGCTACAATCATAAAACTCTTAGAAGATAACTTAGGGGAAGATCTACATAACTTTGATTAGGAAGTTGTATTAGTTAGGGTTCTCTAGGTAAACAGAATCAGTGAGAGATATCTATAAATATAAGATTTATAAAAGCGTCTCATGCAACTGTGGGTATAGACGAGTCCAAATTCCATAGGGCAGGCAGCAAACTGGCAACTCCAATGAAGATGTTCAATGAACTCTTCAGGAAATAAACTGGTAACTTCGACGAACTCCTCAGGAAACACTTAGCTGATCCGCCAAAGAAGTGAAGGTCCTCTATTTGTCTTGCTTAAAAGTCTTCAACTGATTGGATTAAATCCAGCTGACTACATTCTCTCATTGTGGAAGACATACCCTTCATTGATGTCATCAGTCACAGCTGCAGCCAATTACTGATGATTTAATAAACCATTCTGATGGTTTATTAACCAGCCACAAACATCCTCACAGCAATGGTTAGGCCAGTGCTTGCTTGACCAGATAGCTGGGTACCATCATGTGGCCAAGTTGACACATGAACCCAACCATCACAGCAATGTTTTCTTAGATATAACACCAAAGCATAGAGAAAAAAAAAGAAGATAAGAAAATATAGATAAATTGGACTTCATCACAATTAAAAACTTTTGTGCATCAAAAGACATTATCAAGAGAGTGGAAAGATAGCCTAAAGATTGGAGGAAAAATGGAAAAGGGTTTAATATCCAGAGTATATAAGGAACTCCTACAATTCAACAACAAAAAGACAAACAGCCCATTTTTTAAAAATGGACAAAGGAGTTGAATTGATATTTCTCCAAAGAAAATATACAAATGGCCAATAACCATAAGACAAGATGCCCAACATCATTAGTCACTAAGGAAATGCAAACCAAAACAACAGGAGATATCATCTCACACCTATTAGAATGGCCACTATTAAACAAACTGGAAACTGCAAGAGTTAGAGAGGATGTGGAGAAATAGAAATGCATATTCACTGCTGGTGGGAATGTAAGATGGCACAGCCACTATGGAAGGCAGTTTGGTGGTTCCTCAAGAAGCTCTGTATAGAGTTGCCCTACAATCCAGCAATCCTGCTACTCAGTATGTACCCAGAAGAAGTGAAAGTAGGGATGTGAACAGACATTTGCACACTGATGTTCATAGCTGCATTATTCACAATTGCCAAAAGATGGAAACAACCCAAGTGTTCTTCAGCCAATGAATGGATAAACAAAATGTAGTACATAACATACAATGGAATATTATTCAGCAGTAAGAAGGAATGAAATCCTGATGCATGTGACAACATGGATGAACATTGAGGACATTATGTTGAGTGAAATAAGTCAGACACAAAAGGGAAAATATTATATATTCTCACTAAAATGAACAAATTATACTATGCAAACTCAGACATAGAATCCATAATACAGGTTACTAGGAGTTAGAATGAGTCTAGAGAATGGGGAGGCATTGCTTCAGAAGTTCAGAATTTTTAACTGGGTTGAATTTAAATGTTTGGAATTGGATAGATGTGATGGTAGCATATTATTGTGAGTACAATTAACAGTGCTGAATTGTGTGTGAATGTGGTTGATAGGGGAAGTTAAGAGTCATATATGTCACCAGAAGGAAAGCCAGAGGTTAAAACATGGGGTTGTATAAGTCAGTAAATCTTGTGGTGGATGATGACTGTGATTAACAGTACAAATATAAAATTTGTATTCTATGAACTAGAACAAATGTATGAAACTATTGAAAGGAATTAATAATAGAGTGGTTGTGCTGGTTTGGATGTATTATGCCCTTCCAAACGTCATGTTCTTTGATACAATCTAGTGTGGGTGGATGAATTAGTGTTGATTAGGTTGGAATCTTTGGATTAGGTTGTTTCCATGGAGATGTTACCCTGTAATTGTTGGTAATACCTTTGTTTAGATCATTTCCATGGAGGTGTGGGTCTTGATTTAATTATTGAAGTACTTTAAAAATAGCCATGCAGGCCCAGATTGTGGCTGCAGCTGAGACAGACATTTTGAAGATGGCCGTTGAAAGCTGATGCTGACATTTTGGAGAAAGCCATTTTGAAATGCAACCTGGGAGCAAGCAGACGCCAGCCATGTGCCTTCCAAGCTAACAGAGGTTTTCTGGACACTAATGGCCTTTCTCCAGTCTCATGTTTATGCCTTGGTTTGGATACTTTTATGGCTGTAGAACTGTAACTTTGTAACCAAATAACCCCCCTTTATAAAAGCCAATCCATTTCTGGTATGTAACAAAATGGCAGCATTAGCAAACTGGGAACAGTGGTATATGGAAAAATGCACCTAATGCAAATGATGGACTATAGTTAATAGTAATATTTCAATATTCTTTCATCAACAGTAACAAATGTACCAACTAATGGTAGGGATCAATGATGGGGAGGATAAGGGGTATGGGATGTTTTAGGGTTTCTTTCTCTCTTTTTCCATGGTGTAATGAAAATGTTCTACAATTCACTGCGGTGATGAATGCACAAGTATATGATGATACTGTGAGCCATTGATTGTATACTTTGCATGGATTGTAGGGTGTGTAAATTATCTCAATATATGTGCATTAAAAAAAAACTCATCTAAGTTCTGGGAAATGAGCCACACCTTCTTGCCCATTTCATCTCACCCTTGGAATGATTTCAAAAGATAAGTTTTAAAAGGATTTTAAAAACCAAAGGAAGAACTCTCCCTTCACTCTATCTGGAAGAATTATGAAAGACTTTGAAATGAGCAAAATGCATTACTGAGTATTCTGTCCAGAGTACCATTTCAGGTTCTCTGTTTCTCTAGGGGCCAGTGCGTTTCACTGTTTCAGCTATTTTACAACTATGTAATTTGACCAATTTGCATCACTGATAATGGAAATTATTCTTTTACTTAGAAATGCAAATAAATTTTGTCTGGTGGAATACAAGTTAAAAAAAAACAAAACCCACAATGAGATGTCATGTCTGTGATGGATTGCATTATCTACTCCAATTTAGACATGTCTTAATCTTGATCTGTATTCCTGTGGGTGCAAACCCAATGTAAACAGGACGGGAAAGATTTAACATATATTAGAATAACTTGAAGATGTTATTTTAGTTAAGGTGTGGACTAACTGAATGAGGTTTGGCATTAATAAAGATTACTGGAGTCCTTCATAAGCTGAAGAAATTCAGACATAGAAGAAAGCCATTGGGTAGAGCCAGAAGCCAAAAGTCAAGAAAACTCAGAAGAGAAAGGAAGAGAAAGGAGAGGACATCACCTTGTGATAGGGAAGCCAAGGAACCCAAGGATTGATGGCCGACCCCGGGAGTAAGTAAGTCTCCTAGCCTCAGAACCACGAGACAATAGATTCGCATTGTTTAAACCCAGACCAATTCGTGACATTTGTGATCACAGCCTAGCAAAACTAAGATAACCTCACACCTACAAGGATGGCTATTATTTAAAAAAAAAAAGAAAAAAAAAGAAAAAAAAAGAAGGAAATGAGTGTTGGTGAGGATGTGAAGTTTGGAAACCTCTGACTTTGTGTCGGAACGTAAAACGGTGCAGCCACTGTGGAAGACAGTTTGGGAGGAGACTGTCAGAACAGTGCACACAGATCACATACCCCAGCCCCGGAAGATGAGGAACTGCCCCAAATCCCCCACCTCAGATGACATCTCCCTGCTTCACGAGCCTGTCTGACCCAGCTAACTTTGGCAAAGGGATGGAACCAGATTAGGAGCTGCCGCTGCCATATCAGGAATAAGTTCCATTTCCAGTCTATCATCCAACACCTGGGCAGACTCAACTTGCAACGCAGTTGACTGAAGAGGAAGAAATTAGGACAGCTCAAATAATAGGCCTTATACAGCATCTGCCTAAAGTAGTTTATGACCCCAGAAAAAACGAATCAAGAAAATCAGATGCATGCACATCTGCCACTTGGACCATAAAGATGCCTAGTTGATGAGATCCCTCACTTGCCCCTCCTGCATGGAGCCAGTGGATGCAGTGCTGCTGTCATCCCATGAGACTAATTGAGCCAGGGTCTCTCCTCTGACACTTCAAGTGAACCATCATTTTTGGTGGTCTTGATCTTTTATCACTGATCCCAAAAAAGCCAGAGATTAGGAATTAAGATCATGCACAGGTTTCCTTAAAATTCCTGTATGGCTGCAGATGTTGAGGGAAAGTACGTGATATTTTAGAAACTTAGGGGGAAAATTAGGATGATATTTTTACGTAGTAAAGCCTTGACCCAGTGTTTAAAATTTATAATTATATTTAGATCTTGTTATTGCTCTAGTACACAGGAATTGTGTAAAGTGTTACAGCATCTGTATATGTTTAAATTGTGTGTGTTGAAGATTTAATTAGGAAAAGGATAGTGGTTATTTTTCCTAAACAAAATAATTCTTCCCTCCCTCCCCTCCCCCACTTTAATTCTTTTCTGAAGTGGTTGGCATTTGGGTCAAGATTTTATTAAAAGCTGTATTTTATAACACTGGCATAAAAAAAAGTTGTTTTAAGCTTGTTTGCACAGTTCTTTTTTTCCATTGGAAATGGAATCCGTTGTCTCAGGTCTTTTTAAACAGTGTTTTATTATCGGTGGGGCTGGCTCTATGCTTGAAAACCAGTTTATTTATAACCTGTTTGAAGTACTATATTCTGTTTGCAGTTAGGAAACACAGAATTCAAAGTGATCTCCTATTTTCTAAGCATACTGAGATGCACAATCCTTTTTCTACAAAAAATGAGTTAATGTGTCAAGAAACCCATTGCAGTAAAGTGGGGTTTAATATTTCCCTTTCCAATGTGTTTTATCTAATTATTTTGGTTGTTATATGGTGGTAATTAAAAGTGAAGGTAAATTTTAAATGTTAAGATTTCTGATTTATGAGCTTGAATTACACTACCATGCTACTGTAAAAATTAAAGTGGCATGTAGTGAAACTTGAAAGAGAAAAAATGTTCCTCAGTGGTAACAATTTTGATTTATTCTCTTCCCTGTGCCCTCCCTCCCTTTGTTGTCTTGAACCATAGCAAAAGGATACTGCACCTCTCATTACTGTAGTGCTGAAGTTACTGAAGTTATATAAAACACATCTTAGTCTGTTTCTTGGAAATGTATCTGTTAAGTGCTGCTAGCCGATTGACAGACAAATGTCATATATAATTAGTGAGAATTAAGATCAATGTATTTTATGTTTTGCACACAAATGCAGAGTTTGTATGAAGTCTGAACCTCAGACTTCATAGTTATGATCTCAAAAAAGGAGTTCCACCTTATATGTTCCTTGGAGTTAATCTAAGCTTTTGAAGTGTTTTCAATAGGGATGGTCTAGTAGAGAAGTAGTAGTAATGTCTTATCCATTTGGCAGGTGTTTATTTTTTCTTATTACTCTCAAAGATGATTTATTTGTTCAGCTCAGTGATATTACAGCTAAAAAAACATTAATTAGCAAAAGGAAAAGCAGTTTCAATGTAACAAAGAAATCAGAAATTTATCTTATTATTTTATATTGAGTTGAATATTTGACTCTAACATTTTTCTACATACAAAACATAAGTATCTTGAACATGGCGATATAAACAGCTACTGAAAACTCCTCCCCAGAGACTCAATGAAAAAAGGAACAATTCGAATTGTTTAAAACTCCGGAGGAGGATATAGTCTGGAGAAGGACCCTGCAAATGCTAAATTGAAAAAAGAGAAGAAATATCAGGTAGGAATCTTCTGTCCCAGACCAACCAGTCCCCTCCCCTCCCCCTCACTTGGTCTCAGTGTGGGAAAGGCACAGAATCAGCAGATGGGAACCTTTCCACCAGAGACACCGTCTATAAAATCTCTTACAGCAGTGAGACATACTCCCACTGTTTGAGGATTGGTGGACAGGGGAGGACCATTTCAAGGTCCAGAACAGTGAAGGACAAAGAGACTGAGAAGATGTGGACAGAGACTGAGTTTCCAGTCCTGGGTCTGAAAACCCTTCCCCCACCCTTGAGGGAAGCAGCAGCCAATGGCCTTTTCCTTGCCTTGGGGATGGCTGGAGTACTGGGTCAGCTGAGGGAGGCCTCTGCCACAGGTGTAGCCCCACATCAAGCCAGATTTTGGTTGGTAAAGTGAGGGCATAGGAATCCTGCAGTTTCAGCTCACCTGTGTAGATGCAGCCTGTGCTTGGAGGCAAAGCAGCCTATGAGGATGATTAAGTTACCAAACAGCGCCACCTCTTGGACAGTCTGGAAAGTGTAAGGGAATAGAAACCCTTTTAAAAAGATGCTTCAGACCCTTCATTAGGACCAAAGGAGCTGGTGTACACACCTGCACAGAAATCCAGCCTGGTTTTGGCTGAGAAATACAGACAACCCAACTGTCAAAGCAGGGCACTAAAACAAACTCAGGTCTTGCTGACTGGTGGAAAACAGAGCACCACTGGAAGCCAGCAGATCTGTATTATCACATACAGTGAACTTGCTGGGGTGCCCAGTGCCTACCTCCCATCCTTGTGGCAGGCCATGGTGGCTGCCTGATTTTGGGGGAAGACTGGAAGGCAGAGCTAATCTGACAACTGGCCAGCAAGAGAAACAAAGAAATATAGAGATTAAAGAAAACCAACAAGAAAATCCAAGGCAAAAGAGAGAAAACAACCTCCAGAATAAACTAACCAAGAAAATCAGATGCCTAGACAGCAAAAAATCATGAGCCACACCAGAAAACTTGAAGACATGGCCCAATCAAAGGAACAAACTAACACCTCAACTGAGATTCAAGAGTTGAAACAACTAATTAAAGATGTTCACACAAATCTAAATCAAATCAATGAGTTGAAATAAAATGTGACAAAAGAGATGAAGGATAAAAAGAAAAACTGGGTGACCATAAAGAAGAATGCAAAAGCTTGAAAAAACAAAGGGCAGAACTTACGGGAAAGAAAGCCACAATACAAGAGATGAAAAACACAATGAAGACATACAACAGCAGACTTGGAGAGGCAGAAGAGAAGGTTTATGAACTGGAGGACAGGACATCTGAAATCTTGCACACAAAAGAAGAGACAGGGAAATGAATGGAAAAATAAGAGCAGGGTCTCAGGGAACTGAAAGACAACATGAAGCACACAAATATATGTGTTATAGGTGTCCCAGAGGAGAAGGGAAAAGGGGCTAAAAGAATAATAGAGGAAATAATCAAACAAAATTTCCCAACTCTTATGAAAGATGTAAAATTACAGGTCCAAGAAGCACAGTGTACCCCAAACAGAATTGATTCAAATAGACCTGCTCCAAGACACTTACTAATCAGATTGTCAAATGTCAAAGACAAAGAGAGAATTCCGAAAGCAGCAAGAGCAAAACAATCCCTCATACACAAGGGAAGCTCAGTTAGACTAAGTGTGGATTTCTCAGTAGAAACCATGGAGGCAAGAAGGCAGTGGTATGATATAGTCAATATACTGAAAGAGAAAAACTGTCAGCTAAGAATCCTATATCTGGCAAAACTGTCCTTTAAAAATGAGGGAGGAGGGAGGGGCAAGATGGTGGCATAGAGAGGAGTGGAATTTAGTTAGTCCCTTGGAGCAAGTAATAAACAGCCAGGAACAACTAGTAAATAATCTGGAATAACTTCTGGGGGACAACCATGACTGTTCACATATCATACACCAACCTGGATTGAGTGGAATGACTGAGAATGCAGCAAAAATCTGTAAGTAATAACTGTGGAACTGCACCAGAAGCTGCCTCCCCCCATGGCAGGCTGAGCTGCAAGATCTCACTGTAAAAGAAAACAGAAGTCCCACTAGCAAGTGAATATAGCTCAGCCCAGCTCCAACTGAGGTTTTAATTAACAAATGTGGACTGCTGAATACAAGCTACAAACATAAACAACCCCCCAAGAAACAGACAGAGGCTTTGAATGACAACTGACCTTAAAGAGCCAGAAAATTCCTGTGCCCCTAAAAAAGGAGCCCAGAAGACCAGGTGCTCTCTCTGACCAATAGGCTGTGGACTGGCTCTGAAAGGGGGCTTTCTTTCCCTTTTTCTCTTTCTCAACCTGAGTGGCTCAGTGGAGAGAGCTGCAGCCATTTTCAGTTCCTAGAGCTCTGACCCAGACAAAGGTGGAGTTAACAAAGTCAGAGAGATAAAGGAGCTATTCAAATGCAGAAGATAACTCCCTAGGGGGTGCATCTTCCCTAAGAGGAAGGAGATGGGGCCCAGCTCTAAGGCCAGTGTTCTCTTCAGCACTTAGACCCCAGGGCCTGGAAGAAAACAGTCAAAACAGAAACAAACTAAGCTAAGAATTAAAGGGGCCACACCCCCTTACAACAGTCAGGAGTGACAGGCTGACAAGTGCCACCTGCTGGGCAGGTTAGGAAAAGCACAGTGGCTAGAGGCCTCACAGGAAAGTCTGTCAATCTTCCAAGATACACCATCAGGGAAACTTGAAACTGAATATAATCCCATTCTGAGACCTGAACTCATTCTGGTCTGGGAAAATCTGATTGGGGTAACTAAGGAAACCAGATGCCTAGACAACAGAAAACTACAAATTACACTAGGAAAAATGAAGATATGGCCCAGTCAAAGGAACAAACTTATGCATCAGTGAAGGTACAGTTGAGATATTGTTTCACTTTAATGAAACAATCAATTAAAGATTTTCAAAGAAATATGCTAAATCAAATAAAAAACCAATCAATGAGTTCAGGAAAGATATGGCAAAAGTGAGGAAGGATAGAAAGAAAACACTGGGCAAACATGAGGTAGAAATCAAAAGTTTGAAAAAACAACTGGCAGAATCTATGGAAATGAAAGGCATAATAAAAGAGATGAAAAACACAATGGAGACATACAACTGCAGATCTCAAGAGGCAGAAGAAAACACTCAGGAACTGGAGAACAAGACACCTGAAATCCTACACACAAAAGAACAGATAGGGAAAAGAATGGAAAAATATGAACAATGTCTCAGGGAATTGAATGACAATATGAAGCACATGAATGTACATGTCATGGGTGTCCCAGAAGTAGAAGAGAAGGGAAAGGGGGCAGAAGCAATAACAGAGGAAACGATCAATGAAAATTTCCCATCTCTTATGAAAGTCACAAAATTACAGATCCAAGAAGTGCAGCACACCCCAAACAATAGATCTGAATATACCTATGCCAAGACACTTCATAATCAGATTATCAAACATCAAAGACAAAGAGAGAATCCTGAAAGCAGCAAGAGAAAAGTGATCCATTACATACAAAGGAAGCTTGATAAGACTGTGTGCAGATTTCTCAATAGAAACCATGGAGGCAAGAAGGAAGTGGTGTGATATATTTATGATACTGAAAGAGAAAAACTGCCAACCAAGAATCCATATCCAGCAAAACTGTCTTTTAAATATGAGGGACAGTTTAAAATATTCTCTGACAAACAGGCAATGAGAGACTTTGTGAACAAGATACCTGTGCTACAGGAAATACTAAGGGGAGCACTACAGACAGATAGGAAAAGACAGGAGTGAGAGGTTTGGAACACAATTTTGGGTGATGGTAGCACAGCAATGTAAGTACACTGAACAAAGATGACTGTGAGTGTGGTTGAAAGAGGAAGGTTAGGAGCATGTGGACACCAGAAGGAAAGAGGAAAGATAAAGATTGGGACTGTATAACTCAGTGAAACCTAGAGTGCTCAACAATTATGAAAAAATGTACAAATGTGTTTTTACATGAGGGAAAACAAATGAATGTCAACCTTGCAAGGTGTTAATAATGGGGTGGTGTTGGGGGACAAATACAATCAATGAAAACTAGATACTATAATTAATAGAAACATTGTATTATGCTTCCCCTAATGTAACAAAGGCAATATATCAAAGCTAAATGCCTATAAGAGGGGGACATAAGGGAGGGGTATGGGACTCTTGGGACTGGTGATGTTGTCTGACTTTTTTGTTGTACTTTAGTTTAATTCTATCTTTCCTTTTTTAAAATTAAATTCAGTTTTATTGAAATATATTCACATACCATACAATCATCCCTGGTGTACAATCAACTGTTCACAATACCTTCATATTGTCATGTACTCATTGCCACAATCTATTTTTGAACATTTTCCTTACATTAGAAAGAATCTGAATAAGAATAAAAAATAAAAGTAAGAGAGAGCACCCAAATCATCCCTCCATCCCACCCTATTTTTCATTCAGTTTTTGTCCCCATTTTCCCACTCTTCCAATCCTACGCTATCTTTCCTTTTGTTGCTTTTTAGCTGTCATTTTTTTTCTTTTTCTTTTTCTTTTGTCTCTCTATCTTCTTTGACTCTTCCTCCTTCTTTGTGGAAGAAATGGAGTTATCTTTATGTAGATAGTGGTGATAGTGGTGAATGCATAAATACGTGATTATACAAGGAACCATTGATTGCTTAGTTAGGATGGAATGTATGGTAGGTGAAAAAAACCATCTTAAAATATTTGTTGATGAAGAAAACTTTAGAGCACTATATTGAGTGAAATAAGTCAGACACATAAGGACACATAACGCACGGTCTGACTGACATGAACTAATTATATTACATAAACTCATAGACATGAAATATAGGTTACCAGGATATAGAATGAGGCTAAAGAATGGGGAGCAGTTGCTTATCATGAGCATAATATTCAATAGGTTGAACTTAAATGTTTAGAAATAGACAGAGATGATGGTAGCACATTGTGAGAATAAGTAACAGTGCTGAATGGTGTGTGAATGTGGTGGAAAGGGGAAGCTCAGAGTCATGTATGTCACCAGAAAGAAAGTTGGAGGTTAAAAGATGGGAATGTATAAAATAGTGAACCTTGTGGTTGGCAATGTCCATGATTAACTGTACAAATACTAGAAATCTCTTTCATGAACCAGAACAAACGTATGACACTATAACTAGTAGTTAATAATAGAGGAGTATATAGGGAAAAAATATACCTATTGCAAACTATGTACTACATTTAGTAGTATTTTTCTTCTTTTTTCTACATTCTTTATTGTGAAATATAACATATGTTCAGAATAGTGATAACATTAAAAGTATGATTTAACAAGTAGTTACAGAGCAAATTTCCAAGAATATTATGGTTAGAGTTCCACAGTTTCAGTTATTTCCTTATTGTGAAATATAACATATACAGAAGAGTGATCACTTTCAAAGTACAATTTAATGAGTTAATAAAATACAGCAAATGAGTTAATTTAATACAGCAAATTTCAAAGAATATTATGGGTTACATTTCCACCATTTCTATTATTTCCTTCAAGCTATTCTAATACCTTAGCATCTAACATATATTTATATAGAGATTTGGTATTTGTAATCCTTTGTTACATCCTATCTTGTCTGTTGCTACCCCTTCCTCTCATTTAATCACTTTCTCTATCTTCAGGGATGTCCAGGCAGTGACCAATATAACTTGTTCATATTAAAAATGGGTGTCAACATTATTGGGAAGGGGGCTGCAAGCCGGAGCTTGCAAAAGAGTAGCCTCCAGGAGAGCCTCTCTACCGTATTTGAAATCTCTTAGCCACTGTAACCTTATTTTGTTACCTTGATTTTCCCCATTTTGTTCAAGAAGATATTTTCAATCCCTAAGTGCCAGGGTCGGGCTTATTCCTGGGAGTCATCACCCATAAATGGGGAAGGTTAATAAATTTATTTGCCAAGTTGGGCTTAGAGAGAGAAAGGCCACATCTGAGCAACAAAAGAGGGTCTCTGAAGATGCCACTTAGGCATAATTATTACAGTCATAAATTTCACAAGAGCAAGCCTCAAGATCAAGGTCTTGACTTATTAAGTAGGAAGTTCCTAATTTCACATAGCATATATTCTGCCCAAGATAAAAGAAAAAAAAATCAGTCTCATATTATCTCCACTTAGTTATAGAACCATCATCACTCTCAATTCTAAACATTTTTCATAACCAAAATCATCACAAATCTCTTATCAGCTCCTGAGTGTTCATCCCTAGTATTAGTTCTGGTAAGGTATTTGTAATAAATATAGCCTATTTATTACAGGGGTGTTGGGCTTTCCCACCTTGATGGTTGCTGATGTTCTCACAGACATAGGGGACTGGTGGTTTGATGGGTTGAGCCCTCTACCACAGGACTTGCCTTGGGAAGACTGTTGCTGCAAAGGAGAGGCTAGGCCTGCCTATAATTGTGCCTAAGAGCCTCCTCCTGAATGCCTCTTTGTTGCTCAGATGTGGCCCTCTCTCTCTAGCTAAGCCAACTTGGCAGGTGAAATCATTGCCCTCCCCCCTACATGGGATCAGATATCCGGGGGAGTGAATCTCCCTGGCAACGTGCAATATGACTCCCGGTGAGGAATCTGGACCTGGCATCGTGGGATGGAGAACATCTTCTTGACCAAAAGGGGGATGTGAAAGGAAATGAAATAAGCTTCAGTGGCTGAGAGATTCCAAAAGGAGCTGAGAGGTCACTCAGGTGGGCACTCTTATGCACAATATAGACAATTCTTTTTAGGTTCTAATGAATTGGAATAGCTAGCAGTGAATACCTGAAACTGTCAAACTACCACCCAGAACCCATGAATCTTAAAGATGATTGTATAAAAATGTAGTTTATGAGGGGTGACAATGTGATTGGGACATGGACCATGCTCCTGATTTGTCCAGTATACGGGTGAATGAGTAGAAAATTGTGTGTGTGTGGGGGGGAACAACCCAGTATTCTTTTTTACTTTAATTGTTCTTTTTCATTTTTCACTTTAATTTTTATTCTTATTATTTTTGTGTGTGTGGTAATGCAAATGTTCAAAATTAATTTTGGTGATGAATGCACAACTATGTAATGGTACTGTGAACAACTGAATGTATGCTTTGTATGACTGCATGGTATGTGAATATATCTCAATAAAAATGAATTTAAAAATACATACAATGGGTAGTTTTTCCCACATATCACTTTGTTGTTAATTCTTTGTACCAGTGTCTTACTTTAGAAGTATATTATGTAAACATTTATTTATATTTGTAGTGTTAATCTGTGAGATAAATGCAAGACAAAGAAATAAAAGGCATCCAAATTGGAAAGGAAAAAGCAAAACTATTATTTGCAGAAGATATGAATGTATATTTGGAAAAATCCTGAGAAATTGATGACAAAGCTATTTGAGCTAATAAACAAATTCAGCAAACTGGTGAGATACAAGACTGATGTACACAAGTCAGTAATGTTCCTATACACTAGAAATGACCTAACTGAAGAGACACTCAAGAAAAAAATTCGATTCACAATAGCAACTAAAAAAATAAAGTACCTACAAATAAACTTAACCAAAGATGTAAAAGACCTCTACATAGGAAATTACAAAACTTTACTAAAAGAAATGAAAGAGAATATAAATAGGTGGAAAGATATTCATGTTCATTGATAGGAAGGCTAAATGTCATTATGATTTCAAATCTACCCAAATTGATCTACAGATTCAATGCAATTCCAATCAGAATTCCAATAACCTACTTTACAGACTTGGAAAAGCTATTTATAAATTTATTTGGAGGGGAAAGGGGCGGCAAATTGCCGAAAAAATTCTTAAAAAGAAGAACGAAGTGGGAGGACTTACACTTCCTGACTTTAAAGCCTACTATAAAATCACAATAGTACAAAGAGCATGGCACTGGCACAAAGATAGACATGTTGATAAATGGAATCAAATCAAGAGTTCAGAAATAGACCCCCAGATCTATGGCTAACTGATTTTTTATAAGGTATCCAAAAGAATGAAAGAGGACTCTTATCTCACTCTCCTATATAAAAATTAATCAATGTTAATTTAATTAATTAATTTAATTTAATGTTAGTTGAAGTGTTTGGGTCAAAGACTTCAATATAAGAGGCAGTACCATAAACCTCTTAGAAGATAATGTAGGGAAACATCTTCAAACCTAGTCTTATAAGGTAGCTTCTTATAACTTACACCCAAAGAACAAACAGCAAAATTAAAAATAGACCAATGGGAACTTCTCAGAATCAAAAGCTTGGACATTGTCAAAAAGTTGAAGAGGCAGCCAACTCAATGGGAGAAAATATTTGGAAACCATGTATCTGATAAGAAACTGATATATTACATATTTAAAGAAATTCTACAACTCAATAGCAGTCATACAGCCAAATGATAAAATAAGCAAAAGATGAAAAGAAATTTTTCTGAAGAGGAAGTACAAATGGCTAAAAAACATATGAAAAAAATTGTTTAACTTCACTAGATATTAGGGGAATGTAAATCAAAACCAAAATGAGATATCATCTCACCAGTAAGAATGGCTGCCATTAAACAAACAGGGAATTACAAATGCTGGAGAGGATGTGGAGAAATTAGCGCTCTTATTCATTGCTGGTGAAAATGTATAATGGTACAGCCACTGTGGAAGATGGTTTGGTGGTTCTTCAGAAAACTAGATATCGTGTTACCCTATGAACTGGCATATATACCCAGAATGTCTGAAAACAGTGACACAGATATTTACACACCAAGGTTCATAGTGACATTATTCATAATTGCCAAGAGATGGAAACAATCCAAGTGTCCTCCAACAGAAAAGTGAATTAACAAAATGTGGTATATACATATGATGGAATACTATGCAGCAGTAAGAAGCAACAATATCCTGAAACATCTGGCAATGTGGATGAAACTTGAAGACATAATGTTGACTGAAATAACTCTGAGACAAAAGGAGAGATATTGTGTGTTACCACTACTGGGAACAATGTAAAATCAGTGTCTTATAATGTAGAATATAGGGAACCTAGAGATAGAGAGATGCTAGTGAAGGTGAAATGGTAACTTAAAATGTACAGACATGTTAATGAAGGTGAACTTAAAGGTATGGGAATGGACAAGGGTGATGCTTGTTTGTTAATGGGATTATAAGTATCAGTGCCACATAGTAGTATTTTAACATTCTTTCATCAACAGTAACACATGTACTATACCAATATTCTGAGTCAACAGTGAAGAGGGGTGGTTAGGGGTATGGGAGGATTTGAGTTTTCTTTTTTGTCTTTATTGCTTTTCTGGAGTAATGAAAATGTTCTAAAAATTGAAAAAAAAATAATTGTACTGGTGGATGCACAGCTGTATGATGGTACCATGGGCAATTGATTGTACACTTTGGATCTTTGGATGATTGTATGGTATGTGAACAATCACAATAAAATCAAATTTTTAAAAAAACATTAAAAGAAAAAGCCAAAAATAAATAAATAAAAATGCAAAGGAATGATCAACCCAAAGTCTGAGGAGGGATGCAAGGAGGGAGAGGGATGACACTGAGGAGGGGCATACAAGAACTTCTAAGGGACTTATAATGTTTTGTTTCTTAAGCCAAGTGATAATAAGTACATGGGTGTTCATTTTATTGTGATTCTTTAATCTGCATAGTCAAGTTCCATATATTTTTTCTGTATATACAACATATTTCATAATAAAAATAATCTTAAAAACAACAAAAAATGAGGGAGAGTTAAAAATATTTACAGATGAACAGACACTGAGAGACTTCGTGAACAGGAGACTGCCTCTACAAGAAATACTAAAGAGAGTGCTACAGACAGATAGAAAAAGACAGGAGTGAGAGGTTTGGAGAAGAGAGTAGAAATTAAGATACCAGGAGATAGAAGGAGGGTAAAGATCAGGCATCTGATGATGATGTACAGAATGTTCAACAGGATTGATTGTATAGATCCAGAAATGGATAGCACAAAATCGGGTGATGGTGGCACAATATCATAAGTACACTGAACAAAGATGACTGTGAATATGGTTGAAAGAGGAAGGTTAGGAGCATGTGGGACACCAGAAGGAAAGATAGAAGATAAAGCCTGGGATGGTATAAGTTAGTGAAACCTGGAGTGGTCAATGATTGTGACTGAATGTACAAATAGAATGTTTTTACATGAGGGAGAGCAAATGAATGTCAACTTTGCAAGGTGGTAAAAATGGGGTAGTATTTGGGGAAAAATGTAATCAATGCAAACTAGAGTCTATAGTTAACAGTAACATAATATGTTTCCATTAATTGTAACAAAGGCAATATACCACAGCTAAATGTCTGTAAGAGGGGATATATGGGAGGGGTATGGGATTCTTGGTGTTGGTGGTGGTGTCTGACTTTTTTATTGTATTTTATTTTATTTCAATTGTATTTTTTCTTTTGTTGGTTTTTAATTGTCATTTCTTCTCTCTCTCTCTTACATCTTCTTTCTTTGTGGAAGAAATGGAAATGTTCTCATATAGACAGGGGTGGTGAATCCATAACCCAGGACTAAGGTAAATCAGACTAAAGGGTAAAGGATGATATTGATGGTGTTTTAAAACTTCAACTTCTGTGTGAGACTAAAGGAAGAGATGTTTAGGTGCAAACCTATATTTTTTGTAGCACACTATATAATTTAACTTATATGATTATTTATTCAAACAACATAATTACATGCAATGTTGAATAGGGTGCGAAATCTGATTGGTTTGTACAGGTAAGTGTGAAGCCCCAGAATAATTTGGGCAGAGAATAAAAATGTATTTGCAAAGCCCCCTTGAGGGACAGTGGGAAAATGTGGAAATATTAAACTTCTCTACCTGGAGAATTACTGATGTTCTAACAAGCATTGGGTACCAACAATTTAGAAGGCTGAGCCCTCAATCTTGGGGCTTGTCTTTATGAAGTTTGTTACTGCAAAGGAGAGGCTAAGCCTACCTAAAAGTTGCCTAAGAGCCACTTCCAGAGAACCTCTTTTGTTGCTCAGATGTGGCTTCTGTCTCTAAGCCAACTAGGCAGGTGAACTCACTGCCTTTCCCCCTACATGGAACGTGACTGCCAGGGTTGTAAATCTCCCTGGCAACATGGGACGTGCCTCTGGAGATGAGCTTGGCCCTGGCATCGTGGGATTGAGAAAGCCTTCTTGGACCAAAAGGGGGAAGCGGAATGAAATAAAACAAAATTTCAGGGTCTGAGAGATCTCAAATAGAGTTAAGAGGTCATTCTGGAGGCTATCCTTATGCATTAAATAGATATCTATTTTTAGTTTTTAGTGTATTGGAATAGCTAGAAGGAAATACCTGAAACTGTTGAACTGCAACCCAGTAGCCTTTTTTCTTGACTACACTGTATAACTGTATAACTTACACTGTGTGACAGTGTGATTGTGAAAACTTTGTGGCTCCCACTCCCTTTATCCAGTGTATGGACAGATGAGTAGAAAAATGAGGACAAAAAAGTAAATGAATAATAGGGAGGGATGGGGGGGATGTGATGTTTTGGATGTTCTTTTTTACTTTAACTTTATTCTTATTCTTTTTTTGTGTGTGACAATGAAAATGTTCAGAAATTGATGTTGGTGATGAATGCACAGCTATATACTGGCACTGGTAACAACTGATTGTATACTGTGGATGGCTATAGCTGGCAGATGTTGGGGATGTGTGTGTTTGTGTGCATTCTATGTATATCAGGTGGGTGTGATTGTCTGCTTTCCCTACTGCTCCTCACAGGAGAAACTGGGCAAAAAAGCCCATGCACTGAAAAGTTCACATCCCGGTTTTACAGGTCTGGCAAGCATTAGGCCTGTGCCCATCCCAGGTCACACGGCTAGCAAGGGAAGGGGCAGGGGTCGATGTTCTCTGATGCTCCAGCTCCTTCGTTCCTGTCTCCCAAGGGCTCTTGCATCCAACGAGCTCTGTCCTGAGGCGGTTAGGAGCTCTCAGCAGGCCCCAGAGGAGGGAAGGAAGGTGCTCAGGCCGAGAGGTGCAGCCTTGCACAGGCGTTCCCCCAGGGCACACTGTCATCGGCAAGGGACAGAAACTTGCTTACAGTGGGGTTAGCGTGGATAAGGAAGGTGAAGGAGCCGGCAGGAGGGAGAGCAGTCTACAGCCTTTCTGTTGACACATCGCGGGCCCGGGGACTGCAGGGAGGTCGGGTTCCGCGGCCCGGTCTCCTCACCATGTCTGCCCAGACGCGTGGCTCCGCTTTCTCTAGTGACAGTCGGGCTCCTCCCCGGCCATCGTGGACCGGGCTGGCCCTGGCTCCTCCAAGAATCGGGTGCGTGAGAGTCGGTGCGTTGGGGCGCGGGGCGCCGGGGAGGACGCCCCGTGACCTGCCCGGGGGAGGCTGGTGTTCAAGCGAATCTGGCTAGGTAGGGGCCTGGCAACTCCAAGGCTGTCCCCGCGGAGAGGATGCGGGGGTTCCAGAGGGTTCCAGAGAGTCCCAGGGACCTGCGTTCCCGTTACGCGCGCCCGGAGGCTTTGTGGGTGCACTCACTGGGCTCTACCAAGCTGTATAGGGCTGCCTTCTCCTGCCTTTTCCATCGGCTGTGAATCCGAACAAGGAGAGTTAAAAAGGTTTAAAAAAGGTGGGGTGGGGAGAGGCGTAATTGAGGCCCAGGCCCGGGCTCCCAGTCGCTAAGTGGCTGCAAACAGAGCAGGAGGAAGCCCGGTGACTCCAGGGCTCCCGAGCGCTTCTTCCTGGTCTGAAACGACAGTTCTCAGCTGACACAGACGGCTCCCGGCTCCGCCCCGAATTGGGGGCGGGGAAGCAGCCAGGATCGGGAGAGAGCTCCGGCTTGGACCGAGTGAAGACGAGGATGGGGCTCTGTGAGCGCGCGGCCTCCCCGTCAGGGGCGCGCGGAGGAGACTTGGGGCGCTCCACGCGGTCGCGCTTCCGACCAGGGGCGCCGGGGTGGTGAGGCCTGAGCAGCCAATCTGCCCCGAGGTGGGAGCCCGGAAGTGGAAGAAAGGCGTTTTTTTTTTTAACTTTGCAGTGGTCTGGGGCCCTGGGTGAGGGCGGGGGTCACACCAGTGGGGTCCTGATCCGCAACGGCTATCCAAAAGTAAATGTGGAGGAAGCCCCATGATGACGCGCAGAGGGTAGGGGTAGGGGAGAAAACTGTCCTCTTGGATCCGCTCTTAGGTACCCTCGGGCTACCTTCACCTTCGCTCATGGTTTCCATCTCCTGGCTCCAGCTGAATTGGTGTGCTCCCCTACCACACTCCCATGGACCCATAACCAGGACCATCACCCCACTCTGGTGATGGTTTAGGATTTGTGCACCTCTGGTATTGGCTCACCACACACCAGCCACACCGTTTTCCTTTCAGTCCCTGGAACATAAGGGCCTTTGCACCTGCTTTCTGGTAACAATTTATCTGCTTTTTGTAAGCTCGGCTCTTTCTCCTTCTAGGTGTCTCATGCTGTCATCTTAAATGTCTCCCCCATAAGAAAGACTTCCATCTAACCCTTCTACAAAGTAAGGTCTCCCCCTCTGCAAACATTTATTTCTGCTCCTTCTTTGTTTCTTTTGTACCTCTTGCCACACTTTGTATTTATTTTTATTTTATTTTTGTTTTTGCAATTACATGTAAAATAGGGCACGGGACATGTTTTGTCTTGCCTAACCTATGAGTGGAGCATAGCAAATACCCAAATATTTGTGATAGCACTTTTATTAATTAACTTGACTCCTTGCTTGGGGGTTACTTTATAGGACATTAGAGCTAGAAAGTGCCCCTGGTATAGGGGTGGTGGGCCCAGCACTACAGAAATCTGCGCTATATTCAGAGACCCGAAGCTGCGTAAAATTGGCATGTAAATGCAACTGTCAATTGCTGAACCCTCCCATAGAGACCTAAGTCGGTTACCTCTGTGGGGCAGTGTGATGGTTAGGTTTATGTGTCAACTTGGCCAGGTGATGGTACCCAGGTGTGTCTGGTCAAGCAATCACTGACCTAACCATACTGCAAGCACATTTGTGGCTGGTTAATAAACCAGAAGGTGGTTTATTAAATCATCATTCAATTGGCTGCAGCTGTGACTGGTTACATCAATGAAGGGCATATCTTCCACAATGAGAGAATTCAATCAGCTGGATTTAATCCAGTCAGTTGAAGACTATTAAGCGAGACAGATAGAGGACCTTCACTTCTTCTTTGGCTAGCCAGCGAAGCGTTTCTTGAGGAGTCCATCGGAATTTCCAGTTCGCTGCCTGAGGAGTTCATCAAACACCGTCATTGGAGTTGCCGGTTTGCTGCCTGCCCTACGGAATTTGGACTCGTGCATCCCCACGGTTGTGTGAGACGCTTTTCTAAAATCTTTTATTTAGATATCTCTTGTTGATTCTGTTTCCCTAGAGAACCCAAACTAATACAACTTGGTACCAGGAGTGGTCCTTGAGAAACAGAATCTTAAAATGGGCTTTTACAATTGGTTTTCTACTTTGATTAGATTCAAAGGCACTAATGACTTCATTTCCAATAATCAAGATGGCACTGACAGTCCATGGCATGTGTTGGCAAAGGAAATATGCAAAATATCACATACTCTTGTACAAAGCAAGGCTCTGGTGACAGTGTTTTTGACACCATAACAGAGTTTTGCAGAGTTAAGAGGTGCGACGATGCTGGCTGTTTGCTCTTAGATACACTGGATAAAGTTATAAGAGAAAGGGATGAGCTAAAGTCTTCAAATTTAAAACTTAATTTGAAACTTAGGCGCCAGATTTGAAACTTAAGTGCCAAAGGTTTCTGTGTGCCATGAAAGAAAATCTTATTTCCTGTGGCCGCAGACTTGAGATTTCTGAAAACCAGACCCAGAATCTCATTGTGCGATTAGCAGATTTACAACTTAAACTAAAATCTCAACCTCACAGGGTGTTTGCTGTTAAAGAAAAGGCATTGATTGGAAAAGAATGGGATCCTGAAATGTGGGATGGGGACATATGGATTGATAATAATGGCAGTGAGGACATTGGAACTCTGGATACTGCTGAATCTTTATTAGATATACCTGTAGTGGTCTGTCTTGAGAAAACAGCCCCCCACCCCCACCCCACACCAGTCTGTTGTGAGGAGACAGCTACCCAATCTCCACTCTGCTTTGAGGAAACAGCTTCCAGACCTCCCATCTGCCCTGAGGAGCCTAAAGAGATTAACCCTTCAGTGCCTGCTAAACCTATAATCACCTCCCCTGAGGAAGCAGCCCTCACTCCTCTGTCTGGAGAGATTAATCCTGTTTCTTGAGATGAAACTGCCATGGAATGTCCTGAGGTAAATGGCTTGAGGGATACTTCTAATTATTTTCATTACCCACCCCCATCACCAGTCTTTGCTTCAAGACCTATAACTAAAGTCCCAACAGACCCCGAAGGATGAGGTACGAAGTGTGACCCATGAGGAAGTAAGCTATACTCCAAAAGAACTGTGTGAGTTTTCCAATTTATACAGACAGAAATCAGGAGAATATGCTTGGGAATGGGTATTAAGGGTGTGGGATAATGGTGGAAGGAATATAAAGTTGGATCAGGCTGAATTTATTGATATGGGCCCACTAAACAGAGATTCTACATTCAATGTTGTAGCTCAAGGGGTTAGAAAGGGCAGTAACAGTTTGTTTGGACGGTTGACTGAAATGTGGATCAAAAGGTGGCCTACATTATCTGAGGTCAAAATGCCAGAACTGCCCTGGTATAACGCAGAGGAGGGGATTCAAAGGCTTAGAGACACTGGAATGTTAGAGTGGATTTATCATGGAAGACCTGCTCACACACCCCTGGAATGTCCAGAGGACACATGTTTTACCGGAACTGTGAGGAATAAATTTGTGAGACTAGCTCCATCATTGCTCAAGAGCTCTGTAGCTGCCCTTCTCTGTAGGTCAGATATTACTGTGGGAACTGCTGTCACTGAGCTGGAATCCTTAAACACAATGGGGATAATCAGGTCCCGAGCCAGCAGAAGCCACGTGGCAACAGTTAACTGCCAAAGAAAAGGTGGGCATGTCTACTATAATGGAAAACAGGCTCAAAACAGCAGTCAAAATAATCAGACTTGCAGAGACTTATGGTGTTGGCTAGTAGATCATGAAGTATGTAGCAGTAAAATAGATGGGCAGTCTACTAAATTCTTGTTTGAGCTGTATAAGCGGAAGAATTCTAAGTCAAGTGAACAAAATCTACCTTAAATTACAAAAACACAGAGTCATGGTCCCTTAATCAATTCCCAGACTTGAGACAGTTTACAGATCCAGAACCCCTTAAATGAGAGGAAGGCTGGGTACCCTTGGGGAAGGACCTTGTTATACTGCCAAAAATTTATACTGTTAATCTTCATCCCAGCCTTCCCCAGGGGGGGATCTACGGCCTTTTACCAGGGTAACTGTGCATTGGGGAAAAGAAAATGATCAGATATTTCAGGGATTATTAGGCACAGGTTCAGAAGTGACATTAATTCCAGGAGACCCAAAACATCACTCTGGTCTACCAGTCAGAGTTGGGGCTTATGGAGGTCAGGTGATTGATGGAGTTTTAGCCAAGGTCCATCTCAGTGGGTCCAGTGGGTCTCTGGACCCATTCTGTGGTTATTTCCCCAGTTCCAGAACGCATAATTGGAATAGACATACTCAGCAACTGGCAAAATCCTCACATTGGTTCCCTGACTTGTGGAATGAGGGCTATTATAGTGGGAAAGGCCAGTGGAAGCCACTAAAACTGCCCCTGTCCAGCAAAATAGTAAACCAGAAGCAATACTGGAATCCTGAAGGGATTGCAGAGATTAATGCCACACTTAAGGTCTTGAAGGATGCAGGGGTAGTGATTCCCACCACATCCCCATTCAACTCTCTTATTTGGCCTGTACACAAAACAGATGGTCGTGGAGGATGAGAGTGGATTATCGTAAGCTTAACCAGGTAGTGACTCCAATTGCAGCTGCTGTTCCAGATGTGGTATCATTGTTTGAGCAAATCAGCACATCCCATGGTACCTGATATGCAGCTATTGATCTGGCAAGTGCTTTTTTCTCAATAGCTATTAGTAAGGACCACCAGAAACAGTTTGTATTCAGCTGGCAAGGGCAGCAGTATACATTCACTGTGCTACCTCAGGGTTATATCAACTCTCCAGCCCTATGTCATAACATTGTCCACAGGAATCTTGATCATTTCTCCCTCCCACAAGACATCACACTGGTCCATTATATTGATGATATCTTGTTGATTGGACCTAGTGAGCAAGAAGTAGCAACTGCTATAGATTTGTTGGTAAGGTATTTGCATGTCAGAGGATGGGAGATAAATCCAACAAAAAAATACAGGGGCCTTCTATCTCAGTAAAATTTCTAAGTGTTCAAGGGTGTGGGGCCTGTCGAGATATTCCTTCTAAGGTGAAGGATAAGCTGTTGCATCTGGTCCCTCCTATGACCAAAAAAGAGGCACAATGCTTAGTTGCCCTCTTTGGATTTTGGAGACAACATATTCCTTATTTGGGTGTGCTACTCTGGCCCATTTACCAAATGACCAGAAAAGCTTCTAGTTTTGAGTGGGGATTGGCACAAGATGAGGCTCTGTGACAGGTCCAGGCTGCTGTGCAAGCTGCTCTGCCACTTGGATCATATGATCCAGATGACCCAATAGCACTGGAAGTGTCAGTGGCAAATAGAGGTGCTGTTTGGAGTCTTCAGCGGGCTCCTATAGGAGAATCACAATACAGGTCCTTAGAATTTTGGAGTAAAGCTTTACCATCCTCTGCAGATAACTACTCTCCATTTGAGAAACAGCTTTTGGCCTGCTATTGGGCCTTAGTAGAGACAGAACGCTTAACCATGGGCCACCAAGTTACCATGAGACCTGAGTTACCTATTATGAGCTGGGTGTTGTCTGACATGCCAAGGCATGAAGTTGGCCATGCACAGCAGCACTCCATCATAAAATAGAAGTGGTATATACAAGATAGAGCTCGAATGGGTCCTGAAGGCACAAGTAAGTTACCTGAGGAAGTGGACCAAATGCCTATGGCCCTCACTCCTGCCACATTACCTTCTCTTTCCCAGCCCACAGCTATGGCATCTTGGGGAGTTCCTTACATTCAGCCGGCTGAGGAAGAGAAAGCTCAGGCCTGGTTTACAGATGGTTCTACACAATATGCAGGCAGCACCCAACAGTGGACAGCTGCTGCACTGCTGCCCATTTCTGGGATGTCCCTGAAGGACAGTGGTGAGGGGAAATCCTCCCAGTGGGCAGAACTTTGAGCAGTGTACCTGGTTGCTCACTTTGCTTGGAAGGAGAACTGGCCTGAGGTGTGTTTGTATAGTGATTCATGGGCTGTTGCTGTTGGTTTGGCTGGATGGTCAGGGACTTGGAAGGAACATGATTGAAAGATTGGTGACAAAGAAATCTGGGGAAAAGGTATGTGGATAGACCTTTCTGAGTGGGCAAACAACATGAAGATATTTGTGTCCCATGTGAATGCTCACCAGAGGGTGACTTCAGCAGAAGATTTTAATAACCAGGAGGATAAAATAACCCATTTGGTGGATACCAATCAGCCTCTTTCCTCAGCCACTCCTGTCATTGCCCAATGGGCTCATGAACAAAGTGGTCATGGTGGCGGGGATGGAGGTTATGCATGGGCTCAGCAACATGGACTTCCACTCACCAAGGCTGACCTGGCCACAGCCACTGCTGAGTGTCCAATCTGCCAGCAGCAGAGACCCACACTCAGTCCCCGATATGGCACCAATCCCTGAAGTGATCAGCCTGCTACCTGGTGGCAGGTTGATTACATTGGACCATTTCTATCATGAAAGGGGCAGAGATTTGTTCTTACTGGAATAGACACATACTCTGGATATGGGTTTGCCTTCCCTGCATGACATGCTTCTGCCAAAACTGCCACTCATGTACTTACAGAATGCCTCATCCACAATCATGGTATTCCACATAGCATTGCTTCTGACAAAGGAACCCACTTCACAGCATATCCGGGCATATGCTCATGGAATTCTCTGGTCTTACCATGTTCCCCATCATCCAGAGGCAGCTGGGTTGATAGAATGGTAGAATGGCCTGTTGAAGACTCAATTATGGCACCAACTAGGTGGCAATACCTTGCAGGGTTGGGGCAGTGTTCTCCAGGAGGCTATGTATGCTCTGAATCAGCATCCACTCTATGGTGCTATTTCTCCCATAGCCTGGATTTATGGGTCCAGGAATCAAGGGGTGGAAATAGAAGTGGCACCACTCACTATCACTCCTAGTGATCCACTAGGTAAATTTTTGCTTCCTGTCCCTGCAAGCTTAAGCACTGCTGGTCTACAAGTCTTTGTTCCAAAAAAGAGGAGTCCTTCCACCAGGAAACACAATAATAATCCCATTGAACTGGAAGTTAGGACTGCCACCTGGCCACTTTGGTCTTCTTATGCCTCTGAATAACAGGCAAGGAAGGAGATTACTGTACTGGCTGGGGTGATTGATCCTGACTATCAAGGGGAAATAGCACTGCAACTACACAATGGAGGTAAAGAAGAGTTTTCCTGGAATACAGGAGATCCCCTAGGGCATCTGTTAGTACTACGATGCCCTGTGATTAAAGTAATCAGAAAACTGAAGCAACCCAATCCAGGCAGGACCACCAATGGCCAAGAAACTTCAGGAATGAAGGTTTGGATCACCCCACCAGGTAAAGAACCATGGCCAGCTGAAGTGCTTGCTGAGGGTAAAGGGAACATGGAATGGGTAGTGGAAGAAGGTCGTGATAAATATGAACCATGACCATGTGACCAGTTACAGAAAGGAGAACTACGATGGCATGAATATTTACTCCTTGTTTTGATATGAGTATGTTTTTATTTGTCCATAAAGCAAATATCTTTTTTTCTTCTCTGTGTTATCCCCTTATCATATGACATAAGCTGTATTGTTCATTTCCCAGTATTTAAGTTAAAGGAAATCAAGTTTAAGAGTCAATGTCATCCAAGGACTTGCACCCTATTCTGGTGAGACTTAGTGCATTTCCAGTTGTATGCAAGACAGCGGAGTATTGTTAGGTGAAATATATGCCTGTTATTGTTCTCTACTTAGAGATAAAGTATAGTTTAAGGTAATGTGTATAACTGCCAAGTTGACAAGGGGTGGACTGTGATGGGTAGGTTCATGTGTCAACTTGGCCAGGTGATGGTACCCAGGTGTCTGGTCAAGCAAGCACTGGCCTAACCATTATTGCAAGGACATTTGTGGCTGGTTAGTAAACCAGAAGGCTGGTTTATTAAATCATCAGTCAATTGGCTGCAGCTGTGACTGATTACCTCAACAAAGGGCGTGTCTTCCACAATGAGAGACTGCAATCAGTGGTATTTAATCCAATCAATTGAAGACTTTTAAGCAAGACAGATAGAGGACATTCACTTCTTCTTTGGCTAGCCAGCAAAGCATTTCCTGAGGAGTTCATTGGAGTTGCCAGTCTGCTGCCTGCCCTACAGAATTTGGACCTGTGCATCCCCACAGTTGTGTGAGACACTTTTGTAAAATCTTTTATTTAGATATCTCATGTTGATTCTGTTTCCCTAGAGAACCCTAACTAATACAGGCAGTATTCCCCTCAAAATGGCACTCAGGAGCTCACTAAATTGAGAACTCTGAGGGGGTTGGGCCTCCTACAGACGGCCTTGAGTGTTCCCCATTCCCCACTTTGAGGCAAACTCAGCACATTGCAAAACCTCTCCAAACTGATCCCACTCCCCAAAGCTGAAGCGGTCGTAGGGACATGAAGAAGTGAATTTACTCCCTGTGGAAAAAACTAGCAAATTCTCCATTAGATCTCTGTTCCACCGAAACTGTGGAACTATAACCCATAATCTTTGTTGAAATTTGCTAATTACTTGTTAAATTGCAGTTGGAAAGTTATTACTTCTATGTATGTATGTTATATTCTACAATAAAAATATGATTAAAGGAAAAAAAAAAACTTAGCAAACTCTCCATTAGATCTGTTTTTGCCCCAATGACCCTGGCTACCAGCTCCTCATTTCCCTCCTGCCCTTTTGCCTTTGCTCAGCCTCCCTTAATAGCCCTGAGAAATTCAGTTCCAACTCCAAGCTCAAACCCTCCAGTTGGCCCAATTCTGCCTTTGGAAGGCAGTTTGGAGAATACCTCTTGCTACTGAAGCACACCCCCTGGGTTATCACCTCCTCTGCACACGTCTGGTTATCTTATCTGGTCTTCTCCCAACTAAAATGGAGCCACCCAAGCCAGAGTGTGTAGCCACCTTCTCCTCATTTCTCTGGCTTCCCGAAATGACTGCAGGTTATACCCCTTCCCTCATTCATCCACTTCAATTTTTCTTAACTCTTTGCTTGAATTTCCCTTTGTGGTATCTTTGCTGCTGTTTGATGTCCTCACTCAGACCACAGCTATGGCCAAACAATTGGCAGGGGTCCTCTTAGTCACCATAAGGTTCAAGGAAGGAGCTGGATGAATGAAAGCTCCGATTGCTCTTAACCTTTGCTGGGTCAGGGACCCCTGTGAGAATCTGAAAAATGGTAGGGATTATCTCCCTACAAAAATGCATATTCACACATGCACATGAAATCTGCATATGGTTTCAGGGGCTCTTGGGCTCAGGGAAGCCCACCCAGAGCCCCCTAAGTGTCCTGGGGACACCAGCAGCCCAGAGGACAGATCCTCAGGGCCTTGCTGGGCAGCAACAGAAAAATGAGCAAAACCCCATGCTTGAAATGTTACATGTCCCCACCTGGGTTATTGCTGATTTTCCTGCAAACATTGAGGACTGCGTGTTTGGTGGGCCAAGCCCTCAATCTGGGGGCTTTCCCTTGTGAAGCTTGTTGCTGCAGAGGAGAGGCTAAGCCTTTTGTAATTGTGCTTGAGTCACCCCCAGAGAACCTCTTTTGTTGCTCAGATGTGCCCCCTCCCCTTCTAAGCCCACTCTGCAGGTGAACTCACTGTCCTCCCCTCTATGTGAGACATTGCTCCTGGGGATGAGCCTGCACCCAGCATCATGGGTTTGAGAAAGCCTTGACAAAATGGGGGAAGTGAAATGAAATAAAATGAAGTTTCAGTGGCTGGGAGATTTCAAATGGAGTTGAAGGGTTACTCTGGAGGCTATTCTTATGTGCTACATAGACAGCACTTTTTAGTTTTTGGTGTGTTGGAATGGCTAGAGGGAAATACCTGAAGCTGTCAAACTGCAACCCAGTGACCTTGATTCTTGAAGATGATTGTATAACCATGTAGCTCGCACAGCGTGACTGTGTGATTGTGAAAACCTTGTGGCTCGCACTGTTTTTATCCAGTGTATGGACAGACGAGTGGAAAAATAGGGACAAAAATTAGATGAAGAATAGGGTGGGATGGAGGAGATGGAAGGTTTTGGGTATTCTTTTTTGCTTTTATTTTTATTTTTTTTGGAGTAAGGAAAAGTTTCAGAAATTGATTCTGGTGATGAAAGCACAACTGTATGATGGTGTTGTGAATGATTGTACACTGTGGATGATTGTAGGGTGTGTGAATATATCTCAATAAAACTATTTTAAAAAGTAAATGAACAATAAGGGGTGAGGAGGGGTGTGGGATGTTTTGGATGTTCTTTTTTACTTTAATTTTTGTTCTTATTTTTTTGGAGTAATGAAAATGTTCAAAGATTGATCGTGGTGATGAATGCACAACTATATGATGATACTGTGAACAACTGATTGTATGCTTTAGATGATTGTATGGCATGTGAATATATCTCAGTAAAATTGCATTTAAAAAAAACCCACATTCTTCCCATTTCCTGCCTTCCTTTTGCAGGAGGTGCCAATACAAGGGAATGCTTACTCTAAGGAGGGGGACAGGATGGGGGGAACAAAAATGAAATAAACCAGTGCTACATTGAGAAAGGGCTGAGCTGATAGGAGCACACTCTGTGAGCTCCATGAGGGTTTACAGCATCAACAAAGAAATGGATGACAATCCAAGAAGAACTTCAGGTAATGGAGGGTGAGGACTGGGGGAGAAGTGTTGAAAATGTTACTGGGTGATGTGTCCTTCATGAGAACCTCTAGGTGTCTACTCTCCCAGGCATGGAACAGTTTACCACCCCTTCCTCCCAGGAAGTACAGACTCTTGCTGACAGAATTGGGGTCTAGGATCTGGTTTTTTTTTCTTTTTAATTCAATTTTATTGAGATATATTCACATATCCTACAATCATCCACAGTGTACAATCAGTTGTTCACAGCACCATTATATAGTTGTGCATTCATCACCACAATCAATTTTTGAACATTTTCATTACCACAGAAAAATAATAAGAATAAAAATTAAAGTAAAAAAGAACACCCAAAACATCCTACCCCCCCATCCTTCCCTATTATTCATTTACTTTTTGTCCTCATTTTTCTACCCATCTGTCCATACACTGGATAACGGGAGTGTGAGCTACGAGATTTTCACAGTCACACAGTCACACGATGTAAGCTACATAGTTATACAGTTGTCTTCAAGAATCAAGGCTACTGGGTTTAACAGTTTCAGGTATTTCCTTCTAGCTATTCCCATACACTAAAAACTAAAAAAGTGATATCTATGTAATGCATAGGAATAATCTCCAGAATGTAGGACCTGTTTTATCAATGGTAGGTTGGTGATTGAGGGAGGTTGTTTTGAGGTTCAGCCCTGGGGTGGTGACAGAGGTGGGTGGAGTTTGCACAGAGCTGTGGGAAGTTGAGGGGTTTTGTTGGAGTTGGGGAGGAGGTCAGCAGGGGCTAAGAAAGAGAGGACCCCCAGCCAGCCTCCCCACTCTGCCTCTCTGAGCACATTGAGAAACATCCCCTCTCCCCGGTTTCCTGGCTTTTGAGACAGCAGGGGGTGCTGTTTAGCAAACTTGGGCACCAACGCTAAGAAGAAACCTGAACTTTTAACTTGAGAAGCCGGGCACCCTGGCCTGGTAACTGTCTCCCTAACATCTGCCAAACTCAAGGGGGTGGGAGATGCAAATCATCTTCCTCCTCCAGCTCTTTAGAGCTCCCCAGCTGGCCCCGGAGAGGAAGGAGGGCTGGGATCTGCTGTCATGTGTGTTTCCCAGGTATGCTGGTATCCCAAGTGTCTTTGGAATGCGGCTCAGGTGAAGTCCTGGGTGGTGGCCACAGTGGGTCACCTGTACTTGCCAGGGAGGGGTGAAGCAATTCAGAGGCATTCCCACACAGCCCTCAGCCACCAGGTGACTCAGCCTCTGCCCAGCTCAGGGTGGCTTCACTGTCTTAGCCTGTACCTCTTGGACCTAGGATTGCCCCACTTTCCTTGGAAAGCTGCTTTAAAGCTGCTCTGAGGAATCCTGGGACTCCACAGTAAAAACAAGCCAAACAATTAAAAAACATCTCTGTTCCAGTTTGCTAATGCTGCTGTTTGCAAAATACCAAAAATGGATTGGCTTTTATAAAGGGGGTTTATTTGGTAACAAAGATACAGTCTTAAGGCCATAAAGTGTTCAAGGTAAGGCACCAACAATCGGGTACCTTCACTGGAGAAAGGCCATTGGCATCCGGAAAACCTCTGTTAGCTGGGAAGGCACGTGGCTGGTGCTTGCTCCCAGGTTGCGTTTCAAAATGGCATTCTCCAAAATGTCTCCAGGCTTAGCTTCTTGGGGCAAACTCTGGGCTAGTATCACCAAAGCGTCAGCAAAAGTCTGCTTTCAACAGTGGTCTCCAAAATGTTTCTCTAAGCTGCAGCTCTGAGGTCCTTCTGTTTGTGAGCTCGTTTATAAGACTCCAGTGAACTAACCAAGACCCACGCTGAATGGTGGGGCCACACCTCCATGGAAACATTCAACCAGAGGTCACACCCTAACCAAAGGTGTCACTCACAGTTGGGTGGGTCACATCTCCATGGAAACAACCTAATTCCAGTGTCCCACGAGATTGGATTAAAAGATCACGGCATTTTTGGGGGGGACATAATATATCCAAACTGGCACAATCTCCTTAAGCATTTTTTAAAATTTCAGACTTTTGTCCAGTGAACTCAGGCTCCAGAAGGCATATGTGGGGAACCCTTGGTGATCTGCGGTGCTTTCTGTATGGATTAGAGCACGGGATTAAGTGGGTCTTCTCCCACCCTGTGACTCAGGATTTGATCGTGTCACTGGGCTTTGCCCCCTACAACGGTAGGATTCTGAGGAATGAAAACACAACACTGGTTTGACAGCTTCAGAAAGTTTTTAAAAGCCCGGCACTCCAAAGCGTTGAGAACTTCAGGGCACACTGATCTTACTCTTAGCATACTTTTACGTCCCTACCCTTGTTTTCCCTCTGCCTCGCCTTTCTCATGGTGTTTGAATTTATGTTGTTCAATTCCAGTGATGAGGGCTTGTAAACAGCTTTAAATCTTTTTGAAAGAGGAGAGGGTAAAAATAAATAGAAAGAAAAACATGGCCCTGAAAGGTTAGATGTTTTGATATTGGCTGAACCTTGTGCTGATGTGTGGAGGTCACCGCGCCCCTTGGTGACCATAACATCCAGAATCCTCCAAGACTGACAGTGAAGAGAGGCTCTCCTTGTGGAAGAAGGCAGGAGCCTCCTTGACCCTCGACCTCCAAGCTCCTCACCTCTCCCTCGGCACCTCTTCAGAGTCAATGCACTGACCTCCGAGCTTTGGCGTAGAGCTTTGAGGATGCTCTGGCTGTTTAACCGTTTTGACAGTGTGGATGCTTGACCTTTCCCTTAGTGGCCCCTGGCTGAGCTTCTAAAGCTCTGAACTTACAAAGCTGGAACACTTAAGATGACTTTTTAAGAGAAAGACTATGAGATAAACAAAAAGTAAACAGAAAACTAGCAGGAAACTAGGTCATTTATCTCAAAGCTTTGGTTTTGTTTTGTTTGTTTTCATGGGTGAGGCTTTTTCCCCTAGTTCTTGGAAGTCACTCATATACCTCCTTCAAATCGAGACCTAAGGGAGCAAGGCCTAGATACAAAAAGGGGATGCCCTTGTCTGCCAGCTCTCCCAAAGCCCCCCTTCTGGGTTGTATTTTCTATCTGATGACCTGATTTTCTCCATATAATTAAACTTTCGGGGTTGTCTGTGTAGAATAATGCACCACATGGTGACCTGAACATTCACACAGAAGCAGATGAGCAGCAGTCATCATTTGTATAATTTTATAGTATAATGCAAATTTGATAATACATACACACGTGTAATGCATACATACACATAGTACATACATGTAGTATGTATACATACATAGAGTATAATACAAATTTTAGAGTATACTTTTATTATACTAGTTACAAACCAAAGCAATTCTCACTCTGCAGCATCTCACCCCTTCCTCAACACAGTGGTCCTTCTAATCCCTCTTTCCAGGTTCACTTTCAAACCAAATAATGCTCTGTAACCTCCAGCACCAGGCTTGGGTTTCCTTCTTTAAAAGATGAACATGGCTAGACCAAACACTTAGCAATATCTTCCTGCCCCGTTTGAGGTGCTTCGAACATGGTCAGAGGTATCTAAGTGTTAAAAAGTCATTTTTATGTTTCAAGGTCGCGCAGGAGACTTTTTCTGAATGTTTCAAATTTGCTCGGGCTAGTTAGGTCTGTCAAATAGAATGTAACCTCTGAAGCATCCAGCCCCTGGAGAAACAGTGGAGGGACTTGAAGGTTAGGCGTAGGGAATAAACAGTGCTGGGTCCATTGTTTGGGGCGCCACCCCCCCACATTTTGATTGCATGCCCGTTCTTGCAACATCGTGAAGAAATTCTTTTCCTCTTCAAAAAAAAAAAAAGTCATTTTTACCATCAAATTGGATTTCAAAGTATTTTAGAGCTGTAAGCGATGATAGAAATTGTTTAATGCTGTTCTTTCAGAGTGCTGAGGCCGGAAATGATTAACTGACTTGCTGAAGGTTTCAGAGCTAAAAAGTTGAGATTAAGATTCCCAGACCACTCCTTTTCCCACTACACTTTCCACATTGGCCTCTTTTGTAGGTATTACTTCTGAATACAAGTGTAATTGTGACTGGCACTTTCTTTACAGTGGTAGGTGATATATATAGGTAGATATATAGACACACATATAGACATATATACACATGCAAGATATTAGAAATGGGTATTAGAGTAATATATTATTTTATTATATATTATAATTATATTATTTCATAAATAACATATTATTTGTAATAAATATACAATTTTAGCTATTTGTGATGGGTGTCTTAATATATACACATAAGAAAATCTGGACTCGTAATACATGGAATGAATGAATCTGCTAGAAATATTGAGGATTTACCAAGGAAGAAAATAGGAGCAGAACATTTAATTCTGTCCACTGAATGCAGAGCACTAGGAGAAATAAAGAAATTTAGGCATGGCCCTTACCCTTTAGAAGTTCATGAAGGGTAGACACATACTTAACTAATTCCAATGTAAATCAGACTTTGATCAGAAGTATCACAATTTCATAAGGAGTTCAGGATCACTATATGTGAAAAAAAAAAAGGTAACACAAACAAGGGAACATCATAAGTGCAAGCAAGTTCACATACACATTATTTTTTCACTGTATGGTAAGTATCTTGCAAACAAGGATGGTGTTATTTGGGATTAATTCTTGTACAACTTCCAACTCTGCTTTAGAGACACAAAGATACTTAATGGCACCTCCCTTATCTTTTGGTTTGGTCCCATGGTTCAGTCCACACCTTCCTCTGAGCTCCAGACCCATATATTCAACAGTCTGTTTCACATCTCCTCTTAGGCATCACTAAACTACCCAAAGCTCAGCGTGTCCAAAATGGAACTTGATCCTTTTCAAGAGTTCCCATCTCAGCAAATGCATTGCCATCCACCCAGTTTTGCAAGCCAGAAACCTGGGGCCATTACCTGAGAACATAATCTCCCTAAGAACAGGGATCTGGTCTGTCTTGTTTTCTGTTGTTGCTTCAAGACCTAGAACAGTGCCTGGCACAGAGCGGGTGCTTAATAAGTCCTGTGGATTTATCTCCTGAAAACTCTCTCGACAATATCCATCTCCCTCTCTTTCCACCATTACCATCCAGTCCAAGCTGCCATAACCTGTCTTTCCAAAGCATATATGTGATCATAAGACAAAGTTTTTTGTCATGGCCTCCAAAGGCCTCGCATGGTCTCTATCCTACCACCCTTCCAGCTTCACCTCATTCCAGGATCCCTCTTGCTCTCTAGATCCAGCTAGGAGAGTTTTTCACCCCCTGAAACTGCAGAGACTTTTAATTTCTGTTAGAGACACAGATTAAACAAAACGTTATCTTTCAAAACATGTGCAAGCAGTTTGTGCTGTTTGAAGCTGTTATGTATCCCCAGAAAAGGCCATGTTCTTTTGATCCATTCCTGTGGACACAGACCTGTTTGTGGGTGGGACCTTTTGATTAGGTTGTTTTAATTGAGCTGGGTCTCACCCAATTCAAGGTGGGTCTTAATCCCTTACTGGAGTCCTTTATGAGGATAAAAGACAGAAAAAGCCAAGAGAGCTCAGAGAGAGAAGCAACCAGAGAGCTTGAAGAGAAAATCCCTAGAGAAGCTAAGAGAGGACCCACAGAAGCTCAGAGAGGAGGTTGCTGGAACCAGAAACCAAAAGCAATGAGATCTGGGAGAGAAGGAGCAGCAGGCTTCACCATACGCCTTCTCATTTGACAGAGGAAACCGGGATGCAAGCAACCTTTCTTTAGAGAAAATGTCAATGTGTTGATGCCTTAATTGGGATATTTTCATGGTCTTAGAACTGTAAATTTGTAAACTAATAAATTCCCATTGTAAAAGCCAACCCATTTCCAGTATATTGCATTGCGGCAGCTTAGTGAACTGAAACATAGTTCAGTATGGCCTTTTTTATTTTTTAAAGGAAGGAATAAAAATGTCTTTATTCACTGATGATATGATTATATATATAGAAAATCCTAAGAATTCTAAAACTACCAAACTAGAACTAATAAGTAAATTCAGCAAGATTGCAGGATACATGGTCACTATGCAAAAATCAATTTCTTTTCTGCATAATTGAAATAAACATTTGTATAATAAAATTAATATAGCAATACCATATACTATTGCATCAAAAACAAATAGGGATAAATTTAAATAACTACATTTAATAATAAATTTCATAATTATTGAAATAATTAGGGATATAAAATAATTAGGGATAAATTTAGCAAAATACCGCAAAACCTATACACTTAAAACTACAAAACACTGCTAAAGAAATGGTAGAAAATCATATCCCCCAAAATGATCTGTAGATTGAATGCAATCTCAGTGGAAACAGGGTAGCTTTTTCCAATCCCTTCCATCACTTGCCCTTTGCCCATTTTGGTTTCTTTGCCTGAACTACTCTTCTCCCTATTCACTCACTTAACTTCTACTCATTTTCCAGATGTCAGCTTAAGTGTCACTCTTGGAGAAGCTTCCTCAGCCTTTAAATAGGTCAAAGCCCCCTATTATAGATTCTTGCATCACCATGGAAGGCAGTGCTTAAAAAGTGCAGGATGCAGCCATTTGAAGGGGAGTGACATTATTTGAGTGGGTTGCAACCAGCCCCCCCTTTTTTTCCAAGTGAAACAGAATACACACTAGAGTGAATCACACATGGTAAAGGTAAATACCATTTCATAAGATGTTTATTTCAGTTATAAATATATGAGTTATATATGTGTTTGTGTGTGTTAGGTCCTGATGTAAAATGCATTTTCCTGGGAGCTCATAATCAAAACAATTTGAAAAACACTGACAAGACATAGTTTCCTGGCACTCATCATGGTTTCATTTTTCATTTGTTGTAAAATTAATTTCTGTATGACACTTCATACAACTTCTAAGAAGTTTTTGTCCGTTTCCCTGTAAGAAGTCAAGGACCTTATCTATTTTTTTTCCATTAATGCAATTTTATTGAGATACATTCACACACAATACAATCCATCCAAAGTATACTATCAGTGGCTCACAGTATCATCACATAGCTGTGCATTCATCACCACAATCAATGTTTGAACATTTTCATTACTCCAGGAAGCAAAAAAAAGGGGGGGGGGTGAGGGGAGAAAACCCCAAACATCCCATATCCCTTACCCCCACATCTCAACATTGACTCTCCAGCATTTGTTACTGTTGATGAAAGAATATTGAGATATTACTGTTAACTATGGTCTAGTCCATAGTTTGCAATAGGTGCATTTTTTCCCCATATACCACTCTATTATTAATTCCTTGTTGTAGTTCATGGAGGAGATTTTCTATATTTTTGCTGTCAATCACAGTCATCGTCAACCACAAGATTCACTGAGTTATGCAGTCCCATGTTTTTTTTAACCTCTGGTTTTCCTTCTGATGCCATACATGATTCTAAGCTTCGCCTTTCAACCACTTTCAGTCACAATCCAGCACTGTTAATTATACTCACTATAATGTGCTACTTTCATCTCTATCCATTTCCAATCTGTTTTAACTTATCACTTCTCTCTCTCTTCATATATTTTTGAAAAGTTCCCCCAAATATATTTACCTGTATTTTTTTTTTCCTACTGGACATAAATCCTCAGAAGATAGAGCCTACTTTGCTTTTAGATGAACGTTTATAGAGAGCCTTCCCCAGGACAATTCTCATGTTTTATGACCTTTCATAAAGCTATCACATGATGCTACAGCATGAGGCCCTCCTCGGTCCGTGACCGTCTCGTGGGATGGTAGAGTGGGTTGAGTGATGGTCCCCTCTCCAAGAGACACCCCTACATGCCAACCCCTGGAAGCTGTCAATGTGACCTTGTTTTGAAAGAGCTTTTGCAGACATAATTAAGTTAAGCCTCTTGAGATGAGGAAAGCATGCTAGATTACTGCAGTGGGCCCTGAGCTCAATGACATGTCTCTGTAAGACACAGAAGAGGAGAAGATACAGGGGAGAGGCTTTGCAAAGACAGAGCCAGGGAGTGGAGCAAGGCAGCTGCATGCCCAAGAAGGCCTGGAGACATCAGAAGCTGGTCGACATGAGGAGGGAGTGTGGCCCTGCTGACACTTGGTTTCAGACTTCTGGTCTCCAGAACTGTGAGACAATAACTTTCTGTGGTTTTAAGCCACCAAGTTTGTGGTCATTTGTCACGGCAGCCCCAGGAAATGAATACTAACAGTTTAAGTGTAGTTCAGCTTCCTTCCAAAGTCTTGTGTTACCTTGTCACATCGATTTCAGTGAAATCGAGCAAAGAGGGGCCTTTCCAGGTCAACTTGTGCCATATATGTCTTCTCTTTACTTGAAGGTACAGAGAAACAGGTAAATAGATGGAATCTTACTTAAGGGAGAATCCCTCAGGTAGACCAGATGTTCCAAGTAGACCCCACAAATATAAGAATTTATTATATAATAAAGAAAGATCATAAACCCAATAGGGGAAGGGTTGTGGCTTAATAATTAATTAGTACTTCAGGGAAAAAAGTAAATTCTATCTTCATACCATACCATGTACCAGTATAAATATCATAAAGATTAACATGTAAGGAGTGAACATTCAAACCAAAATAAGCCCATATGAAAACATAGGTGAATATATATCTGATATTCAGAGGGAGAGAAACCTTCTAGGCTTAAAAGGAATGCAAACATTACCAAAAACAAAGACAAACAAACAAACAAAAAATGGAGAAGAGGAAAGAAAGGAAAAAGAATGGAAAAATAAAGATTATGAGAAACTATGACAAAGGGTTAATATCTATATTATGTAAAGATACTTAGAAATGAGTAAAAAAGCACTATACCTTGATAGAAAAATTAGAGGAAGGATGGGATTTTGGTACCAGAGAAGTGGGGTGCTGGTGCTGCTGAGATTGTAGATACCAAACATTTGGAATGGCTTTTTAAATGGATAAGGGGAAGATTCTGGAAGAATTGTGAGGAGCTTGACAGAAAAGGCCTAAACTGCTTTGAAGAGACTGTTCGTGGAAATATGGACTCTAAAGACACTTTTGATGAGGCTTTGAGCAGAAATAATGAATGTGTTGTTGCAAACTGGAAGAAAGGCAATCCTTGTTTTAAAGTGGCAGAGAATTTGACAAAATTGAGTCCTGGTGTCGGATGGAAGGAAGAATTTGAGAGCAACGAGCTGGGATACTTGGCTGATAAGATTTCAAAACTAAAAGTTGTGGATATAGCATGGCTTCTCCTTGCAGCTTATAGTAAAATGTGAGTGGAGAGAGAGAAACTTAGAACTGAATTCTTGGGTTCAAGGAAACTAGAAACTGATGGTTTGGAAAATTCTGGACTTCCAGTGGGTGGAACCCCAGAAGCTACAGCCCCACATGAGGATTTAACCAAACATGGAACCCAGCCACCATTTCAGTACAAGCCAAGATTGGAGATGGAGTTATCCAGAAAGGATTTGTGGAAAGTCATATTGTCTGATGGCTTTGACCCCTGTGTGCTTCATGGGAAGCCAACAGAATTTTTGCAAGCTCTTTATAGATGGAGCTGCTGCTGATCTGGACAGGAGGAGATAGACGAGGAACAAATTGAAGGAAAAATTTCTTCAAGACAGGGCCATGGAAGTTGAGGTCTGGAGTCAAGAGGTCTTGGTCTGGGAGAGCAGAGTGGCCCACAGGCACGGAAAGGGTGAGTTTGCCCTGGAGGTGGAGGGTGGGCCTTCCACCTCCATGTTCAGGAAGAGTGTTGCCACCTCAGGCCTCAGAGAGGTGGAGCTCATTCCCAGGGGATTGGGGAGAGCCCGGATGCCACCCCATTGTTTTGAAGGGGTTGAGCATGTGCCCTGGAGATGCAAGAGAATCCAGGTGCCGCCAGGATGTTTGAGGAGGGTGGGGCTGAGAAGGTGGTTTCCCCATTGTGTGGATATGTTGGAGAACTCACCCCAGCGTTTGGAGAGGAAAGGCCTACTGCAAAAGGCCCTTAGGAAGGGTTAGACTCCCACTCTCTCAAGCCCCAAGGATACAACGTGGTTGTGTTAATGACTCTCAGACTCTGAAAGCTAATGGAGTTTGCCCTGCAGATTTTAGGAATTGTTTTGGTCCCTTAAACCCTGTTTTCCTTTAAGTTTCTACTTATGGCAATGGGAATGTTTATCCTATGAATGTTCCTCCCTTGTATATTGGAAGCAGATAACTTGTTCTAAGCTTCACAGGTACAGAGCCAGAGGGGAATTTTGCTTTTGCACAGACCATGCTTGTAACTGGGATCTTGTACCTACCTGTTGTTACTAAAATGATTTAAGTTTTTGTAATATTGTGATGGGATGAATGTATTTTGTATGTGGAAAGATCATGTCATTTTGGGGTCCAGGGGATGGAATGTGCTGGTTTGAATGTATTATGGCTCCCCAAAATCCGTTATCTTTGATGCAATCTTGTGTGGGCAGATGTATTGCTGTTGATTAGATTGTAATTCTTTCATTGAGTGTTTCCATGGAAATGTGACCCACCCAACTGTAGGTAATAACTCTGATTAGATCATTTCCATGGAGGTGTGGCCCCGCCCATTCACCATGGGCCTTGATTAGTTCACTGGAGCCCTGTAAAAGCTCAGACAGAAGGAGCGAGCTTGCTACAGCCACGAGGACACTTGGAAGAACACACAGAGAGCTGTGACATTTTGAACAGGAGCTGCAGCTAAGAGAGGACAAAACGCCCAAGAGCAACATTTTGGAGAATGCCATTTTGAAACGTAACCTGGGAGCAAGTGGACGCCAGCCACGTGACTTCCCAGCTAACAGAGGTTTTCCAAATGCCGATGGCCATCCCTAAGTGAAGGTACCCCCTTATCTTAGATGCTGTATGGCCTTAAGACTGTAACTGTGTAACCAAATAAACCCCCTTTATAAAAGCCGATCCATTTCTGGTGTTTTACAAAAAGGCAGCATTAGCAAACTGGAACAGATAGGAATACATAGTTCACATAATATGAAATAATTGATTAAAAAACATGGAAAAATATTCAACCTTGCTAGAAACCAAAGAAATGCAAATTATACTATCTTTATTTGCATAAATACAAAGTTACCATTTTAATCTATCAAATTAGCAAAAATAAAAAAGTTTTATAGTACTCAATATTGGTGAAGGTTGGAGAGTTGGGGGTTGGGGTTTAAAGCTTTTGATCCATTTCCCAGAATCTGTCCCAGGGAAATATATCTAAATATATATTTGCATATGGGCATTGTTATATACACAAAGATTTCCATGTGTTATTTATAGTACTATGTTAATTTACAGAGAGATGGTTAAAAAATTAGTGTTAATTCACATGATTGAATTAGGCAAATGTTGGAAATTAAGCAAGTGAAATTTTCTAATGAGAAAAAGTTGAAAAAGCAGGATCCAAAATTGTATATACAGTAAAATGTCAACTGTATTTCAAGAAAAAAGTGCATAGAAAAAAGGCTGGAAAAAATACACTGAAATGGTCATAGTTGTTATTTTTCCAAGGTGGAATATGTGAATTTTTTAACATTTTCTTCTAATTTTCTTTGTTTTCCAGATTTTCTCTGAACCAATCCTCACTCTTTTCCTTGATGAAAACTGAGGCAATGCCTTAAAAAGAAATGAAGTGCCGATACGTGCTACAGTGTGGATGAACCTTGAACTCATGTCAGGTGTGAAAGAAGCCCAACATAAAAGGCCACATATTCTATGATTCCATTTATATGAAATGTCTAGAATAGCAAACCTATATAGTAGATTGTCAGGTCATATGGTAGTTGTTTACTTGCTCTCTGAGAAACTTCCAAACTGTCTTGCACAGTTTGAGTTGAGATGGGGCCAGGAAGGGGAAATTTGGGACTGACTGTTAATACACATGGGGTTTCTTTTTGGGGTGATGGAAATGTTCTGGAAATAGATGGTGATGGTTGCATATCTAGTGAATCCACTAAAAACCACCGAGTTGTACACTTTTAAATGGTGAATTTTATGTTATATCAATTGTATCTCAAAAAAAATAAAAAATATCCAGAATATATAAAGAACTCCTACAACTTAGCAACAAAAAGACAAACAACCCAATTTTTAAAATGGACCAAAGACTTGAACAGACATTTCTCCAAAGAAGATAAAGAAATAGCCAGAAAGCACATGAAAAGATTCTCAACATCATTAGCCATCAGGAAAGTACAAATCAAAACCACAATGAGATACCATTTCACACTCATTTGAATGGTTGCTATTTAAAAACAAAAAACAAAACAAACAAACAAACAGAAAATAGCAAGTGTTGGAGAAGATGTGGAGAAATAGGAACACTTATTCACTGACGGTGGCAATGTAAAATGGGGCAGCCGCTGTGGATGACAGTTTGGAAGTTTCTCAGAGAGCAAGTGAACAACTACCATATGATCTGACAATCCCACTTCTATGTCTATATCCCAAAGGATGGAAAGCAGGGACTCAAACAGATATTTGCACACCAATGTTCATAGCAGCATTGTTCTCAATTGTCCAAAGATGGAAGCAGCCCATGTATCCCTTAACCGATGAATGGATAAACATAATGTGGTATATACATACAATGGAATATAAGTCAGCTATGAAAACGAATGAAGTTCTAATACATGAGACTACATGGATGAATGTTGAAGACATTATGTTGAGTGAAATAAACCAGGCACAAAAGAACAAATATTGTACGGTCTTACTGATATAAAATAATTAGAATAAATGAGCTCATAGAGTCAGAATCTAGAACATAGGTTACTAGGGGATGAGGTAGGAATAGGAAATGGGAAATTAAGGCTTAAAATGTACAGTGTTCCTATTTGGAATGATGGAAGTGTTTTGATAATGGATGGTGGTGATGGTAGTACTGCATTGTGAATGTAATTAACAGCACTGAAATATATATCTGAATGTGCTTAAAAAGGAGAAAATGTTAGGTTGTAAATATGGTAATGGAATAAAAATTAAAAAAGAAATACATGGAACTGCATACACAAACAGTGAACCCTATGTTAAACCATGGACTATAGTTAATAGTACAATTATAAAAATGTGCTTTCATCAATTGTAACAAATGTTCCACACCAATGCAAGGATTAATAATAGAGTGGTATATGGGAAGCAGGATTGTTCCGTAAACCCACAACTTCCCTAATAAACTAAAAAAAAAAAAAAAAGACTTAAGAGATGAAACTAAGCAAACTAACAAAAACAAAACAAAACAAAACAAAAAATCAACAACCCCTGAGGTGAATTATGGCCTTTGGTTAAGATTGAGTCCATTTTCAAATGGGAAACTTTTTCTGTGTTCTCAAGAAAGCAGCCATTAAAAGATCCAGGATATCCGTTTCTTATTCCTGGCAGGTCTGAGGGACCTCATGTGTGGAAAGTGTGTCAGGGAAGGGAAGAGGAAGAGAGAGAAAGGAGAGAGAACAAACACAGCTTGACTCAGAGATGTTTTCATTATGAATGACAAATAAAAAACTAAAATCTAAAAACGACACTATTTATAACAGCATAAAAAATCATATATGTAGGAATAAATCTAACAAAAGATGTATGAAACTGCTACACAGAAAACATTGAGAGAAATTAAATAAATGAAGAGATAGACCCTGCTCATTGTTTGGAAGAGTCAGTATTGTAAGATGTCAACGTTCCCCAAATTGATTTAGAAATTCAGTGCAACCCCAATAGAAATTCCAGCAGGTTCTTTTAGAAATTGACAAGTTGATTCTAAAATGTATGTGAAAATGCAAGAATAGTCAAAAAATCTCGACGCACAAAGCTGAAGGTCTTATACCATTAGAGATCAAGACGTGTACATTTATGATAATTCAGACAGTGTGGCATTGGCTCAAGAACAGATATTAGTTATTAGACAATAAACTAATGGAGCAAAATAGGGTTCAGAAATGAATCCACACACAGTGGTGATATTGAAGGGCTGTGTCTGTGAGATATCCACATAGAAAAAAAATGAATCTTGAGCTCTATCTGATATATGGGTAGGGAACATTTTGTGCTTCAGTGGAAAACTATGCATTATCCATAGCACACTCTCTGAGTTATCTGACTTTGATTCTATGGCAACTATTTTACAACTCTGTAACTTGTAGATATCTGATAGCAATGCAAAATTCATGAAAATAAATTCCGCTGGGGAGGGCCAACCCTCCCCCACCACACATGGAAAAACCAGTTTTGCCTTCATTTGCACATTGATTTCAATATTCCTGATCTATAACTGTGTCTGTCTTTTGGATTCTCCTTTGAATTGGTTGTACACTTTACCAGTTTCCTCATTAATGAGTTAAATAAATTCTTTAACATGTAATCATTTTTATATCCTCATGATAGTCATAATATGACCTTTTTGGGAAAATTATCTTTTAACAATGTACAAAAATTAATTCCAGATGGATTGCTAATCTAAATGTTAAAGGTAAAGCAACAAAGGTTTTAGGATATTATAAAGGAGAATATATTCTTGATTTTGAGGCAGCAAAGATTTCTAACATTGAACACACAAGCAATAACCATAAAAGACTGATAAAGCAGACTTCATTAAAATTAAGAATTTTTCATAAAAAAAATCACTAGGAGAGTAAAAAGGCAAGCTACAGAGTGGGAGAAGATATTTGCATTATGTTTTTTGACAAAGTTGTATATATAATCTCCTACAAATGAATAAGAAGACATCCAAAAAGAAAAATGAGCAAAAGACATGAAGAGGATCATTACAAAAAAATATAGCCAAATAGCCAATAAACCTAAGAAAAAATGCACAGTCTTATTAGTCTTCAAGAAATACAAATTAAAACCACTGCACACCACCAGAAGGGCAAAATGAAAAGATCGACGTCATGGTTGAAAAGGAATTGGAGAAATTGGATGTCTTAAACATTGCTGGTGGGTGTATAAATTGGTATAACAATTGTAGAAAATTCTTTGGCAATACCTCTTAGTGAAGCACATATATACCCATTCTATGATCTAGCAATTCCATTTTCAGCTGTGTATGTGTATGTATGTATATGTACCAAGAAATCATATGAGAATGTTTAGAGCAATTTTATCCCTACTAGCCTCTATTGGTTTTGTGTGGCTGCCATCACAAATTACCACAAACCGAGTGGTTTAAAACAACAGAATTGTTTTCTCTAACAGTTCTGGAGGTCAGAAGTCTGAATCAAGGTGTCGGCAGGGCTGCATTTCCAGGAAAGGTTCTGTTCCATGCCTCTTTGAGCTCCTAGCTGCTGCAGGCCTCCTTAGCTGTGGTTTCTTTGCTTCAATCTCTGCCTCCTTCACATGCCCTTAACTCTTCTGTTTGTGTAGACATGCCCTCTTCACTCTCATAAAGACACTTGTCATTGGATGTAGGGCCCACCCAGATAATCCAGGATGAGCTCCTCATCTCAATGTTCTTAATTTAATTATACCTGCAGAGACGCTTTGGTCTGGGGATCAGGACGTGGACATATCTCTTAGGGGCCATCTACAGAGGTCCCAACTAGTGACAACCTAAGTGTCCTTAAACCGTGGAATGAAGAGGAAATTGTGGTACATCCAGACATGGAACACTATAAAATAAAGATGAATATCATAAATGAAAGGAGCCATACCCAAAATAATAACTAATGTATGGTTCCATTTATATAATGTTGAAAAATAGCAGAACTAATCTATGGAAATAAAAGTTAGGGTAGTGGTTTTCTTCGATTTGGAGAGCAAGGGAGACTTCTGGAATTGCTGATATTGCTCTATTTCTTGATCCAGGTGATGAAAATTCACCAAGCTGAACATTTTTGTGCACTTTTCTGCATATATGTTTATAATAAATTTTTCTTTTTTCTTTCCTTTATTAACGGTGTGCTACATTTTAATAAGGAAGTTTGTTTAAAAAAATCTGCACCTATCTTATACATTTTTCTTCTATTTTTGTGTGTATATATATATATTCACACATTAGATTTCAATGCATATGTTAATTAAAAAGTATGACTATTAGAATGATATTTTCTTTCTCATTAGGGGTTTAAGCAGTACCATCTCTCAGAAGTATTTGTTCTTGGGACATTGCATGTACTTTTTTTTTTTTTAATTCATTTTTATTGAGATATATTCACATACCATGCAGTCATACAAAACAAAGCGTACATTCACTTGTTTACAGTACCATTATATAGTTGTGCATTCATCCCCCAAATTAATTTTTGACACATTGCATGTACTTTTAGTCTAATAGGTCTAGCAGATATCATTAGAAATTTGGGGAGTATAAATAAGCATACTTGCAAAACTGGAGCTGCTGGAAGAAAACATGACCCAGCAGTGCCATGGAAGGGGTTGTTTTATAACTTGTCCATCCAATTTTTCTGGTGGCCTTGGTGTCATTGGCTTTCCTTGGTGAAGGCACCCTCCCCACTCTGAGTATGAGTGGTTGTGATAGTGGTGGGAGGTGTTACTTCAGGGTGAATTCAGACTTAGGCAGGGTGTTAAGTCTCTTGGGAAGGGTGAGGAGTGGGTTTTCCTGAAGATGGGTGGAGACCCATAGAAAGGAGTATCAAGGCAGGTAAGAAGTGGGCACTTCGGAGAGAATCTGGTTAGCCTGATACTGCTGCTTAGAGGGGACCCCTAGATAAAGAGATTTATTCTGGGTTGCTCCCCCTTGGATGCTGTAAAAAGTAGTAACTTGGGTTCAGCTTTAAGCTCCCAGACCTACTCTGTAATCCCTTGGGGTCAAAAGCCAATGTACCCATTGGCCTTGTGCCATGTTGCAATATCAAAAGGGTAGAGGAGTTGGGGGGGTGCTGCTCACATCTGCCGTGGAGGGGTCTGTGCCCAGGGGCCCCAGCTGTTGAGAGAGTGGAGGCCCGTGGCTGATAGGGGAGAAGCTGGGAAGGGAACAAGACCCCGAGGGTTAGCTTCCAAGGGGACGACCCAAGGGGCGATAAATACTCAAAACTTCTGCTTTGCCCCTAACTCTGGACAGGTGGAGTGGATTCACCTCTACAATGAACACATATTTCTTTTATAATTAGATCAAATAAACAAACATTATATTTTAGAAAGTTTGTAATATGGGGTTAGTGCTAACGGAGGCAGTGGCAGGGATGAAATGGACTGACCAATGGTGTAAAAGTCATCCGTGTCTGTTCCACTCAACTTGAGCTGCTCTCTATTTGCAAGGAATTGGGGGGACTAGAAACTGTAATGCAAAGGTGAGGAACACATTTCTTGCCTTGAGATGCTTAAAAGCAAATAAAGTAAGTGCTGAACCAAGGTACAAGGACTAATCTAGGGAGTATGAAGAGGAGAAGAAATCCAACCCGGGGTGTGGAAGGATACGATAGGTAAACAGGCAGAATCTTTTGAGCTTAATGATTTAGACTAGGATTGCTTGTGATTTTTATGAATATTTAATATAAAATTCTTTAAACAAACTTATGTTATTTAGCTAACTTTCCTGAGCAAGTAGTAGATAATCTTCCAGCTGATATATCCACCGGCATTATGGTTGGGCCAGTGTTGGAAGTGGAGACGTTGGTAAGATGGTGGTGAGCATAGGATGGAACCCATCCTACAAGAATATGAAAAAGTCCATGGAAACTCACATTATGCATACCTTCAAAGAGGACTTCTATGGGGAAATGCTCGATGTGGCCACTGTTGGCTACATCAGACCAGAAAAGAATTTTGATTCTTTAGAGTCACTTATTTCAGCAATTCAAGGTGATATTGAGGAAGCCAAGAAACAACAGGAAATACTGGAACATTTGAAACTTAAAGAAGACAATTTCTTCCAGGTTCCTAAAAGCAAAATAATGAATGGCCACTGCTGATAAATCATCTTATTTATTCATTCACTGTTTTCTAGTATTTGTATTTCACTGCTCACAACTACTCAGTCTCATATTGGCTATATTTTAAAATTCAATCATTTTCCTGTAGCTGTGAATTTTTAGTTTAAACAGTGCAATGCAATTGCTATATTTATGCTTCAGCTGTTAAACCCATCATGCCACAGTACTAAAAAGATTTCATTTAAAAATCAAGATTCTTTTTTATGTTATATGTTCATTAAAAACTCTTTCAAAGCTTTCTAAAATGTACCACTTAGAAAGGTCTTAGGTTTCTTATGAATATAAAGTGTGGGTAAGTGAGGGTGAAGGGCAAATCACTAGTTTGAGATGAGACATATGATTTCTTGTGGTAAAATATCAGTATGTTTGTATGTACTTGTATATAGCATGTGCTGCTAAACAGAGCAGGCTTGTAGAAGTAAATGCATTAAACAGGTTTGATAGTCTATTATAAACCTAAGAGGAAAAATCCAGACTCTGTATTTTTGATAATTGTGCATTGATTTTTTTTTCACATTAATATATTGTATTATAGACATGAAGACTTGTGAAATTCCGTTTCAGTTATTTCCTTCATGAGGTGGAATTATTGTACTCTGTTCCATTTTTACATAGACCTGCCTCAATTCTGAATTTTCTTGACTTCCTCCTTCCACTACTTTTTTTGTTTGTATTTTAAGACAAAGACAAATGAATGTTTTTCAAATCTGTAATCCTCATTTTTGTGTCAGATACTTTTCTCCTTTTTAAGAGGAGATAGTCTTGTTATTCAACATTTTTCTTGAGTGGTAGTTTTTTCTTTTAAACAATTGTCAGTGTCGAGTTTTTCATTTTGTTTTTTCCATTTAGATTAGCTTACAGCTGTACACTTACAAGAGATTGAATCTATCTTTACCATTCCATTCTTTCACTATATGGACAGTGATGGCCATGCATATCTGCAATGCACTTTTAGGAGAAAAAAAAACTTCTTTAGGTTTCAAGATTTAATTGAGCATATAATGTATGCCAGTTTCTTAAAGAACATAAAAATCCTTGGGATTCCCCTCCCCTGAAAATATTTAAGAGCCAGTGCAACTAGGAAAGAGCTTGAAAGTTATTTATTTTTCATGTAATTAACGTGCCTGAGAAAAATCTTAACTCTGTAGTTGTGTATGTTCAGTGCCAGTCTAAGGACTGCCTGCAGCTTGGGGGAAAAGCATAAATAATAAAATTCTAGTTAAATAATCTTCATCTCATACATTTTCCTTCCTGCTAACTATGTGATTTCTGACTATTTGAGTTCTTTTTGTTTATGTAAGCAAAAATTTGAAATTGAAATTTGGGAAATTAATGTTACAGATTGCTTTGGTCCCCTGAATAAAACAGTCATTGCATCATTGTTCTCTTTAGCACTGATTTGCTGGAAAGAAGGGGCAGTTTATAGAACATTTTAAAGATGAATAACAACTCATCATAAATCAGTTTTCCCTAATCTGTATAAATGAGTTAGAATAAAGTAAATAGAAAAACATCAAAAGTCACATCAATTAGGGGGAAACATGGATAAGTTCAGTTGCTTGTATTTTACTTTATGGTGTATGACTTTGTGGAAAACCACTTTGTGGCATTTTTCATTTCTTTATAAAAATATTTTTAAAATATAATTTAACGTTAAAAATAAAATACTTGAACAACAACAACAAAAAGAACTAAGCTAGGAAGCGAGAAGCAATTCCGAATGGGAGAGGCATAAGGGAAGGCAGTGTGCCGAAAGTGGGAAGCTAAGGAGTAAAACTTTTCTATAGCCTTTTTGTTAGGTCTTCTCTGAAGGGTCTCAACAAACTGCAAAGAAAATCCTTTGCATCAGGTCTGATGCAAGCTTTTGTTAAAACAAGGTAATGCAATTCACAAGATGGTAGGGGAACTGGTTAGCCCGGTACCTGTTGACTATGGTTTTTTTGTTTTTTTTAATTAACTTTATTTATCAAAAAACAAAACAAAACATTTCCAAACAAAACAAAACAAAGGAATAGGAAAAACAAATATCCTGAAATAGCTTCATTGCTTCCAATATGCTCCTATGATACCACTAGAAAATTAATGAACCATAGTCATTCCTGAGCATTCCCATATCATTAAGATTACCCTCAATATCTTATCTGTTCTTATTAGATTATTGTCCCCCCTTCACTAGCTGCTGTTTATCTCTAGGTCCCCTATATTCTACAACATAAGACACTTGTTTTACATTTTTCACAGAGAGCACGTTAGTGGTAACATACAATGTCTCTCCTTTTGTATCTGACTTATTTCAGTAAACATTATGTCCTCAAGTTTCATCCATGTTGTCATATGCTTCACGACCTCGCTCCTTCTCACTGCTGCATGGTATTCCATTGTATGTATGTACTACATTTTGTTTATCCACTCATCTGATGTAGAACATTTAGGTTGTTTCCATCTCTTGACAATTGTGAGCAATGCTGCTATGCACATCGGCTTGCAAATATCTGTTTGTGTCACTGCTTTCAGGTCCTCTGGGTAAATACCGAGAAGTGAAATTGCTGGATCATAGGGCGATTCAATACCTGGTTTTCTGAGGAACTGCCGAACTGTCTTCCAGAGTTGCTGAACCGTTATACAGTCCCACCAGCAATGAATAAGAGTTCCAATTCCTCCACATCCTCTCTAGCATTTGTAGTTTCCTGTTCGTTTAATGGCAGCTATTCTTATTGGTATGAGATGGTACCTCATTTTGGTCTCGATTTGCATAACTATGGTTTTTATCTGCACATGGCCAGTCACTGGGGCAGTGGAAAGAGATCCTAATGCCAGACCCCACAAAGCAGGAAGCCCGTGCTGCTTTAGCCCACACCTGGAACTCATCTTTCTCAACCAAGTGGGCAGGAGGCTGAGGCAGCTGGAGCTGGGCCGGGAGAAGCCAGGGTGCTATTTACCAAGCACCCCAGCGTGTGAGTCACTGTGTTGGACATTTGTCACCACACCCCAGAGTCTGAAGCAAAGGAGAGAGACGACCAGCCATTATTAGCAGCTCCTCCCTAGGGATGACGCGTTAGCCAGCCAGTGGTCTCTAGCTCCCAGAAATGATTTCTGAGCTATTATTTCTGCAATTGGAGATAATGAAGAGCTGTGGGGAGGGGTGGTTGGCAGCTAGCAGGGCAGTGACGCTCCCTCTCTGTACCCCGCTTCCTCCCCACCCTCCACAGGGCCCTACCAGATCTCTTAGTGAGGAAAAGTCTTCCCAGCTGTGCCTGAACACAAATCTAAGCACTCAGCTTGGCAGCCTTGCCTCTTCCTATCTGCAGCCCGTAGAAAGGCCCAGAAATGGTTTCAGTAGCTGGCATCAGGGCTCTCTGCTCAGCTGCTTTTGTAGGAGGTCAGGTTTTCCTGTCGAACCTGCCAGACACCTTGTCCGTGTGCTCACTGCTGCCTGAAACTCTTTTCTTCTTTCAGTCAGAGCTGGAGGCGGGCAGATTGGGGAGAGAGAGCCATCACCTCACCGCACCTAGACTGTGGCAGGTGTTTACAAAGACTCAGGAAATTCACCAAACCTGGGAGGGGTCAGCAGCCCCAGGACAGCCTGGCCCAGTATGAAACAGAAATGGAGGGAGGGCCCCCAGGTGTCAATCAGCCTCTCCTGTAGCTGTACACGCCCCAGCCTAGACTGTGGGTTTGTAAAATTGGGAGAAGATAGCCTCTTACTACTGGGTGGACAGTAAGCGAGCCTTGAGGGACAATGTGCTCTGGACTGCAGGTGGACAGAAACCCCCACCAAGCTCTCTAGAGGGCAGTAAGCCAGCCCTGGGGCACATTCTGTGCAAAGCTCCCAGCTTCTCTCTTCCGCATGAATTTCCAGTTGCTACCTCGTGAGCCCCACTTGTAGATGTTAGCCCCTGCCTGTGTCCAGGATCTGGGCGAGAAGGATCTTGATTTCTCCTGGGGAGTGAGGCACCCCTGCCCTCCCCTGACCTACCACCTCTGCTTTAACCACGGAGTCTATTTGGGTCTGACAGAAACCCAAACACATGAGGTCATAAGGTGCTAATAATTTTTCCTTCCTCTCCTGCTCCCTGTCCCTCTCTAACCCTTTCCATGAGTGGAAGAGATGCTTTGTTTCATACTCAGCCAGCGAGGCTGTCCACTAGGTCTCATGCCTTGTCTTCCTTATTGTGGGAGCAGCACTAAAAATGTGAGTGTGGGTGTGGGTGTGTGTTGGAGGAGGGGGTGAGGCCAGAACTGAAAAACTTATTCCCAGAGTGAGTTTGACCCCAGATCTATGACTTTGTCCAGCTGTGACTTAGTGTAGCAGTAGACCAATCAACTTGGAATTCAGTGTCAATTTAGAATAGACCCTGTATTAGTTAGGGTTCTCTAGGGAAACAGAATCGACAAGAGATATCTATAAATATAAGATTTTATAAAAGTGTCTCTCACAACTGTGGGTATGCATGAGTCCAAATTCCGTAGGGCAGGCAGCAGACTGGCATCTCCAATGAAGATGTTGAATGAAGTCCTCAGGAACAAACTGGCAACTTTGATGAACTCCTCAGGAAACACTTCACTGGTTAGCTGAAGTCATCTTCTGCCTCGCTTAAAATTCTTCAACTGATTGGATTAAATCCAGTTGATGGCATTCTCTCATTGTGGAAGACACCCCCTTCATTGATGTAATCAGTCACAGCTGCAGCCAATTGACTGATGATTTAAAAACCAGCCACAAATGTCCTTGCAGTAACGGTTAGGCCAGTGCTTGCTTGACCAGACACACCTGGGCACCATCACCTGGTCAAGTTGACACATGAACCTAACCATCAAAGACCCCAACCACAGGTAAGAGGTGGGCAGATTGGGACTAGAGTCCCCAGGTGAAATGAGTGAACAGTACCTGGCTGTGGCCTGCCATCCTGGTGGCCACTGGGCTACTTCTGCTCATAACTGCCTCACAGCTTGAAGTGCAGCCTGATCACGTCACTGCTCAAAATCCTCTGAAGTCTGGCTCACCCCAGTCTAACACGATGGGACAATCTCCTCGACAATATCTGTGATCTGGGCTCACCTACCTCAGCTGTCTTATCCCCAGGACCCGTCCCTCCAGTGTCCTTCCAAAGTATCCTACATTCCAGCCACATGGGGAGCCTTTAACCACTGAACATTCCATGAACTCTCTGGCCTCCATGGCTTTGCTTAGGCTTTTTTCCTGTTCTTTCCTCCTAATATGCTCTTCCCATATGTCCCCTTCTCTGCCAGTCAAATGTTATATTCTTCAGGCCCAACTCAATGCCCCCCCCCTCAGAAAAACCTACCTATGTAGCAAAATCGCTCTCCTGAAAACATCCAAAGCATATCTATTCACACAGGACTTCCTTTAGTGCATTTATCACCGTGTGCCTTGGAAATGGACCTCATTTGAGCTCTGTGCCCTCAGGCATATACATGGACATAGAGTAAGTTCTAGCACATACATGGCATGGAGGAAGTTCTCAATAAATCTTTATGCAATGAAATGAGCCAGGAGGTTAAATAAGGTTCATGGATCCTCAAAAAGGGGCAATGGTATCCAAACAATAGAGTCTTGGTAGGCTTTCCTGCCGCTTAAGTAGCTGGTGTCTCCTTCCCTTCTCCCTGTCAACGTTAAATATTTATTACATACTAACTAGGACTTTCCCACACAATGATCACCCCCGGCCGCAAATCTGAGGAATACAGATGCCTTCCCAATGTTCTACATTGTAAAAGGAAATGCCATGTACTCAGAGTTGCTGGAATAATCTGCAAACTCTTCAATTCAATGGTACCTCCTAGTACGTACTGTGTACCCAGCTTCTCCTACGGCCTGTGGAAGAGAGAAGAAAACTAAGCCACCCTGGTCCCTGCCCTTAAATGGGCTATGGGAAGTCAAACCTTGGAGAACTCTGAGTGAAGCCTGGCAATGGGTAGAACTTGGATAGGCAGAGAGGACAGTGAGGGCAGCCAAGGAGACAACAAAACCAGTACAGGTCTGGAGGTAGGAAGATTATCTGGCTCCAGATTTTTTTGTTCATGAGATAAAAGAGCTGGCGTTAGGGTGGAGCCAAAATAGGAAATTCTTGAAATCTCTGTCTGAGGTTAATGCAACTGGAGGTTGCTTTAGTTTCCTTGTTACTAAAGCAAATACCACACAATGGGTTGGTTTAAACAACAGGAATTTATTGGCTCAAGGACTGAAGGCTAGGAGAATTTCAAAACACAGGCGTCAACAAGGTGATGCTTTCTCCTTGAAGACTGTGGGGTTCTGGTCTGGGGCTGGCTGCCAGGTGACCCTTGGTCCTTGGCTTTTTTGTCACACGGCAATGCACATGGCACTGTCTTCTTTCTCCTATGAGTTTCTTTGACTTTCAGCTTCTTCTCACTTCTTTCCATCTGACTTTCTTTCTGCTTATAAAGGACTCCAGTCAGCCTGATTCAGTGGGGCCACACCTTAACTGAAGGAAACTTCAAGACAGCCTATTTACAATGGGTCCACACCCACCAGAATGCCAACCAAGAATATGTCCACACTGGGGTAAACAATTCAATCCACCACAGGGGTGAAGCACCACTGCAGGATTAACAGAGGGTGAGTGAAGCAATGTGCAGTGTGGCTTTGAGGGACAAGCGCCTGGACACCAGCTGGGCAACTAGCAGTAGTCCAAGACTGGGGGTTCTGAGGATCTGAAGAAGCACAGGGCGCAGTCAAAACATCAGACTGGGAGTTAGGAGACCTGGGTTCCAGTCCTGGATCTGCTACGGGAGCTTGACCAAGTCCCTTCTCTATCTGGGCCTTTCTTTAGAAGTGACCTTCACAATCTGACAAGGACAGTTGACCCCGTGAACTAGGATATTGGAAATGAAGGGAAGCTGCCTCGCTAATGGACTTTTGGAAGAAGGAAGTGGCTGAGTGGGGGCGCCCAGAGATAAAGAGGAGGGAGGGAGCGAAGAGTGCCCCTCCAGGAGAAATGGGGAACCCGGGGAAGGGCCTCGGGTCCTCTGCTTTGGCAATCCCATTTTCAGTTCCTCCTTTCTTCAGGTTCCCCAGCTTAGCCTCGCCTTATTTGGTGAGGGCAGGGCAAAATAGGCCACGCCCACCCGGCTTCACAGCCCCTCCCCCTGCACCTTCTCCTCTTAGGCTCTCAGCACTCCTCCTCCTTTCCCACGCACCTGGCACCGTTTCTGCTCCCGCTTCCTCACCTTCCTTCTCATCTTCATGGTTACCGGGCACTGTGCTAAAAACGCCGATGCATTTTTAAAACAGCAATTTTATGAGATGACTCTGATCTGCACCAGGTCACACGCCTACCAGATGGCGAAGCAGTGATTAGAAATTAGGTCGGACTCCTGCGTCAGGGCTTTGGCGAGACCCTGTTCGACCGTGCGACCCTTGGCATCCCGGCACCCCATCCCTCCCCCTCTACCTCCCAGATCTGAATCTTGGAAGCCCCAGCCCCTTCCCACGCGCCCTGCCTGCTCCTGCCGCTCCCGGGGCGTTCTGGGTGTACCCGGGCTGCCTGCGCGCGGGAGGCCGGGTGGGGGCGCGGGCAGGTGGGGCGTGGCCGGGGCCGGGAGGGGCGGGCCCGGGAGGGGGCGTGGCCGGAAGCTTTAAAGTGGCTGGGGGTTGCGGCGGGGTTGGCCAGGGAGTCTGCGGGCGGCGATCTTCTCTTCATTCCGGAGCGGTCTGCGGCTCGGTCACCATGTCCCTGGTGTCCTCGGCGGGCCGGGGCCCGGGGGCCGTGTGGTCCCCAACCCATGTGCAGGTGACGGTGCTGCAGGCGCGGGGTCTGCGGGCCAAGGGGCCGGGGGGCACGAGCGACGCGTACGCGGTGATCCAGGTGGGCAAGGAGAAGTACGCCACGTCGGTGTCGGAGCGCAGCCTGGGCGCGCCCGTGTGGCGCGAGGAGGCCACCTTCGAGCTGCCGCCGCTGATGTCCGCCGGGCCCGCGGCCGCCGCCACCCTGCAGCTCACCGTGCTGCACCGCGCGCTGCTCGGCCTCGACAAGTTCCTCGGCCGCGCAGAGGTGGACCTGCGGGAGCTGCACCGCGACCAGGGCCGCAGGAAGACGCAGTGAGTACGCGCAGAGGGAGGGGGCCGGCGGGGGAAGGCCCGGGTCCTGTGTGTGTGTGTGGGGGGGGGGTCGGGCCTTGTGGGTTTGGTTGAGGAGCAGCATTGAGCTCTTGGAAATCAGGGGCGGCACCCGGGGCGTTTTGTAATCTGTAGGACGCCACTTCGTGCCCGGCACATAGTAAGCATTTGCTGGATTTTTGATGAATTGAAAATGTATGTGGGCAGGGAAATTCCTCTTACTTCTGTGTGCGTGCGTGTGTGTGTGCGTGCTTGTGTGTGTGTGTGTGTTTACTACACGCAGTACGTGGAAAGTGGTTCCGCTGGACTGGACACCTGGAGCTGGGATTGAATGGGCCAGGCCACAGCAAGGGTTAACAAGAGTGATACCCGCCGGCAGCTAACCCTGGGACGCAGTGGGAACATTACAGTGGGCGGTTGGGGGTTGGGGGGATCTGGCTACCCCTATGTTAATTATACCCACCCGCCAAGAAGTTGGTGAACAACTTGGTCTTTCCTTTCTAGCTGAAAATATTAGCGGCTTGCCCTGGGCACCAGATAAGCGAGGATTTCCCGGTAATGGCGGGAGCCTGGTTCAGCCTTGGCCCAGCCAGCTGGGAAGTAGGCGAGGTTTCCCTTTGGAGTTTGCCAGCTCCTCACTCCGGCGGGCTCCTGGGGGGTGACTGCTCACCTGTTCCTCCCCAGTCAAGGGTTCCACGTCGGATCTCTCCCTTCCTCGGGGAAGGAAGCAAAAATCAGTTCACCCCAAGGTGACTTCTTTGTTCTCTTTCACAGGTGCTCGGAATGGGCAATGCTTAACCCGGTGCAACAATTGATAGCTGTGCTTCTCTGGTATACCAGAAGTTAGCCTTGTTTAGCTTACTTGGGTTACTTTGCTGGACCTTCAGTATGTAAACCAGCCGTTTTACCATCTAAACCCTACCGTTTGTGAAGCACACTGAGTCACCTTGTGCATTTTAGACTAACACACAATATTTTAACTTTCTCTTGGGAGGGTTTGAACTTAGCAGGGTCCCGTGTTTGGATGGTGGGTCTGGTTTCAGCATGCTTGCTTGCAGAGGTTATACCCGATTCACTTATCTGGCCAAAGATGCTTTTCTGGGCTCAAATCCGATTAAAAAAAAAAAAAAAAAAAAAGAGAGCCTCTAAGTGGGTATGGATTGGGGGATCTCCTGGCATCAAGTTACCAGCCTTAAGGAGAGCAGTGTCCAGGAGCTGAAGCAATGAGAGTTTTCCACCTGATTAAATGACACTTGGGACTTTGGGTTGGCTTCCTTTCCTGCTTCACCTGGTGCTGCTGGCCATCCTTTGTCGAGCCCCATCCCAGGATGTGTAGATATTAACTTCCATCTCTGCCATTGGTTTCCATGGAGCATTTTATCCCTTTGAAAGATATAGCGCATCTCCCTGCTGGAGATGGAGATTCCAGGTTCCTGGGTCTGGTGCCTGCTTTGGTCCTGACTCATTGTTGTGCTTCACGCTGCTTGGTCTCTGAACCCCCCAATTTCCCTATTTATAAATGGAGCTTGTTGCCAGATTTAATGGGTAGCTCAAGATGGTTCTGGGTTCCCAGATTAAAAGGGCTATTGTGTAGAAACAAAAGGTTCTGTAACTACATTGTGAGAGATGAAAACCCCCCTTAAGCTTCGTTTTTCAGATCCTCTACGAGGTAATCCTAAACCTAGATGGTTAGTTACTCCTTTTCTATCATGTGAGCTGATTACACTCAGTTACAGTATCGACTGGCAGAAAGGTGGTGTTTAGTTGATGGGTTTTTAAAACTGCGAAAGAAGGCTTTTCTTCTCTACCAGTAGGCAAAATTGCAAGCTTTCCATTCACCACTTCTGGAACTTTCCAAGGGGCTGGGGCAACCCCATTGAACTAAGCCTGTCTGCTGCCCTGGTAAAACATAATGGCTGCCCTAGATGGCTGAGCTTTGGAGAATGGGATCGCACGCTTTCACTCACAGTAGCCCAGGAGATGCAGAAGTTTAACAGAAACTGGTTGGGCCAGGAAAGTCACTTAAACTAGTTATTAACGGTTGACTCCACCTTAGACATTAAAAACTAGAAACAAGACGAAAACTCAGACCTTGGTCTATAAGTATGTGTGTCTGATTTAATTTCTAGCAAAAAAAGAGTTGCTGCTACAGAGATTGACTTTTGTCTTGGATACAGAAGCTGAAACTTAAGGCTTGAAGAACTAACCACGCTAATATTTCTGTTTGCTCTCCTTATAAGCCCCTATCTGTCATATTTATTTGGAATCAAGAGACTGCTTTGTATCATGTCTCAGAATTTGCAGACCTCAAGTTTAGTGTGATAATACTACATTAAAACACCAATCAGAGACAGACATATAGATAGGATACATATGAAAGGGAAGAGAGCATGCCCTTTTAGTTAATAAGAAATCAGAATGAATTGATTTTTACATTTAAACATCTGCTAGAGATGTGAGATCTCAGTGGACCAAGGTAAATAAAGGAGTAAATGGAAATCACTTGAATCCATAGTCATACCACAAATCTGAATCTGGGAGGCATAGTCAGATGACCACATGTAGGAATCTCTGGTCAGTTCTAGTCTCATGTAGTTTGAGAAACCCTTTTAGCATGCTAAGAGCAAGAAACTTTGGGGAAGTAGTCTCTAAGGACAGATTAGCCTAGTGAATGGAAGGCCATTGTGTAATTAAATACCATGAAACTTAATAGTGTTAACAGTCTTCCAGATAGTTTGAATGATGGAGGGTAGTTTTATTTCTATTGAAAATTGGAGAGGGAATTCAGTTACATATGAAAGCATTTCGGTATTATAAAAGTTAGATGTTTTGAAGCACTATTAAGTATACAGTGAGATGCTGAGATAGTTGCCAAGAGAAATTTGGATTATTAAAAAGAAAAAAGGGCTAGGCAGTTGTTTTTTCTGGGAGAACTGAATATATAGAAATCACTTCAAAGATGACCACAAAGATCTATAATTTACAAATTATGAGAAATCAATATCTGTGCTTATTATGCCTTTGGGCTTTGTAAGTACATTTAGAGTTTCATAACAGATTGGAAAATCTGAGCAAGGTTGTGCACTGGTTAAGTCTTTTCCTTCTTGGGATTCCCCTGATAGAAAACAGTGGGCCTTACTGGAAACTCACCTTCCTCTCACCAGTCACAGTTCCCTCCCACCCTAGTTTAGAAAACTGATTGCTCAGTGCTCAAGACTGTTTTCTCTGTAAGTCCTGGGATAAACAGTCCTAACCTGCTTATAGCAAAGGAATGAAATGACTAAGAAGGGGGAGGGTACCTCAGAGTTTTTGACTGATGTAAAAGTTGTTCCTTGATGTTTCTTTTTATGGTGTTCTTTGATTATGATTTCATTTTAAAACATGCAGTTAGCATGGGAAAAATTCTAACTGCAGCTTTTCCTTCCCATCTTTAAAGTTCATCCGTTCTCTTTAAAGTTCATCCGTTCTCTTAGTAAATAGTTTTTAATGCCTACTGGGTGCCACACACTGGGTTGGCATTGTAAACAGTGGTGAACAAAACAGGTGTGATCCCTTCCGTCATGATGCTCAGCCTTTTGTGGGAGTCGGGGACAGACATTTAAACAAATGAACTCGTAAATAATCATGTATTGTGGTAAGTATTGTGGAGAAAGAGGACAGGATATTGCTAGAGAAAAGAGCAGGAAAGACGTGATTTAAAGGAGACTGAGGAGCTTTTCAAAGCTTGAGACCTGAAAAATGAAGGATTTTTCTAGGGAAGCAGCCTGTGCAAAGGCCCTGCAGCGGGAACACCTGGGAAGCTGGAGCGACATATTTTTGGAGATTCAGTTGACCGGACTTGAGATGGATTGGATGTAAGAGGAGTAAGAGGAGATGATAAGAAATGAACAAATAAAATAAGGAGACTTACGCAGTTGAAAGTGAACCAGGAAGTGGTGGCTGCTTTCTTTGCCCAACAGTTTCTGTGATACGAGGGTGAGGTCACCATTAGCAAGACAACTTTGGGCAGTGACACCCGTGAGTTGCGTCTTGTTGGAGTGAATTAGTAGGAGATACCATTGAAACCAGGGTGTATACATGTGTGGCCTCAACTACTTAAATAGCTTTAATACAGGCTAGGTCTTTTTTTGAAATACTGGAGGTGGCTTAATCTGACTGCTGTGCTCCAGCATAGCTGATGAAGTCGGTGCTTCAAGGAACATAGGACTAAGAGAAGGAAAAAATAATATATAACATAAGGAAAGATAAACCTACTAATGAAAAATAAAACTATGAGGCAAGTAAGTGAACCATTTATATATTTTTCACAAGAGGGAATGTAAGTGTAGAAAAGAATCTTACGCCTTTTTCATTTTGCTTAAACTTCCTTTTGGTAACAGACTTTCTTTTAACATTTTTTAAATTGTAAAATATAATATATATATAGAAAAGTGATAACTTTCAAAGTACAACTTAACAAATAGCAAATTTTGAAGAATGTTATGGGTTACAGTTCCACCATTTCAGTTATTTCCTTATTGTGAAATATGACATATATACAGAAAGGTGATAATTTTCAAAGTATGATTTAACAAGTAGTTACATAGCACATTTCAAACAATGGTAACAGACTCTTACTGTATTTCTATAACTACCATCAGAGGTCAATTTTTAGAAAAAAGTATCTGATATGTGATTTTAATTATAATTATTAAATTAAAAATATTTTAATTACTTTAAAAACAATACATGAGCTTATTAAAAATGTTATCAACTCCAACACATATTTGCTGATCTCACCCTTACTCCTTCTGTAACCTCAGATGTCTTTTAAAATACTCTCATTTTAATTGCTGCGTGTTCTGGAAAATCATGCTTCCCACCGTGTGCTTCTGGAGAGACAGCTAGCTCTGGCTTAGCTCCCGAAGGGGTCAGAGCCCTAGCCCCGGATGGAAAGAGTGATAGGTCATTTTACGCCTTTTCTTCATCTTAGAGCAACTCCCTGGCCTTTGGTTCTGGGCCTGGAACATGCCTCTGAATCTCAGGCCCTATGAGATCCCCCCAAATCAACACTCAGACCTCAGAATGGGCCTGTGAAGAAAACCAGCTGCCAAAGGATAATCTATCTTGGAAAACACTTGGCCATGGGATCCAGCTGAATCTGGAAGCTCAAACTTGACTTTCACTTGCTTCTCCCTTGGGCAGGGACGACTTCTGCCTTGTTCTGTGCTGTGTGACCCAGCTGTGTCTTTGTGAGGGAGGGAGGGAGTGGGTGGGGGTTCCTGTAGGCCCAGAATGGACCGTGCAAGCTTACGTGGAGCTCCACGAATTAAGGACTAGAGGTGTCCAAAGTTTGAGGTCAAAATTCCTTCCCCCAGCTTTTCAGTTCTGGGTGTGGCTTCCTTATCAGTGCCTTTTCTTAACATCAAAGGGGCTAGTTACCTTCTGAGCTGGGAGGCTAATGATGCCTTTGGCAAAGGAGCCAGTTTCAGCCACTAATGAGTGGAGAAATTCCTTTCCTGCAGGGAGAAGTCAGTAGATAATCTGTTAGAGAAAAATCCAGGGCTTTAGTCTTTAGGGCATCCCTGGGGGACACATTTAGGAATGTGCCTGCGGAGAGGGGAAAAAAAAAAAGCAGCTGTAATTAAGTGTCTTTTCCTGAGTGCAGGCATTTGAGTGGGGTAGGGGGAAAGCTTTTGTATGCAATTCCAGAAGAATATTTCTGGGGGTGTGGCTGCCACGTCCTTCACTTTTTAAATTCTCTTTTATTGACAAGGCCAAAGTAGAGCAGTTAGGAAGCCTTGTCTGAAAAGGGCTCTTGTTATGGTAAAGAATGGGTGTCCTGTGCAAAGGGTGGTGGCTGGGTTCTGGGATGTTTCTCTAAGGGTGTGAGCTCCTAGAGCCCGTGAATTGTGACATAGGATTCTCTAAAATGGGCCATTTCATTTCTGCTGTTTTCCAATTTAAGACTTAAAAATGCCTTTTGGTGGCTTAGAAATGCCTTTCTAAGTCCTCTGGTTTTTTCCCTTGTTTGGACTTAATTTTGATGACAAGATAAATCGTCAATACTCTGTTCCTGTGTCAGGAACTCATAGAAGGGAGTGCATGCGTCTGTTTCTGGGGGGTATGAGAAGGTTATCTGTTGTCTGAAGTTTGCATGCTTGTTTTCTTTTGTCCTGGCCAAGGGATGGCAAACCAAACTATTGCATTCTGTTTTTTCCATTCTGAAGGTCTCTTGTCTGAAGAAATACAGTACATCACTGGCATACATTTGGGTTAATCTGGTGGTAGAATCTTAACGTTTGTAAAGAATGATAAATAGATGAACTTACTATTCTCAGAGAATCTTAAATGCTGACACCTACTGTTTCCTTTAGTCTTAGCTTATTAGGAAGTTTCGTATGGCTGTCAGTTTCGAAAACATGTCTTGATTGATAGACATAAGTAAAATAGGCCATCTTGGGTATGTCTGAGATATTTTGGGAGCCCTCTTTTTTGTCTCTCCTTCCTATGTAGAACCCCTCTTGTAAGGATCATTAAATCTTTCCACAAGTTATAGAAAAAGATACACTGATCATGGTATTTAAAAACTTATTATTTTTTTTTAATTTTGGAAATTGCATGATATAAACCAAATACAAAAGTCCCTTCAAATGCAAATTGTTGTATTTTGTATTTGCATGGATACATTTTGGGTACATAGGAATGGTTGATATCCTAAATTCCCTTTGAGAACCATCTGAATGGGTAAATTATGTGTTATGTATGCACTTCCCAAAATATCACATAGCCATTAAGGAAGATGGGTATGAAGATTGTAAGGCAATGATGTATACTGTGGAAAAATAAAATTGTACATATACCTTGGTTACACTATGGTAAGGTCTTTCCATGTATTAAGCCATTTAATCTCCATAGCATCCTTGAGAGGTGGGTGCTCTAACCCTTGTTTCGGAGAGGTTTGGTAGCTTGCCCAGTCTCTTAGCCAGTAGTTGTTAAATTGGTAAAAAGTATGCATGAAATTGAGTTCATTTCTAAAATATTATTCAAATTCTCCAGTAACATGTTTTGATTACGTTCCAAGAGATTTCTGTAGAGCAAATAATATAGGAAGGATCAAAAGCATTTTTAACTGCTTTTGTCTGTCGTGTCTCTTCTACCATGTCTTTTACCAGTTCCAAGGATCACGTTTGATGGCTATAAATGTCCTTTCGTTGCTGCTAGAATGGCTGTTCATAGGGATTAGGGTAACAATTTTAAAAAAAGAGCCACTCGCCACTCTTGTGATTTGTAAGGAGATCTTCCAAGTAGTTGACGAGGGCCACAGGAGAAGTTCCGGAATGTCTAGGGAGGACAGGTTGGTCGGTTGTTTTCTGTATTCAGTTTTAGATCATTTTGACCAGCTGCCTTCCTCAGTAATAAAACCTGCTAAACTACATAGTCTCTGTAGGGTACATTCTCCAGGCGTTTTATAGGCCGTAAACATCTGTGTTTGTTAGGCTTCTTTTCTAGGCCACCAAGAGGAGAGTTGGGTCATCTTGCCCATGTGGAATGACTTTTTCAGAGCCCTTTTAGATGTTCTCAACTGCTAACCACATGATTTTCAGCCTTGTTTTTAAATCTCTGAGGGAAACGATTGATGAATTGCTTTCTAAAATGTCTTCGTCGGAGAAACAGCGAGTGCATCGTCCGTCCCAAACATGATGATGGGGGTTCTTCCTGCTTCTTTCCTCATCTGAGGCCTAATCCCCTGTGTCCCGATGCTTGGTTGCCATGGAGGTGGCGAGTGCTACAAAGCAGGGTTGAGATTTTGAACGGGAAGTAGGTTATCCACTGGGGACACTGGATTTCAGACTGTCCCTTGACATCAACCCTAAAACACCTGAAGCATTTGCGTAACACGTAGAGCTGGTGGTCTTTCCTGCCATGCCTTGCCTGGAGCCTCCCTTGCTGGATTCAAGGATGTGGTTTTTCTCATTTTGCTGGAGAGCCCCTAATTAGGTGGTTCTTATCACCCCTTGGGGTTTGAATGAACCTTATTTGTGAAGAAATTGCATACTGTAGCAGGAGTTTCTTTTCCGTAGACCTTTATTTTCTCATGCTTCAAAAAAAGAAAGAAAAGGCAACTGTTGTCCCAATGTAAAAAGCACTTTGTGATGTTTGGTGAATGTGCTCTCTTATTTCCTTTGGGGGTGAGCTTTTTTTTGGGGGGGAGGTGGCCTCTCTATCTTTGTATTTCCAGTCCATAGCTTGCAATAGAGGCTCAAAAAAAAAAAAAAAGAGAGAGAGTTTGATTTGTATCTTTGAGGCCATCATTTCTCGGTATGTATCTGCCCTCTGGAATGTTTTAAGGGAAAGCCCTGTTTGTTTCAGCTCTAGAAGATTATTTTTGAGACATACCATTCAGTCCTTTACAAGTATAATCCTGGATGTCTGCATGTCCTTATATTTCCCTTAATAAGACAACTTTTTGAAAGTGTAGAAGAGTTAAATGACTTTTTGGATATTTTTAGTCGTTGCCTTGGTTTTGACCAAAAGAAAGAAAAAAAAAAAAAAGAGCAGTAAGGTAGCTTGTTTGGATAATACGCATTTTCGCTTGGGTTTGCCTTGACCATTTCTGGAAGGGTGTGTAAGAAACTGGTGCAAGTGGGTTCTCTCCGGGGGAGGAGGACGGAGGGGCCCAGGATCAGGAGTTAGAAGGAAGACATAACTTTTCATTCTATATCATGTTGCGTGGTTTGAATTTTTACCCTGTGCCTCAATTATTACTTAAAAATATAGCTTCTGTATGTCTCCTGTCCCTTTCTAGATATTCAAAGAAATATCTGTTTACTTTTTTGGAGAACTGAATTTTCTTTTTTTTTTATTGCAATTTTGTTGAAATATATTCATATACCATAAGGACTGAATTTTAATGATAAGTAAAAATAATTATTTGCATATTTAAGAGATCATTTAAATTTAAAAAAAAATTTAATAATTCGATTTTATTGAGATATATTCACATACCATATAGTCATTTAAATTTTTGATAGGTCAGAATATGGGCTTAAAAAAAACCAGCCAACTTGCTATGTTAGGATCGTGCTTTCTTTGTATATCCTGCCTTTTGGACTAGGGAAAGGGACGACCCTGGTTTCTGAGCTAGCTCAAGCTCTCTGGGCCTCCAGAAAGGTAATTCTAGCCCCCGCCCAGGTGCCATCCCACACTGTGATGCTCTGCAGGGACTTTTATTATTCATGAACTACTTCCGGGAGGGGCAGGAATTAAGTGAACTGAAACCCAAACGGGCAGACACCCTTGAAATTGCAGGTGAAAAGCCACAGAAGGGTTCCGGTTTGCGATTTCTTGGGGTGAGACTTTCAGGGACCCTCGACTTTCACTGTTCTGTCCAAAGTGTGCCAGTGTCAGCTATCCTTTGCTTGAATGGTTTTTGAATTTGGTGATGAGGATAACGTGGGTAATCCAAGAAGCAATTCTGGTCCTCCTTTCCGGCTTTAATAAACCAGCACAGGTTTTTTCTTTTTTAAATTTTGAATGTTTGTATGGAATGTGCACCTACCTGCGAGCCTGGCTGCTTTTCGCATCCCAAAGTGGCCCTGCGGCTATCTGTGGCTACCTGGTATCTGTTTGTTTTTTTTTTTTTAATGCAATTTTATTGAGATATAGTCACACACTATATAATCCCCCCAAAATATATAATCAATGGCTTACAGTGTCATCATATAGTTGTGTATTCATTGCCACAATTTCAGAACATTTCCATCACTCCCCAAAAAATAAAAAAATAAATAAAAATTAAAAAGGAGCACCCAAAACATCCCACACCCCTCACAACCCCTCTATTATTTATATCTTTTGACTTTATTTTATTACTCATCTGCCCATGCACAGGACAAAGGGAGTGTCAATCACAAGGTTTTCACAATCACAGAGTCACACAATAAAAGCTATATAGTTACATAATCATCTTCAAGAATCCGGTCTACTGGATTACAGTTCAACAGATCAGGTATTTCCTTCTAGCTATTCTAACACACTAGAAATTAAAAAGAAATGTCTGCATAATGCATAAGAATAATCTCTAGAATGACCTCTCAACTCCATTTGAAATCTCCTAGTCACTGGCACTTTATTTTGTTTCATTTCTTTTCCCCCTTTTGGTTCAGAAGGCTTTCTCAATCCCTCGATGCTGGGTCCATGCTCATCCCGGGAGTCATGTCCCACGTTGCCAAGAAGATTTACAGCCCTGGGAGTCACGTTCTCACATTCTGGGGAGGGCACCGAGTTAGTCTGCAGAGTTGGCTTAGAGATACAGGCCACATCTGAGCAACAAAAGAGGTTTTCTGGGGGTGACTCTTAGGCATGGTTATAAGCAGGCTTAGTTTCACCATTGGAGAGAAAAATTTCAAAAGGGCAAGGCTCCACATGGAGTTCTTGGCCTACCAAATTGGAAGACCTGATTGTTTAAGAGAATATCAGGAATTCCCCAGGTGGGGAAGTTTAATAGTTCCACATTTTTCCCAGTCCCTCAAGGGGACTTTGCAAATACTTTTTTATTTTCTGCCCTAACTATTCTGGGACATATTGGGGGGGTATCTGGTTTTAAGGTTGCGCGGTTGGTGGAGTTTCTAGTTATGCCTCCTGGTGGTGGTGGAAGTTTTCAGAACAAATCCCACTTTGGTGCCTGGGGATTTGAGCATCTAGTGTAATAGGCTCCTCGGGAGGTTTCTGGTGCAGGCCGTAGCTTCCCTCAGAATAAACGGGCTTTGGCACCGATACTCTTGGCAGGTGGGCCTGGTCGCGGGAAGTGTCCAGCGGCCTTCTTGGAAGGCATGTAGCAGCCTTGCCTGCTTTCAGCAGAGTGCCCTGACTGGCCCTTCTCTCCCTGGACGGAGAGGTAAAACCCTGCCTGGTCAGCTTCTGTGGTCGTCTGAACCTCTGCACTCAGCTTTCAGCAACTTCCCCATTTCAGGTGCCTACAGTTGGTATTTACACAAGTTAACCACCCTTCATCACCAAGGCTACCATTTAGCACATGACTGTCAGAGGAGGAAAATACAAATAATTCTCTCAACATCCAACTGACAAATATGCAAACTATGCCCAGCCAGGCCCCGGAACATGTACTGGAAAGACACTAGGCTGGCAGGGCTGAAGTTGTGTCTAAAGACCTCGCCTCTTCCGGCACCCAGTGCTTCCCCACCCTACCCCCCTCCAGCCGTGGACTGTGGTTTTAAAATCCACAACAGTTTCTCCTAAGGGTCTGATATTTTAGCGCACAAAATTTCATGAGATCTAGGATTTGTTTTGTTAATCCATCATAAGTTCTTGATGAGTTTGTATGCTGGACTTTATGCGATCATGATTGATTGATTGTTGGCAAGCTACAGATGTCCCCCTTTCTCCTTTTACCTTGTGATATTTACATTAGAAGCATAAATTTGCCTCGGAAAAAAATCTAAATTTTAGCCTTCCTCTCTGTATGTTGGAAAAAGTAGTCCATGGAAGATAAGATAGGAGGGAGAATGCAAAGTGGGAATCTTGGTGTAGGAGAACAGACTTGAGTTTTGGAGAGAAGCAGAGCTGGTTCAGCATCCTGGCTATTTAACAGTTGCGTGGATCTTGCACAAATTACCTAACTTCTGGGCTTTGATTCTTCGTCTGTGAAATGGGTATAATATACCCTTCGTGTCATTCTCATGAGACTTAAAATGAGGATGTTTCTATGTACGTAGGGTGCCAGGGACACTGTTTCCCACTTCCCTCTGCTCCTTTAAGTGCAGAATGAGCTCAGATCATGGGGATGCTGAGGGGCCCTTTAGCAAGACATGGCTGAAGGTGAAAAAGGAAGTTGTGCTGATTTGGGCAAAACCATCATCTCCTTAAAAGGCCACTGCCCTCGGCTCTTAAGTAGGTCACTGAACAGAGCATTAGAATATGGGTTCTCAGTGGGCGAGGGTGGCCTCATGGACTGCTTTCAGTAGACCTCTGTTTGGAGTTGTTTGCCCCATGGTGGATATGCTACACATCTGGCTTCACTTTCACAAAAGATATCAGGTCCCCAGAAGAGAAATAAATACCAAGGAGAGATTTCCTTTTTCTAAAGTTTTTATTTCAATGGTGTTGGGTTGATACAGTATCATTTGCCATTATCTTGAAGTAGTTTGCAAGTGACCAAGTGAAACATTTGAATAATGTTTGAAATGTCCTTTTTCTGATTATCATGTGAGGGAGGAATGCCTCCTTTCCAGTTTCTCTCTCTTTTTTTCCTTTACTCTGTCTTACATTTTCCATTACTTCTTGCTAGAGACTGTCCCTCACAAACTTTTTTTTTTCTTCTGAGATGTACACATAGATTTGCACTTTCTTCTTAGCTGTTTGGGGATGATCTTTGCATTTACCCTACTGAAGGAAAACACCAGTCATAGGAAATGATTTGATGGAATGCTTATTTTGTTTTTTCTTAAATTATAAAGAATAGCTGTTTATTGAATCTTAGGATATCAGGTGATTACATAGTAAGTACAGAGTCAGACCCGATCTTTGTCTAATGGGTGTGTTCTTAAATATAAAACCACAATTCTGCCCTCATCTCTTACCTGCTACCTCCAAAGAGAGAGAGCATAATAATGTGTTTGTATAAGAGATCGGTAGTAACAGAGATAAGCGGCCAGTTAATGGGGTTAGAGATTATTGGTGAAAATTGTTTTAGATTCTTTAGTTCAAAGGTAACCCTTGGCCTTTCTCCTTGTAGGTGGTATACCTTGAAGTCCAAACTGGGAAAGAAGGAAAAAGAACGAGGCGAAATCGAGGTTGACATCCAGTTTATGAGAAACAACTTAACTGCCAGCATGTTCGACCTTTCCATGAAAGACAAGCCACAGAATCCATTTGGAAAACTGAAGAACAAGATCAAGGGGAAGAACAAGGATAGCGTCTCCGATTCTGCGTCAGCCATCGTCCCCAGCATGACACCCTCAGCCGACAGTGACGACGAGTCTTCCTCAAAAGACAAGAAAAAGAAATCGAAGATCAAGACCTTGTTTTCCAAGTCTAATTTGCAGAAAACTCCACTTTCCCAGTCCATGTTTGTCCTGCCTACTTCAAAGTCAGACAAAGTGCTGCTTCGTCCTGGTGACTTTCAGTCCCGGTGGGGAGATGATGACAATGAGGACGAGTCGTCTTCTGCCTCCGATGGTGAGTTCCTTCCTTTTCCCACCAGGCTTCTCTTCCTCAATTAAGCCTAGTTTGCTTTGAGAGGGAAGAAACCAAGTGTAAGAGAAAAATTTTAATTTGACTTTTCAGTTACTAAAATGATGATGTGGTGATGATGATGATAGAGGTGGTGGTAGTGATGGTGGTGATGGTGGTGGTGGTGGTGGTGGTGATGGCAGTGGTGGTGGCGGTGATGGTTGTAGTGGTGGTGATGGTGGCATTAGTGATGATGTGGCAGTGGGGATGGTGGTGATGGCGATGGTGGTGGTGGCATTAGTGATGATAACTGTGGTGGTGTGGTGGTGGTGGTGATGGTGATGGTGGTGATGGGGTAATCTTGGTTAGGAGGTCCTCTGTACTAAGTCCTCTGGTTTCTTACACTATGTAAAATATAACTTCAAAATTGTCTGGCTTTATAACTGCTGTGCATTAATACAGATTTTTGAAGCTAACAGAATGAATGCATCCAAGTTTTTTTTTTTTCAAGAGTAAAACTAAGGAAGTGTATAGTAATTCTGACATTTCATTAATTCATCAGATATTTATTGAGTTCCTTTTATGTGCTTAACCCTTGGAAGATGAATCCTAATGAAATCTGTTCTGGTTTGCTAATGCTGCCATTTTGCAAAACACCAGAAATGGATTGGCTTTTATAAGTGGGGTTTATTTGGTTACAAAGTTACAGTCTTAAGGCCATAAAGCGTCCAAGGTAAGGCATCAACAACAGGGTACCTTCACTGAAGGATGGCCGATGGTGTCTAAAAACCTTTGTTAGCCGGGAAGGCATGTGGCTGGCATCTGCTTGCTCCCAGATTGAGTTTCAAAATGGTGTTCTCCAAAATGTCAATGTCAGCTTCCAATGGCTGTCTTCAAAATGTGTCTCTTAGCTGCAGCAGCACTGAATTCCTTCTGTTTGTCAGCTTTTTTATATGGCTCCAGTGATTTAATTCAGACCCACCCTGAATGGGGGGGTAACACCTCCATGGCAATTATCCAATCAAAGGTCTTGCCCACAGTTGATTGAGTGACATCTCCATGGAAACACTCAATCAAAGGATTCCAACCTAATTAACACTAATATGTCTGCCCCCACAAAATAGCATTAAAAACATGGCGTTTGTGGGGACATAATACATCCAAACTGGCACAGAAGCTAAGGAATCAAGTTCCCTTTATTTTGAATTAATTGTGTATTTTTAACTCTGATTTCAATGACTAAATCCCTACCTACTATTGGCACATTCTACTCCTCTGCCAAGAATGCTGCCCTTTTGCATTGTTTTAGAGCCAGGTTTCTCAATCTTGGCACTAAATGACAGGTTGGCCCAGATAATTCTTTACTGTGGGAGGCTGTCCCGTGCATTGTAGGATGTTTAGCAGCATCCCTGGCTTCTACCCACTAGCTGCCAGTAGCACTGGCCCTCTTCCCCCAAGTTGTGGCAACCTAAAATGTATCCAGCTGGTTAAGCAAATCACTCCTTTAACTTATCCCCTTTCTGTTCTTTGTCTTCCTCCCCACAGTCATGTCTCACAAAAGAACAGCAAGTGCAGATCCCAAGCAGCTGACCCAGATCAACGTCAGCCCTCCCAAGAAGGAAGGACTCTCCTTTCTCGGCGGCCTTCGTTCCAAGAATGACATAGTTTCCCACTCAAACGTCTGCATCAACGGGAACCATGTTTACCTGGAACAGTCAGAAGCCAAAAGTGAGACCAAAGACAGTACCCCCTCATCCTCCCCTTCCCCCCAGGGCTTCAGGAAGAAGCATTTGTTCTCTTCCACCGAAAACCTGGCCCCGCGGTCTTGGAAGGAGCCCGGGGAAGCTGACAGGCAGCTCTCTGCGTCTTCCACAAAAGACTCCGTGAAAACCATGTCTCTGCCATCATACCGGCCACCAGGCAGCGGGGACATAAGGGAGAGCACAGCGCCGGCAAATTCGGAGGCTGCCAAAGAAACCAAAGAGAGCAAGAAGCCAGAGAACAAGAAGTCCTCTCTGCTTTCTCTGGTGACGGGAAAGAAGGATGTGGCTAAGGGCGGCGAAGGAGAAAGCCTCCCTACCATCCCGGGGAAGGTGAAGGCAGGCATACTCACGGGCATCAAGTCAAAGGAGGATGGGTCAAGGCCTACTGAAGATCTTATGAAACCATCTGAGAAAGATGCTAGGGCCATTGCCTCTGGACGGGGTAAATCCCTGAACCCCTTTGAGGAAGGGCAGATGGCAGAACCGGAAGCTGACCCAGAATCCAAGTCTGAACCTAAACCCCCCGTGACCTCTGCATGGGCTCCCCAGACCAAAGCCGTCAAACCTCGGTGAGTCTTGCCTCTTCTAATGAGGCTTTCCCGTCTCATCATGTGTGGTGTTCAGCAGCGCATTTGTTAGAGCAGTCTTGCTGATATTCTGTGGTGCTACACATATGTGCCCAGGGTTGACGAGTCTAAGTCCCCTCTGCCTGCCGGGTGTGTACAGATTGAAATAATGTTTCCCAGCTCAGGGCCAGTGTCAGCAGATATGGTTTGTCCATCTCAATAGGATTGACTCCAGCGGACATTTCTGCCATGGTTTTTAGCAGATTATGAGTGTTGCCACTTGGGAACACTAGGCTTTTGGTTGTGGTATGTGTGGAACTTTGTTTAGAAAGTTCTTTTTTGCACATTTCCCTTTGAGGCAAATGTTATCTTTTCCTCCTTGCACTTTGGCATAGATTTGCTGGCACGAGAGACCCTTGGTCCACTCTGGAGTGCGACTGTGACATTTTTCTTTGTTTGCTCCGCACCTTGTCGCAAGAGTTTGACTGAGCCTTGGGGGATTGCTGCTTTTCGGCATGACTCACATTCACACTAACAATATTTCGGTGGTCTGGTGTGCGAGTGGCCTTTTTTTGGAGATTCTGCTTACTTTGATCTGATACAACACACACAGACTCTTCCTCTTCAGAATCTGTACCTATTGCCTTAAGGTACATCTTCCGCTGCTCTGAACTCTTTGGATGCTTTTGGCCCCGCAGTAATCAAATGCCAGGGCTTCGTGTTTATCACCAAAAGGAACTGCAGGTTGTTGCCTTACCTGGATCTCTCCATTTCTATTGCAACAGACCTTGGTGTGGCAGATGTGCTTGGTGATAACAGTGTCCCTCTTGTATGTCAAGTATTGGTGTCCCTTCTTTCCTTAAGCTACCACCCCGTATATATATATATAAATTCTCCTCTTTTGAACAACTTTATTTTTACATGTGTTTTTTTTTTCTTTGTCTCTCATGATGCATCTGCAACTGACCCGCAGGTTTTATTTTTGTCCTTTTTGCAGACTGGAAGTGTCTCCAGAGGCTCAACCCAAAGCCAGGCTTCCTTCTTCCCCAGACTCCCTGCTCTTTTTTCCTGCTGTCCCTTCCAGTCCTGGTCAGACACCTCTTCCTTCTGAATCAGGGCATGATTCAGAGACACAGTCCTCTGAGAGCCCTTCTGTCTTCTGCTCTCTGTCTTCTCCCATAGTGGCTCCCATTTCCACGTCTACTCCTATTGAAAACTGGCCCTCCACAGACAAGGGCCGGGCCGGTTCTGAAGAGCTGTCTATGCTTCTTAAGGCAGAGTCACAAAAGGAGAGTTTAACACAAGTTCCAGATACAGTTTCCTCTGCCTCAGGATCACTTTCCAAAGAGCCATCCATCCCAGTGTATAAAGGAATGGAAGATTCTCCAAGGGGGAAGGTCAGTGAGGTAGACATAGAGAATATCGGCCTTAAGGACTCAGAAAAATCTCTCCTGGAAAAATCTGAAATGGAGCAACAAGGAGAGGAGCTTTTGAGGTTTTCCCAAACAAAACAGCAAGATGACATCCCTTCATCTGAAGAGGCCCAAGAGATACCACTGGCCCTTTCTGTCAGAAGTGGTGGAATTGAAAGTGCAGCTGGGAAGCCTTGTAAGGAGGAGAGTGCAGGCTTTGAGGCTCAGTCTAGATCTTTTGAGAAGAACAAACTTAGGGATGGTGGAGTGACATCTGCAGTTGAAGAAGCGGTGCCCCCTCCTAAAACAGGAGACCCGCTGCTCCCTCTTGAGTCCATGACGCAGCAACATGAAGAGCCGGCTCTGAACATTGGTGAAGGCCGGGAGAAAGTCAAGAAGCGAGTATCATTTTCTGAGCAGCTCTTTACAGAAGAAGAGGTGGAAGAGTCCACTGGATTGGTAGAAGAGGACAAAAGGAATCCCCAGGAGCCGAGTGAGCCTCCAGAGTCATCTCACACACAGGCCCCGGCTAGGGAAGCCGCGACTGAACCTGGGCCGTCTCACGAGGAGCCCCTTTTCCCAGAAGGCCCCGTGAAGGAAATAAGCTCAGGGAGAGACACTCCACTCTTTAAGACCGAGGATGACGACTCCCTTATGGAGCAATATCAGAGCAAAGCCAGCGATCACGAAGGTTTATTGTCTGATCCCCTGTGTGACCTTCAGTCCGCTCCGGATGTTAAATCTCCAGTCCTGGCTGATCTGAGCTTAACCCTTCCTTCCATTCCGGAGGTCACGTCAGATGACGAGAGAGTAGAGCAGGTGGAAGATGTCAGAGAGGCGGCAAAGGCAATTCTGGAAGCAGGAGCTTTGTCCTTGAGCATGTTACCTCCCTGTGCAGAGAAGGAAAAGGCACCGAGGGGCATGGCACATGGTTCTGCAGCTCCTGCAGGCAGCCTGCATGACTTCAGATTGAAAGCACCCGAAGCATCTGCTACAGTTTCTGCAGAGCCGGCTGCAGCTCCAGGAATTCATAAACCGCATCTTGGCAAGAGCTTGGGCTTGGATGAACAGTTGCCAAGCCCTGGAGGCAGCGAGGGAGAAAAACTACAGGGAGGTGGGAGGCCACGGCAGCCTTCTGACATGTCCTTAGACCCTCCTGAACCCAGCTCCTTCCTTTCTGAGTCCTTTCCTGCCACATGCTCTTTCCCTAGTTGTCCACATTCTGACACTCACCAGACAAGTAGAGCAGAATCTCAAAAAAAAGCAACAGAAGAGGGCTCTGCTGGTAAAGTTGGAAATTCTGGCAAGAGGAAGCCGCTTCTTCAGGCCTGGGTCGCACCCTCAGAGACACATCCAGTGTCAGCTCAGCCGAGCGCTGGAAGTGGGTCAGCCAAGCACAGGTGAGAGATGGGGAGGCTTGTCTTCTTAAGTGTGAGCCATGGTTCCCCTTCACTTTCTACCTGCAGGGGTTATTTTTATGGCTTTCTAAGCACTCAAGTTCTGATGCTGCAACAGGTCTGCTTTGCTGCTAGGGCCTCTTTTTTTTTTTTTTTTTTTTTTTTAATTAAATTCAGTTTTATTGAGATAAATTCACATACCATACAATCATCCATGGTGTACAATCAACTGTTCACTGTACCATCATATAGTTGTGCGTTCATCACCCCAATCTATTTTTGAACCAGAAAGAATCAGAGTAAGAATAAAAAGTAAAAGTAAAAAAGAACAACCAATTCATCCTCCCATCCCACCCTATTTTTCATTTAGTTTTTGTCCCCATTTTTCTACTCATCCATCCATACACTGGATAAAGAGAGTGTGATCCACAAGGCTTTCACAATCACAGTCACACTAGGGCCTCTTTTAAAAGGGCTGTCCCCTGTGGTGGGAATACCTCCAGACAGCTTTGTGTTTGTAGCAAGAACACAGTAATAGTCTTCAGAGGTAGCTTAGGAATGTTCTGCACAGTCAGATTGGGGGCTGTAAAATTGCAGAAATGTTTACTGTGATCAGAATCTTAATAGTTTCAGATTCTGAGATTGAGTGGTAGAATCTGGCAGTGTTGAAAGTCCCCTTGGGCACCGCCTGAAATGAGGCTTTTCTGAACTCTTTCTTGACTTTGGAAGAAAAGGAGACCCTTCAGGGATTTCCATGGTATAGTGGAACTGTATAGGCTACAGTTGCCTGCTAAAGTAAGAGATTATCTTGAGTGTTCTCCTGATATTCGTAATGGGACAGAGGGTTTTGTGAGGCCCTCAGGACACCTGGCCACAGGTGTGCTTTGCCGACTGCCTATGTCTGCCCAGTCCTGTCTTCTTCCATTTCCACAGGAACTGAACACTGGAAAGTGTTGGATGGGAGATGTGCTCAGCGCATGTCACCTCTCTCTTCCCCTTTGTGTCTAGCTTGCTGGCCGCCGTCTTCGAGATGGGTGGTTTCTTAGTTTGGCCATTACAGAAAGGGTCTCTTTTCCTCTCCTCTCTAGACCTCATCCTGTGAAGCCGATGAACACCACAGCCACCAAGGTTGCTAACTCCAGTTTGGGAACTGCCACCATCATCAGCGAGAACTTGATCAGTGAAGCCATAATGAAGGTATGTCTTCTCTAAGAAGTCAGCATGTTAGGAATTTACAAAAAGAAAAAAAAAAAATTCTTGGTTCATCATTATATACATCTCCTTGGGCAGCAGGTTATACCAGGACTAGCTTAATCCCACTTCTGGTGTTTTTGGATAACCTTTGGGAACCCCCAGATTTTCCACCAGCTAATTACTTTTTTCCTTATCATTATTTACTGTGTAATAGTTTGTGTCTCAAGCAACATAACTGACATCAGCACATTTTAAAAAGATAAAGGGATTTACAGTCTGGCCCATTCAAATCAGATGTTTTAATTTTTCCTTGTTTCCTTTCTTATCTTTAGGTAAAAATGTATAATTCTAGTCATTGTAAACATTGTGTGAGTGTACTGTTTTTGTAACTTTATTTTGAAATAATTTCAAACTTACAAAAAAAGTCACAAGACTGGTACAAAGAACTCCTGTATAGCCTTCAGCCCAGTTCACCAATTGTTAACATTTTACCAGATTTGCTTTATCATTCTCACACTCTCTCCTTCTCTCTCCTTCCCACCCTCTCCCTCCCTCTCTCTTCTTCCTTCTAAAACACATTTATATGCGTAGTGTTTCTCTGAACCATTTGAGAATAAGTTGCATGTATCATACCCCTTTACCCCTAAATATGTAAATATGTAATTCCTAAGAATAAATTTATCAAAAATCAGGAAATGTAACATCAATGCAATACTGTTTTCTCATCTATAATCCATATTTCAGTTTCACCAGTTGTCCCTATAGTGTCCTTGTTTTAGTTTCTTAGGCTGTTCAAGCAAATACCTTGAAATGGATCTGGTGAACCAGTGGGAATTTATTCGCTCACAATTTTGAGGCTAAAAGAAAGTCCAAATTAAGGAGTCATCAAGGTGATGCTTTCTTCCCAAAGACTGGTGCTCTGGGGCTGGCTGCTGGCGATCCTTGGTCCTTGACTCCATGTCACACGGCAATGCACATGGCGGTCTCTCCTGGCCTCTCCCTTCTCTCTGGGTTCTGTTGAATTTCAGCTTCTTGCTTCCTATGGCTTTTTCTCTGTCTATATTGCATTCCACTTATAAAGGACTCCAGTTACAGAATTAACACCTATCCTGAATGAGGTGGGACACACCTTAACTGAAGTGACCTCATCAAAAGGTCCTACGTACAATGGATTCACACCCTCAGGAACGGATTAGATTTAAGAACATGTTTTTCTGGGGTACATACAGCTTCAAACTACCATGTTCCTTTTAGCTTTAGGGTTTGTTTTTGATTTTTTTGTTTTATTTTTCTGGGGTCCCATCCGGAATCACTCATTGCATTTAGTTATCTTGTCTACCTAGTCTCCTTTATTCTCGAGTAGTTCTTCAGCCTTTCTTTGTCTTTCTAGACACTGACATTTTTAAAGAATTTAGACGGGTTGTTCTGTAGAATTTTACTCAGTTTGGGTTTGTCTGATGTTTTCTCATTATTTGGTTGAGGTATTACATTCTTGGAGGGAATTAACTATGCAGATAACATGATCTTAGGTGGTGCATGATAGGGGTTTGTTCCATCAGTGGGGGTATTAACTGTGAGGACTTAATTAAGGAGGTGTCTGCGAGGCTCCCCACTGTAAAGCTGAGGTTTTTTCCCCTTTACAGTTCATAAGAAATTTGTGGGGAAATAATTTTGAGACTATGTAAATTTCCTGCACCTTATCATGCTTTCACGTGCAGGCTTTTTATGTTGATGAATATGATGGTTTTTAAATGATGATTTTCCAACTTCATCACACACATCAAAACACTCTTGTTCTCTTTTTCACTTAACAGTATATCATATTCACTTTTGCATATTGCTACTTAATTATACTTTGAAATAGTTGTACCAATATTTACTTAACTATTCCCCTATTGAATATTTAGGTGGTTTTGTTTGTTTTTTTTTTTTTACACTGTAGTAAATTTCTTACATAGAACTTTTTTTGTCTTTTAGATTATTTCCTTAAGCTAAATTTCCAGGGAGAGAATTACTGAATTAGAGGGTCTTGTCTCTTTAAAAAGCATGGGCTACAGACTTCAATTAGTGATATGAATGAAGCAGATCTGGTTAAGACTAGGGCAAACCGGGCCAAAGGGTAAGGGTCGAAACTGACTGTGTTTTAAAACTTCAGCTTCCATGTGAGACCAAGGGAAGAGATGTCCATTTGGTGCAGGATCTATATTTTCTAAACAGTATAACTCTACAGTCAGTTTGTTCAAACACCACAATTACATGGAACTTTGAATAGGAAGTGAGATACGGTAGGTTAATAAAGGTTAGAGTGAAATAGTGACACATCCCAAAGTAATTTGGGCGGACAATAAAAACTATATTTACAGCCCCCTGCCCCAAGGAGCTGGGGGAAGGTGCAGAAGTGTTGGACTTCCTCACCTGACCGGTGTTGATGTTGTCACAAACATTGGGACTGGTGGTTTGGTGTGCTGAGCCATCTATCATGGGACTTGCCCTTATGAAGCTCGTTACTGCAAAGGAGAGGCTAAACTTGCATATAATTGTGCCTAAGAGTCTCCCCCTGAGTTCCTCTTTGTTGCTTAGATGTGGCCCTCTCTCTCTCTAACTGAGCCACCTCAGCAGGTGAACTCACTGCCCTCCCCCCTATGTGGGACCCGACTCCCAGGGGTGTAAATTTTCCTGGCAATGCAGGATATGAGTCCCAGGGATGAATCTGGACCCGGCATCGTGGAATTGAGAATATCTTCTTGACCAAAAGGGTGATGCAAATGAGACGAAATAGTTTCAGTGGCTGAGGGATTTCAGATGGAGTCGAGAGGTCACTCTGGTGGACATTTTTATGCACTATACAGATAACACCTCTTAGGTTTTAATGTATTGGAATAGCTAGAAGTAAATACCTGAAACTATCAAACTCCAACCCAGTAGTCTGGACTCCTGAAGAGGATTGTATAACAATGTAGATTACAAGGGATGACAGTGTGATTGTGAAAACCTTGTGGATCACACTCCCTTTATCTAGTGTATGGATGGATGAGTACAAAAAGGGGGACAAAAACTAAATGACAAATAGGGTGGGATGGGGGGGAAGATTTGGATGTTCTTTTTTTACTTTTATTTTTTATTTTTCTGATTCTTTCTGATGTAAGGAAAATGTTCAAATAGATTGTGGTAATGAATGCATAACTATATGATTGTACTGTGAACAGTTGATTGTATACCATGGATGATTGTATGGTATGTGAATTTAAAAAAAAAAAAGCATAGGCTAAAAATAAAAAATATAAAAATAATAAAAAGTATGGGCTAATATGTCCCCCCACTCCAAACAAAACAAAACAAACCCTCGGATTACATCCCTTTATGACATCTGCTTTATGATATCATCATCCTACCCTTTGGGGTTCTAAAGTCAGAAGGATTTAGAAGCCTGCCTTCTTGCAAATCCCTATCTTCTCTGACTCATTATCACATGGAGTGGGAGAGAAATGGCTTGCTAAGGAATTGATGACCCTGAGTGAACAATGATGTGTTATATTTCAAATATGTGGAGAGGAACTTCTAACTGACTACCGGGACTGCAGTTTGTGGAAATATATTATATTTTAATATTAGTTCATGGCATCTAAAAACTTCATCCCATCTGACATTTTAGAGTCCCATGGACTCTAACACAGCAAAGAGTTCCTTTTCTTCTTCTTTTTTAAATAAAAACTTTCACTTGTACCTCCTTTGTTTCTGAAAGCATCTTTTAAGTGCTGGGCAGTTGATTGCCCTGGCTTCATTGCACCTATGCCCCTAGGAGCTGGGCTAAATTTTGCTGAAAACCAGAGATTGAGCTTAGGTTAAAAGGCTGAGTAATAACTAATTACTCCTGAAAACAGGTTAGCATCTTCTAGCCCTGTTGCCCTCTCTGTAGCACTTGCTGCCAGGGCAGATGGTAAGCATCATTCTCAAAATTACCAGCCCCAGCTAGAACTGCGTGCCTACTGTGTGCTAGGCCCAGCCTGTAAAATGATCAGCTCAGCGTGGCTAGCTTCTGTATGATCGATGCAGGGACAAGAGGCAGCACCAGTCTCCCTGGAGCTAACAGTTCTTACCAGGAAATTGAACAAAGTATAGCATAAAGGAGACAATAATGGAAATGAGATTGATTTAGCAGCGTCCCATCCCCTCTTCCTTTTAGTGTGGAATGCAGCTTGGCTCCAAAGAGAAACAAACACCTAGCTTTTCAGGAAGTTAGCAAGACCCTTGGCTCCTGTTTTATCTGCTCTGCAAGGCTCACTTAATCAGGGACTTAATTCCTGGCCCTGTTTGAGAGAATAACTTGCCTTTAAAAGAAAAACAAAAAACAAAAAGGCATAAGACAATGGTTATTATAAAACAAACAGACCAAAAACAAACAAACAAACAAAAAACCCACTTTTTGGACTATTGCAAAGTAAGAAGGAGGCTAGGTAAAGAAACAGCATAGCTGAAGTAGTTATGAAAGGCAGTTACATCATTACTACAATGGCCTTTTTTCTTAGTTATTTATTGTTTTAGGGCCTCCATCCTTTATAGGTGATCTATAACTAGGAGTGTTTTATTTATCCACGCACTTTTAAGACTTGTATTTTAAAACAGTAAAGCCAACTAGATCCAAAAGTCATCTGTCATATAATATAGAAAAACATTTCTACATATATCATTACTGTTATAAATTATATTTTAAAAATTCCAGTGAAAAAATCCTAGAAGTAACTCTGTGTTAACGGGCTCTGTAATTTCTCATATGAGCAGGCATTTTCTGTATCTTTTCTTTCTACCACCATTGTTGTCTTTCTCTCATGCTGGATTGATTTATACTTTCTTTTAGTCATCAGATAACTAGGGTTTTCTGATTTCAGTGTTCTGTTTTTAAAATTTTTCTTTGGAGAACAGACTCCAAACCAAATAGCTCTTTGACAGTTTGTATGAAGTACTGTAAATGTGTACATGCCTTTTCAATTCTAGGCATTTATTCTAAGGAAATACTCAGAGATATGACCAAAGATATCTCAATTCATGTGTTTTAATAAAAATGTTATATATAAAAAATAGGAAAAATTGAAAACAACTTGAATATCCAGTGATAAAGAAATGGTTAAAGTATAACAGAATTTTTAAAAAGCAGTGTTACTGAGATATATTCACATGCCATACTATCCATCAAAAGTGTACAATCAGTGGCTTTTAGTATATTTATAGAGTTGTGCATTCATCGCCACAGTCAATTTGAGAACACTTTCATTACTCTAAAAAGAAAAACTACATACTCCTTAGCAGTCACCTCTCAGTCAGTCCTGCTATTCTTCCCCAGCCCTGCGTAACTACTAATCTATTTCTGTCTGTATACATTTATTTATACTTACATTTTATATAAATTACATATATACAATATGAAATACTTTGGGTCTGGTTTCTTTCACTTAGCATAATGCCTTCTAAAAATTATTATTTTTTAATTAGATAAGTTGTAAGTTTACAGAAAAGACATGTAAAACCCACAATATTCCCATATACCCTCTGCTTCGGTTTGCTAAAGCTGCCGGAATGCATTATACCAGAAATGGGTTGGCTTTACAATGGGGATTTATTAGTTTAAAAATTTACAGTTCCAAGATCATGAAAATGTCCCATTTAAGATATCAACAGGATGATACTTTCTCTGAAAACAGGCTGCTGGCATCCGGGATTCCTCTGTCACATGGAAAGGTACATGGCTACCATCTGCTGGTCCGTCTGTCCTGGGTTCCGTTGCTTTCAGCTTCTCGTTCCATTGGCTTCCTCTGAGAGTCTGTGGGACCTCTCTCAGCATCTCCAGGGCTATTCTCCTTTAGCTCTCTCTGGGTCGTGAGAGAGCTCTCTGGATTTTTCTCTCTGAGCGCTCTGGATTTTTTCTGCCCTTTTTCCTCACATAAAGGACTTGAGTAAAAGGTTAAGACCCACCTTGAATGGAGTGGGTCACATCTCAATTGAAGCAACCTAATCAAAAGGTCCCACCTCCAATAGATCTGCACCCACAGGAATGGATCAAAAGAAAATGGTCTTTTCTGGGGTACATAACACTTCAAACCAGCACACCCTCCTATTGTTGACACTTTGTATTAATGTGGTACCTTTGTTACAACTGATGAAAGAATATTAAAATAGTGCTATTAACTATAGTCCATAGTTTACATTAGGTGTGTTTCCCCCATGTACCATCCTATTAACACCTTGCATTAGCATACATTTTTTCTAATTCATGAAAGAACATTCTTATACTTGCGCTATTAAGCCCAGCCCTTGGTCCACAGCAGGGTTCACTGTGTAATATAGTCCCATGTTTTATCTTCTAACTTTCATTCTAGTAACATTCATGACCCAAAACTTCCCCCTTTCAACAACATTCATATACATAATTCAGAGCTGTTAATTACACTCACAATAATGTGCTACCATTACCACCATCCAATTCCAAACCTTTACATCCTAAATAGAAATTCTGTACAAATTAAGCTTCAGCTTCCCATTGTGTATCCCCTTCTAGATTCTAACTTGATGAGTTTGCTTATCAGTGAGATTGTTCTAGTTTGCTAATGCTGCTGGAGTGTAAAACACCAGAAATGGATTGGCTTTCATAAAGGGGGTTTATTTGGTTATACAAGTTAACAGTCTTAAGGCCATGAAGTGTCCAAGGTAAGGCATCAACAATTGGATACCTTCACTGGAGGATGGCCAATGGCGTCTGGAAAATCTCTGTTAGCTGGGAAGGCACGTGGCTGGCATCTGCTCCAGAATTCTGGTTAAAAATGGCTTTCTCCCAGGACATTCCTCTCTAGGCTACAGTTCCTCAAAAATATCACCCTTAGTTGCTCTTGGGGCGTTTTTCCTCTTTTAGCTTCTCTGGAGCAAAAGTTTGCTTTCAATGGTCGTCTTCAAACTGTCTCTTATCTGCAGCTTGTCTCTCAGCTCCTGTGCATTCTTCAAAGTGTCCCTCTTGGCTATAGCAAGCTCATTCCTTCTGTCTGAGCTTATATAGTGCTCCAATAAACTAATCAAGGCCCATGATGACTGGGCAGGGCCATACCCCTTGGAAATTATCCAGTGAAAGGTCTCGCCCACAGTTGAGTGATTACATCTCCACGGAAACATCCAATGAAAAGCCTCCAACCCAATCAACGCCAATACGTTTCCTGCCCACACAAGACTGCATCAAAGATAATGGCATTTTGGGGGACATAATACATCCAAACCACAAAGATCATACAACATTTGTCCTTTGGTGTGTAGTTTATTTCACTCAGCATACTATCCTCAAAGTTTTCAGATGCATCAGGACTTCATTCCTTTGTAATGCTGAATAACATTCCATTGTATGTATATACCACATTTTGTTTATCCATTTATCGGTTGATGGACACTTGGGTTGTTTCATTCTTTTGGCAGTTGTGAATACTACTACTGTGAACATCAGTGTGCAAATGTCTGTTCACAGCCCTGCTTGCAGTTCTTCTGGGTATATATCTAGTAGCAGGATTGCTGGGTTATGCGGCAATTCCATGCTTAGCTTCTGAGGAACCACCAAACTGTCTTCCACGGTGGCTGTAACATTTTACATTCCCACCAGCAACGCATGAGTGTTCCTATTTCTCCACATCCTCTCCAACACTTGTAATTTTCTGTTTTTTAATAGTGGCCATTCTGGTGGGTATGAAATGATATCTCATTGTGGTTTTGATTTGCATTTCCCTAGTAGCAGGTAATGTTGAGCATCTTTTCATGTGTTTTTTGGTCATTTGTAATTCCTCTTTGGAGGAATGTCTATTCAGGTTATTTTTTTTGCCCATTTTTAAATTGAGTTGTCTTTTTATTGTTGAGTTGTAGGATTTCTTTATATATTCTGGATATTAAACCCTTATCATGTATGTGGTTTCCAAATATTTTCTCCCATTGGGTAGGTTGTCTTTTCAGTTTCTTGACAAAGTCCTTTGATGCACAAAAGTTTTAATTTTGAGGAGGCCCCATCTGTCTATCCTTTCTTTCATTGTTTTTGCTGTGGGTTTAAAGTCTAAGAAACCATTGCCTACCTTAAGATCTTGAAGATGCTTCCCTACATTTTTTTCTAAGAGTTTTGTGGTCTTGGCTCTTATATTTAGGTCTTTGATCCATTTTAACTGAATTTTTGTGTATGGTATGAGGTAGGGGTCCTTTTTCATTCTTTTGAATATAGATATGCAGTTCTCCCAGTACCATTTGTTGAAGAGACTGTTCTGTCCCAGTTGAGTAGATTTGGCAGTCTTATCAGATATCAGTTGGCTGTAGATACGAGGGTGTATTTCTGAACTCGAGTCCATTGATCAATATATCTTTCTTTATGCCAGTACCATGCTGCTTTGACCACTGTAGTTTTGTAATATGCTTTAAAGTCAGGAAGTCCTCCAACTTTGTTATTCTTTTCCAAAATGTTTTTGGCTATTCGAGACCCCTTACCCTTCCAAAGAAATTTGATATTTGGCTTTTCTTTTTCTGCAAAGTAGGTTCTTCGAATTTTGATTGAGATTGCATTGGATTTGTAAATCAGTTTGGGTAGAATTGACATCTTAATGACATTCAAACTTCCAATCCATGAACATGGTATGTCCTTCTATTTATTTTGGTCTTTTTAAAATTTCCTTTAGCAATGTTTTGTAGTTTTCTGTGTACAAGTCCTTTATATCCTTGGTTAAACTTATTCCTAGATATTTGATTCTTTTAATTGCTATTTTAAGTGTAATTTTTTTCTTGATTTCCTCTTTAGATTGCCCATTATTGTATGGAAACACTACTGAGTTTTGCATGTTGATCTATCCTGCCACCTTGCTGAACTTGTTAATAGCTCTAGTAGCTTTGCTGTAGATTTTTTGGGACTTTCTATATATACGATCATGTCATCTGCAAATAGTGCAAGTTTTACTTCTTCCTTTCTAATTTAGACGCCTTTTATTTCTTTTTCTTGCCTAGTTGCTCTAGCTAAAACTTCTAGCACATTGTTGAATAGCAATGGTAACAGTGGGCATCCTTGTATTGTTCCAGATCTTACAGGGAAAGCTTTCAGTCTTTCCCATTGAGTATGATGTTAGTTGTGGGTTTTTCATATATGCCCTTTATCATGTTGAGGAAGTTTTCTTCCAGTCCTATCATTCAAAGTGCTTTTATCAAGAAAAGATGCTGGATTTTGTCAAATGCCTTTTCTGTGCCAATAGAGAAGATCATGTGGTTTTTCCCCTTTGATTTGTTGACATGCTGTATTACAATGATTGATTTACTTGTGTTGAACCATCCTTGCCTGCCTGGATAAAATTCACGTGATTCTTTTACTGTGTTGTTGGATTTGATCTGCAAGTATTTTGTTGAGGATTTTTGCATCCTATATTCATTCGAGAAATTGGTTTATAATTTTCTTTTCTTGGGTATCTTTATTTGACTTTGATATTAATGTTGGCCTCATAGAATGAGTTAGGTAGTGTTCCCTCCTCTTCAATTTTTTTGGAAGAGTTTGAGCAGATTGGTATTAATTTTTCTTGGAATAATTGGTAGAATTCATCTGTGAAGCCATCTGGTCCTGGGCTTTTCTTTGTTGGGAGGTTTTTGATGGCTGATTTAATCTCTTTACTTGCGACTGGTCTGTCGAGATCTGTTTCTTCTAGAGTCAGTGTAGGTTGTTTGTATGTTTCTAGGAATTTGTCCATTTCATCTAGGTCATCTAATTTGTTAGCATACAGTTGTTCATAGTCTTTTCTTATGAGCCTTTTTATTTCTGTGGGGTCAGTAGTAATGCCTCCCCTTCTAATTTCTGATTTTATTTATTTGCATCTTCTCTCTTTTTTCTTTGTCAGTCTAGCTATGAGTTTGTAAGTTTTATTGCTCTTCTCAAAGAACCAACTTTTGGTTTTGTTAATTCTGTATATTTTTTTTAATTCTCAGTTTCTTTATTTCTGTTCTGATCTTTGTTATTTCTTTCCTTCTACTTGCTTTGGGATTAGTTTGCTGTTCTTCTTTAGTTTTCTAGTTCCCCCAGGTGTGCAGTTAAGTCTTTTATTTTAGCTCTTCTTTTTAAATGTAAGCATTCAGGGCAATAAATATTATGGGTTAGAATTGCAGATAATTGTTTTTTTCACCCTTCTGTATTTAAGATATTCCATGGTGAGCAAATATTCCTTTTATAATATTAAAAAAAATCTGTTTTGGGGAAAACTTCATTTTAATTGATGCTTTAAGGTCTTGCTCAGATATCATTTCTCTTGCTTGTCGAAGCTCTTAAAGTTCATTTTACTTCTCTGGTCTCTAAATTACTCCCTTCCATATTAATAATGTGGAAGTCATCAATAGAGTGATTGAGGTCCAGAAGTACCCTGTGAATGTATGCTTTCAAAAAGTTAATTTAAAAAAAAAAAAAAGATTTAAGGGAGAAGGAGTTTTTGAAAAGTAGTAAAACATCTCCTATTTATGTACCACCTGTGTTAGAGTAAAACTCACCCCGTAGATGAAACAGTCTGCATGTGTTGCTGAGCAAACTGTTACAATCATCATACTTTTCTTCCTGGTCAGGATACAAGGAGAGGGATTTGTCCTCTGAATTCTGGCCTGTGTTGGGCAGTTTGCTTCACTAGACCCAACAGGGAAGAGTGAGTGTTGATTCTGCTCTCGACTGAGCTTCTTCTCAGGACAACAGGAGGTTGTCATGTTAGACAGTGAAACCGTTATATCCTTGGAGCAGCCTCACACTCTGCAGGCAAGAATGTTTGGGGTTATTCCAGGACTTTGTTTCTTTAAACTTGCCATCTCCTGAGCCTCTGATTTCAGAAAAAGTTTGGTTTTATCTCCCCCTTACTGGAGGCTTGGTACAACCTGATACTTATTATTTAATCCTTATCTGTGTTTCCTCATGGTTTGAGCCTTTTCAGGTTGCAGTTAAACTCCAGGTGTCCGAGATTACCAAGGACAGTAACTCTTCAGGGCACCTGCTCTTGCATCGGGAGTGGAAACGTTCAGCTCCAGTACAGGTTGCCGAGTGCCCAGAGGCTGTGCCAAGGGAGCCTGAGAGTGGAGGCTGCAATGTGGTGGCATCCGGCTTTGACTCCACTAATTTTTCATGAGTACAAAGTGACTTAAAGTGGGTCTCTGAGTGGCCACTGCCTTGGTCTCATCGCTGATCCTTCTTGTTGTGTCTTAGGTATAGCACACAGCCTGGAATCGACAGCCACCTGTTGTGTGGGAAGGACAGCAGCCACCTCTTGTGTCTTCTATCACTAGTGTTTCTTCATGCCCCCCCCCCCCCAGGCTTGGGCCTCATCTCTCAGCTGTGCATTGATACTTGGTTGTGCAAGCGCCATGTTCACAAAGGCGTGAACACTCAATTGGAGGGTTGAGTCTCCATTGGTTACATTTTTTTAATCCCCTGTTTTAGTGTTCTGGCTGCTGAAACAAATACCATTCAATGGGCTGGCTTAACAACTGGAATTTATAGGCTCAGGGTTTCAGAAGCTAAAAGTCTTGTTTCCTCTTGTGGTTGGTATCTTCTGTCTGGCCAGAAATTTCTGGAGTTCTTTGACTTTTCTGTAACATGGCAATGCACATGGCAGCATCTTCTTTCTCTTCTGGTTTCATTGATTTCCAGCTTCCGGCTGCTGCCTGTGGCATTTTCCTCTGTGTCCTTCTCTATAAGGCTTCCAGTAATAGGATTAAGAGCCATTCTTACTCAGTTGGGCCCACCTTAACTGAATTAGCCTCTTCAATGGGTTCACACCCACAGGAATGGATTAAGATCAAAAACATGTTTTTCTGGGGTACATAACTCCAGACCACCACATACCCCAAACCCAGAGTACTTATCCAGTGGTCTGCGGCCTGTGAGCTAAATATGTTTTTTACATTTTTAATGGGTTGTAAAGCCAGAACACAGCACAACAAAACAAAAGGCAAAGAAGAATATGCAACAAAGGCTATATCCATTTGGCCCACAAGGCCTGAAATATTTACTCTATGCTCCTTTACAGAGAAGTTTTCTGCCCTCTGGTCTAGGCTTTAAACTTCATAGTTCAACAACCTGTGTTTCAACCTAAATTGAAAACAGATTCCCAGGAGACCCACATCACTAGTAGCATCTTCCATTTTTGTGTTTCTTTTCGAGACTTGATTCCTATGCCAACTTTGTAACTTTTTTTCCCTTCTCTGCTCTCCACAGAAATACAGCCCCTCAGACCCTGCTTTTGCTTATGCACAGCTGACCCATGACGAGCTTATCCAGCTTGTCCTCAAGCAGAAGGAAACGATAAGCAAGAAGGAGTTCCAGGTTCGAGAGCTGGAAGACTACATTGACAATCTGCTCGTCAGGGTCATGGAAGAAACCCCCAACATCCTCCGCATTTCGGCTCAGGTCGGCAAAAAGGCAGGGAAGATGTGACTCGCCAGAGCTGAACACTGACGCTGTTTTGTGAGTTTGTTTCCTCCTGCTCATGAGGTCGAGGACCTGGTGTACCTGATAACCAGCAAATAGCCTCCAAATCACCATCTCCCTCTCCTGTTCATCTGGCAAGGGTCGGTTCTACCAGTTGCTGCCAGGTTAATACAATGAATCTTGTACTGTCCGTTCCCAGGGTTTTGTTTTTAAATGCCACTGTGCCTTTAACTATGTTGTAAATGTTTTATGCCCACCAGAGACATGGTCATAAGATCTGATCCTGGGCCAGAGAGTCAGGTGGCACAGGAGGTTTTAACGTATTTTAACTCCAGGGTTTTCTTTCTGTGATGTTGAGATTTTACAGTACATGAAACAAGAAGAACTGTGCACTTGGTGCTGAGTGACACATCCTTTCTTGGCCTTTGTGAAGTTCATGTGTGGCTTCTTGGCTGCAGATACTCAGTTTTGATATCATGTAAATCTACTTGGCTCTTGGTTTTTGTTTTTATTTTTGTTTTTTTTATTGTAGCAGGAGAGCTTAGGGAAAGCCTCTGAGTGTGCCTTTTAGATTTTGAACCAGCTGCGTTTTCTAAAAATCAGCTTTTTTCACTACTCCCCAGCCTTAAAATATGCTCTGTATAGGTCCAAAAGGGCCCTTCTAGTGGAGATAATGAAAAGTCGAATTGGTGAATAGATAATTGCTTTTCACTCACTGGAGAAGTTGGCCAAAGTCCCTCTTTTCATGGTAACAGGATTCCTGCTGACCAGAATGGCCTGTTCAAGTGCCTTGATAAGGGGTTGGGTCATCTGGGCACTTGGGCAAAACGGTTCCACCAAGTGTGGAATCATTCTGGCAGGATTCTTTGGCCACGTCCCCTGTGCCTTTGCTTGTTTCCCTGGGTTCCTTGGCAGTGTTTCCTGAAGGGGGGCAGGGCCCACCAGCTCCTCCCACACGAAGAAGCCCCTTGGTTGTATACGCCATGGGGAATCCCAGGGCCGGACCCTGAAGGGCTGATCTAGGGCCCTCTGACTGTCCTCTGAATATTCCAGCCCTTGCCCCAAAGGAAACCCAGAAGTTCTAGTGAGGGGCTTACTCTGGCTAATAAAATTGAAAAGCTGGTAAAAACAAATGCCTTGGCAGGTAAACCGTTGCTACTTTTTCATTTTTCTTCATGAACAGACTCACAGGCATCTTAATCCCTTGTTGTAAAATTGTGACAAGAAGATGATACTTCTTTCCAAATTGCTGTATTTGTTTTAAAACAAAATCAGTACCCATATTTTTAAAACTAGGACACTTGCCCCCTTCTTAAGTTCAGCTTTGGTCCAGGGTCTTAGGTAACTTCGTTGTTAGTGACCTAATCTTGGAATGAGCGTGTTTTAGTCTTGCTCATATTTTCTCCTGTTTATGATAGAATCTCATCAGATCTTGTCATCTCTCCTGGGAGAAGAATGTCACAGACCAATGGGTTGGGCAGGGGCTGAGATGGTTATTAAATTGGGAAGTCTTTTCTAGTTATGGTTATGGTTATGTTGAGGTTAAGAGGCAAGACGATTGGCAGTGAAATCTCTTTTCAGCATCACTTTTGCTACAACGTTGATTATGTCAGAGCACTTTAATCTGAAGGATAGTATTGTAACTTGATTTATCTAATTAGCCTTTAATTATCTACAGCTATTTTATTTAATTCTCTCCTACAATACTGGGACCATTGTAAACTTCTCAGATGACTGGTATTTTTGTAGTGCTATGAAATATATTTGCACACTTATAAAGAAAACTGTATATTCACTTGAACTCTGAAAATGTACATGTATATATTTGTTCCCTATTATATTTTATACTTGATATAAATGCATTCTTACTGTGATAACCCAAGTGTGCTAGGGGGCAGGTGTACTCGGAAGGGTTCTGGGCCTTGAAGAGCTGGTGTGGGGACCTGCGTTGTTTGTGAGAGGTGATTGGTTTGGAGCCCTCTCTGCTAGGGCCTCAGGTGTGTAACCTGATCGGTGTCTGAGAGGGACATCTCTGGGTGGAGGAGAGGATCCTTGTCCTCTGAAATGCCACTTGGGAACTCTGGAGAATGAAGGACAATTTACTTCCAGTGTCTTTGGCTCCTACTACTACTGGGGAAAACTTCAGTTTATAGCCTTCCTGCACCTCCTTAAGTAGAAAACCTGGAGGTCACTCAGTTAATAACTATCCTTCAGGACTTGACTTTGGGAAAGAATTTATCCAGGAAAAGCTGTAGTCTGCTCTGAGACATGAGCAGAAGTTGGGGGTTGGGAACACTGGAGCATCTCTGGCTGGCTTTTGTCTAAGGACCCAAATCCATCTGCACAAGGAGAGCTAGGACCTGCCTCCAGCTGCTTCAAATACCAGCCTAACTGATGGGCCCTGGGAAGCTCATGCTCTGTAGAAGCAGGGGCAGCTTTTTCCCTTGGCCTTGCCTGGAGAATTCCAGAAAGAGCAGTCGGTACTGTAGGGGAAACATCAGGTTAAATGCCAAACACATTATAGAGAAGTTCCACTCAAGGTCAGCTTCTGGAAACAAAGTCAGTCCTTTGCCTCGATTGTTTTATAGCATCTCATTTCTTGGACTTTGACAGGTGTTTTTCCCTCCTCTTTTATTCCAGTATGTCAGCCTCATCAGGGATGCAGAATGAGGGAGAAGGAAAGTCCACCCTTTGCCAGGCTAAACAGCTTTTGACACCTGGTGGAGGTGTGTGCGTGAATAGGGTAAAGGTGTGTGATTTCCAGCTTTGCTGACGGTGAAGCTCAAAAGGGCATAGAGAGAGGAAAGTCCACAACAGCCACATGCTGCATCAAAGGCCAGAGGCAGCTTAATGTTAAATTCTGTGGGATCTTCTCTCCCTTGGCCCCCTCTTCCAATCAACCTTTTTTTCTTTTTCAGAACTATTAACTAACGATCCCGTGAGGCAGAAAGATTAATTACCTTAATTGCCTTAGGTGGCAAACTTCACCTCCTGGTATCCACACCAACCCCAACACTGGTTTCCTGGTATCTGCTGAGCAAGCTGCTAAATTGACACCTTTTCCCCACCCCCCATCCCCCATTGAGGGGTCACCCAGCGTTTCTGGATTATAAAATTACTATTTCCTGCTCTGTTACTTTGGGAACTTTGAATTTCTTTGGTTTTGTTTTTAAGGAATAACTTAAAATTTCCTAGAACACTAAATAAAAGACTACCTTTCAAAGATTTGTGTCTGTAGTCGAGTTTGGGTGCAGTATAAATTCTGTCTGTCTTCCTGGAAAATGGGCCTCTCTTGGGGGAGAATCAGCGTTTCCTCACCCCGGGAGAGTCTCTCACGTTGATTCCTGTCACCATCTTTCCTGGTGCCCAGGGTCCCAGTCCCCTTTCTCATCCAGAGGACACAGGACATCTCTGACCCCCCTCCCTCCACCTGTCTTCTTGGCCTGGAGGGACTGTGACATTTGCCAGCTGAACATCATTTGAATTCTTGCCCACGAGTGCTAAGAGCTGCTACCTTTCCCATTGCAGCAGCGGGTTACTTTGGCTGAGCACAAGGGAAAGCGCCTTCCTTGATCTTCCTGTTCCCCCACCACCAATTTCCCCAAGAATGGAGTCTTCACTTGGGGGGCATGAGTTTAATTCTGATTGGTTTCAAGTCCACCCCAGAGCTGGGAACCGGGCCCTTGGTACACTCACCTGGGTCTATCCATTTCTGAGTACATGGACTCTCCTCCTGAGCTCAATGCTCCAAAATGCTGGGCCTTTCGTGATGGGTGAGGGGCTCCAAGGACCCAACCTCTGGGGAGGGAGTGGAGGTGGGGGGAGTAGAGCTTCCCTGAAGGCATCCCTGGATTTGGTGGAGGGGCTGGTTACCCCACTCGATGGTGAGACGACCATGTAAGATGAGAAGAGAGCAGCCTCTCTAAGTGTAACACAAAGCCCTCCAGCTTTGACTTAAAAAATAAATAAATGAAAGCCTCTGGAAGGAGTATCTCCAAGGAAGGAAAGGTAAATTACAGAAGTGACCTCAACTTTTCCCCTCCCAGACTCATTTCTTTGGCTTTTGAGGTTTTCTCAATCTGCCTTCTGCTACCGCCACCAAACTCAGCCCTTAGGTGGAGGTGCAGGCTATTGAATCTTTAAACCTCCAACACAGGCAGGGAACACAGCCCCCTCCTTTCTTCTGAGTTCCCCTGGCCTAGCTGCTAATAGCAGAAAGCTTAAAAAACAACAACAACAACAAAAAAACAAAACAAAATAAATGAGATGATTATAGGCTATATAAACAGCATAAAAAGTGAAATTTCCCAAATCCACGTATTCTGGTTTGCTAATGCTGCCATTATGCAAAATGCCAGAAATGGACTGGCTTTTATAAAGGGGATTTATTAGGTCACAGATTTATAGTTCTGAGGCCATAAAAGTGTCCAAACTAAGGCATCACTGAAGAAAGGCCGATGGTGTTCGGAACACCTCTGTCAGCTGGGAAGACATGTGCCCAGTGTCTCCTGGTCCTGTGCTCCCGGGTTGTGTTTCAAAATGGCTTTCTCCAAAATGTCTCTGGGGTTGTCTCTCGTAGCTTCTTAGCTCCTGTGCATCTAAGTGTCGGAGTTCCTCTCTTAGCTTCTCTGGGGGAAACTCTGGGCCAGCGTCTCCAAACATCCTGTCTGCAACTCCAAGCATCTCTAAAGTGCTAGCAAGCGTCTCCAAAAGTCTCTCTCAGCTGCTCTGAGCTCCTTCTGTCTGTGAGCTCTCTTTTAGGACTCCAGTGATTTAACAAAGACCCACCCTGAAAGGGCAGGGTCCACATCTCCATGGAGATAATTTAATCAAACGTTTTCACCCTAATCAAGAGTTATCAGTCTGACCCCACAAAACTGCATTAAATAACATGGCTTTTGGGGGACGTAATTTATCCAAACCAACACACCAAGTTTCTGAGCCAAAGGAAGTCAAGCCCCAGCGGTCTGGGAGCTTGGCTGGTCCTTGCCTGTCTGCCAGGTGGCCTGGGTTCTCGTCTTCTTAGCTGGTCCGAAGGCCTCTCATGCTCCACCCCTGGAGGAGCAGGAGACAGTGCTCATGTCTTCCTTCCACTCCCTGCCCACCCAGTCTATAGATTTTCCTAATTAATATCATGTATGTTTATTCTTGGAGAAGAAAAAATAAAAATCCTGATTTCCCCACTAACAAGCGGTAACTAGGTTATGATATTACAGGTTTTCTTCCCTTTTCATACTAATAGATACACTTAAAGAAAAAGAAAAAAAAGGTGGGATCATCCAGTACATACCGTTTTGAAATATTTCTCAGTGCCTTTGGATAGTCTTTTGCAACAAATACTGACAGTGGTTCTGAGAGAGAGTGACCCCCACCACAGAAGAGCTGTGCTGAGCACAAGGGTAGCCTGTACCCTGACCCCCACCCTGCAAGTGGAAAACGGTCACTTATGGGTTGGGGCTGCCTTTCTTCCGCTATGACCAAAGAGTCAGCAGCACAGCCTCCTCTCGTCCTTGAATCCACTCTTCATAAATGGATCTCTTTCCTTGGGCTTCTCTTCCAGTGTCATCTTCTGGGCTTTGTGGGTTTCCTTTCTGTCCTGGTTGGCTTTCCCCTCAGACTCAGAAATGACTTCCTTGAGCTCTGTGGGGCCAGCGTTTCCCCAGACCAAGAAGTCTCCTAAGGGAGAAGGTCCTCATGTAGCCTTTCGTTTTTCTTGATCATTTTACACAGAAACCTGTATCCTGAACTCTTTGGTGACACTGATACAGCTCTCACAGAGTGGGGAGAAAGCTGCTTTCATCCTTACATAAGAGGTGCTCACTTCAAGCCAAACCTCAACTGCAAATGGAAGGCCTGTTCATTGTGTACCTACTATGTGCCGAGCATCCTACTATGTGCCGAGCATCCTACTATGTGCCAAGCACTGACACATACTCTTTCTAAATCTCAACAATGTAGACAGGATCTCCATTGTGCAGGTGAGCAAACTAGGATTAGAAGAGGCTTAAGAGCCGTAGTTTATCTAAGGCCTCACAATTACAAAGTTGTTAAGAAAGGATTTCAACCTATCACCTGTATGACTTGAAGGTCTAGAACATTTTTAAATAGTTGAAAAAAATCAGAAGAATTTTCACAGCACACGAAAGTTATATGAAATTCAAATTTCAGTATCCCTAAATAAAGTTTTACTGGAACTCGGCTGCTCATTTGTTTATGGAATCGTCTATGGCTGTTTTCATGTCGTAACAGCAGGAAGGAGTCGTTGCAACGGAGACCTTATTGTCCACTAAACCTAAGATATTTACTATCGCGTTCTTTACAACAAAAGTTGGCCAACCCCTTGTCTAGGATCATTCTGGAGCTGAGAAGATAATGTGTGATTCAGTTGGAATCATGGAGGACTGGGGTAGGCAGGGAAAATGGGGACCCTATAACTAAATTTCCTGTGAGGACTTTCCACAGGGGAGGGAAGCTTCGGATCAGGGGTCTGGTGTTCTACCTTGTGGGTAAGCAGTGAGTGGAAACCCGTGACCACCTTCTTAGAGTTCTCAGACATTCTTAGGAGTTCAAGAAATTGAACATACTAACTCTCAGCCCAGGAGGGAGGATGTGTGTGGGGAGCAGACTAGACAATACAGAAGGGAAAATGGAAAAGGAGCAAGGAAAGGTACTTGGCACCAGAATTTAAGAAGGCCTGGCTGTGCTTTCTCCTGTGGGGTTCTCACCAGCAAGACTTCCAAGAAGAGTGAACATCTGCTAAAGAACTGCAGGGGTGGAAAGGAAATCCAACCAGAAGGGCTCCAAGGCGACCCAGCTGCCAAGCTTGGTGCGATGATGAGAGAGGGCACGCGCTGGTTTTGAGTCAGGAAGTTCCAGTAAACAGAGCCTAGAGGTGAGGCCAGATTTAGGCCCTTGAGTGCACCCTTGGCCTCCCTGCTTGCAGTAGATGACAATGAGCCTGCACCTGAGGAATCTGGACTATTTGGTGCATTTGACTGGCCCATCCAGGGAATTTCGATGCCCGTTCATAGGAGTTCACCAGCAGCCCTCACTGTAGGAGGTGCTGCCTGGGAAATCAGGATGGGAAAGCCGATCATTGTCTGCAGAGACCAGCCACCAGAGGGAAAGTAAGACAGGTAAATGTCTCACTAGAGGACACACGTTTAACCAAGGGGCGCAGGCTGAGGGCTTCCTTCAGGTCCCATGTCATGCTCTCCATGCCTTCCTCTTCAGATTCCCCTCTGGAAAGAATCCTGGCCTCAGTGTCAGTATTTACATCTGGATCCTGGCTGGGGCTGATTTCCAATGGTTTCCCCTCTCCAGGAGCTTTCTGCTCTAACCCAGCCAATTCCAGGCACTCAACTCAGCCTTCTCAAAGCTTCCACGGTCCCAATTTCACTCTCTTGGGGATCGGAGGGGGGTTTGTCAAAGAGGTAATCACTCTCATCGAATGGGGGTAACTCTTAGAAGAATTTGTAGCAGCAGAGAGGGCACTGAGGATAATGCATCTGTCCTGATTTCCCAAATAATTCGATTTCCCAAATAGATTCCTTCCTGAGAAAGCAGACACACATGACTTAGCAGAGGGCACCATCTTCTGGCCTGGATCCCGTCCACCTCCCAGCCTGCTGTGTGAGAGGGCAAGGGTCCTTTATGGTGAGAGAACTTCATACACTTGCAGCTCTACTTCCTTAGGGTTCTTGGAGGACCATAAAACCCTCTTTTACTTTACAATGACATGTGTTGGGGAAAGTGAAATGTTAAAGCTTCTGTCAAAGGTAGACGACTCTACAATAAAATCCCCTCCTTTTCCCCAATGCAGTTAGGTCCAAGATCTGTACAAAATGGGGGATGAAAGGGGTCTGATACTCTTTTGCATAATAACGTAAAGAGCTACCCCCAATGTTAATTACGTTGCTTTTAGGGACATTTCCTTTCCCTGGTATGGATGTCAATTATACCATCTAAAGTTAATGGATGTCTCTGAGGGGTGGGTGTGTGCTCCTGCGGGACAACCAGAAATAAATCCTCTACTGAGGAAATCGAGAAGAGAGGGACTTAGAAGGTCAAAGAACACCCTGCGCTGTGCCGAAGCCCCCTGGGGTGGGAATAACTCAAACTTTGGGGAATGGACTGTTGAGAATTATTGGGTCCCTTAGTTGGGTGTCTGTGAGTATCTTCCAGGGCAATAAAGCCCTGTGGTAGGGGATGAGACTTCTCTAAAAAGGAGTAGTGACTCTCACATTCTGAGAAGGTCCTCTCATGGGGAGGGAGTGGTGTCCTCAGGTCTGGATGTCAAGGATAGAAACCAGGTGTGGATAAGGAGGACTGACATCTTGTAAAGGCATCTGTTTTGTTGTGTTGCTAATACTTTCCTCTTGATCTGTGAGGATACTCTTATGAAAGTGTGCATTTAAAAAATATTTTTAAATCTCTATTATAGTCACCCTAAGTCCCTTGATCCTTAAGTAAAGTCTTTAACAGTCTCACATGGCGCAGGTTTGGCTGCTTTGTGTTTCAGGTCAGCTCATGCTCAGTCAATGGAGAAACATCCTGCCAGGCTGATGTTTGAATGTGGGACTTTCTACTGTCCAGCAGTAAGGCAGGGGTGGCTTATGGAGTAGTTATGAGCAGAAGGGAGGGACTTGAGATCTGGTGGGGCTTCTGCTCATAAGGCACATCACCTCTTTCCCAATTTATACGAGAGGAGAGAGACATTTAAAGCAGAGAAGACAGATGCTTGAATTATAGACCATAGGCAGTCGTTTTGCCAGAAATGCTCTTGTTCTCCACTCTGACCCAGGGAATGCACAATCTCATTAGGCATAAAGACAGCCCTCTGTACCTGACTGTTGATTGCAGCTCTTTCAAAAGAGACTATAGCCCTGTCTGATCAGATAGCTTTCTTTTTGAGGCTCAAATTCTCTATTTGAGGGTTCACCAGGTACAGGGTCATCATGTCTCCTCATCCCTTCAGACCGGTAAGCACCATTTTCCTTTGGAGTTTTTGGGTTCTAGGTTGCATAATAATTTATTGATCTTTGGAAGAAAGTGGCTATAACCTGTATCTTATTCCTCAAGGGAGTATCCCTGTTTGTTAAGGGACTGACAAAATATGCTTATTATCCCTCAATCCATTCTATGCAGGAGCTTGTCCAATCATTTTACTGTTCTCAGTGAGAATACAGTTCTCACCTTCCACCCCAATTCCCAATGCAAGCTTGAAATCGAGCCCACAACAACTTCTAAAATTTGCTAATGCCAGGGGCCTGCATTAGCATTGTCATCCTAAGAAACAGAAATTATCCACACTCACTTTCAGCATATGCTATGATGACTGCCAACCTTCCCCCCACCCATTCTGTTTGCTTGTACTCATAAGGGACAGGCCTCTGGTTGACCTTGTCTTTAACTCAGCTTTCTTATTTTTTTAGATACAACTGATCTAAAACTTTTAAGCTTTAAAACTCATATTTTAAAGGCACACAATCAAGATTTACTTAGAAGAAAATAAACTCTCTTTTTGGTGACTTTTAATTTATATTCAAACCAGATATGCCAAATTTCTAATTTGCAAGTTTAATTTTGTGCTTCATCTTGGTCTGTGCATTTCTGTAACAGCATAATTAGAGGCACAATTTTGCTCAAGATTCACTATACCAAGTCAGGAACATTGGAGCCAGAATCAACCTTAAAGTATCTTAAAGCTTAAGGGTTTAAAAATATCTCAATTTGTTTGTGCACTCCAGTCTGCCAAAGGCCTCACCAGCCATGGTGGATTGAATTGTGTACCCCAGTTGGGACATGTTCTTGGTTTTGGTCTGTGTTCTGGTGGGTGTGGACCCATTGTAAATAAGATCTCTTCGAGATGTTTCTTCAGTTGGGGTGTGGCCCTACTGAATCAGGTTGGATTTTAACTCGGATTACTTAAGTCCTTTATAAGAAGAATAAAAGTCAGATGGAGAAGAGAAGCCAGGAGAGTCTGCTGTGTACATTGCCATGTGATATCAAAGCCAAGGACCAAGGATCACCTGCAGCCAGCCCCAGAACACTACAGTTTTCAGCAAGAAAGCATCACATTGCTGATGACTCTCTGTGGGTCAATAAATTATTCCCATTGTTTAAGCATACCCAGTGTAAGGTATTTGTTTCAGTAGCTAGGAAATGAAAACACTCCCTCATATTCTTTCATTCCAAACTCCTTCAGACATTTCTTCTGCAGCGTCTGTAGCATTTAAGTTTTCCACCCTAGATTTTAACTCAGCTCCGTAACCCCACAGTTGAAAAAAAGACCTCAGATGTAGGAAGCACGTTGTCTGGGGAACCAGCTCGGGGAAGCAGAACACGATTTCCTACTCTGTCACTACACTACTCTGCCTCTTAGAGACATACTTTCTACTAGGGCCAAAATCATCTTTCATTGCCAAAGAGAAATGGAGAATCTGAGCTTTTTCTAGCTCTTTAGAAAGGAGGGCTGTTCGCGGCTGGCCACAATTTCTTGTCTGTCTTCTGTGTCCGTGTACTAGAACACTCAAATTCACTCCCCGATCAGTCAAAACTCACCTCAAACTACAGAAAGAGGAAAACCCGGTGATGCAGCCGAGACTAGGAACCTCATTTCCCAGCTCACGCTTCCACCCGTCTGCAGCGCAACAAACCGGAAGTGGCGCGCAGCCGCGAGGCGCAGGGAGCCACCCATTGCGCTGTGGCGAAGGCCGGAAGGGAAAAGGGCAGCTCTTAGAAGGGTCCCCTCCTACTTCCGGCTGCCGCGGGATTTTTGTTGGGGTAGGTCACCCCACGGCGGTGGCGAAGGCTCTTAGGGTGGGCGGTCGGCAGCCGTGAGATGCCAGGCGGAGGCAGCTGCCCGGACTGCGGCTCCACGGAGCTCGTGGAGGACTCGCATTATTCGCAGAGCCAGCTGGTGTGCTCCGAGTGCGGCTGCGTCGTCACCGAGGGCGTCCTTACCACTACCTTCGCCGACGAGAGCAACCTACGAGGTACCTGTACCCGCTCGCCCGGGGCGCTGGGGACAGCCGGGGCTGGGGTGGGGTGGAGGGATTGCCATCCGCCTCCTTGTCTCATTTCCCTCCCGCCCCTGTCACACGCACACTTAGAAATGGCAGTAGGGGGACTGCCATTCGTCTATATGTTTACTAACACCCACTACAGCATCTGGCATGTATAGTCGACGTAATAGATGTCGAATAAATTAAAGAGAGAAACAAAGTTCCGCTCAATTTGCCAGGTCTGGTCATGGTGGAAGGACTGTGGGTCGGTTATTTAGGAATATAGGAGGTGCTACCCGAAGTAGCTTTTAGCATTACTTGGGGAAAACGCACAAACAACAAGTTTCCAAACAAACAACTTTGTTTCCAAGTTCCTGACTAGTGCAGCTCTTTAAAATCTGCGGCCAGGAAAATTGCCTGAATTCGATGTACAGGATGGCTGATTATTTGGAACTTTGCACCACTTTAAGTGTAGTCCCAGCCTCCCCAATCTCTGTGTGTTTGATACTACTTGTGGCCATAAAAACCCAGATGGGCAGTGAGTGTGCAGCAGTGGACTCTTCTTTGAGTTGTGGAGCAGATGCTCAATGATTGGAATTCTCTTCCCTGACTTCGTGTGGTGGGAGTGCAGGAATCCAGTGAACAGAGGTTAAACAAGCTGTTTGTTGTTAATTATCTTACAGAAGTAACATATTCCCGAAGCACAGGGGAGAATGAACAAGTTAGTCGCAGCCAGCAACGAGGTGAGAATCAACCCTTTTTGACCCAGTGTCTTCAGAGAATATTGTCCTTATGACCCAGATCATCTGCCTGCTTTTCCTGTTCTCAGCTTTCGTGGTGTAGGAGCCAGTGAGAAAGAGTGCTAATTAGAAATAAGGATGGGGGTGGTTCTGAGAGAGTCAACAATTCACTATAAGGTTTGGGGGGTTGCTTAGGGGTATGTTTGAGGTGGCCTCAAGGAACCTGGATAAACTTTGGTTTGGCCCTGAATTGAACCAGTCTCCAAAAAAATCGTGGGCTGAATTGTGACAAATATCCTTGGGCCTTGAAAGTGACACACCAAGTGTCAACTCCTATCAATGTAGAGAGGTACAGTAGTTGTGCCTCTGGTATCCAGGACCACCTGAGCAGAATTTGTAAGGAGCTGCATGGTAGCTCCTTCTACCCCCTCTAACTCTTGGCTTGGTTTTCTTAGGGCTCCGGAGAGTGCGAGATCTTTGCCGAGTTCTGAAGTTACCACCCACATTTGAGGACACAGCAGTTGCCTATTACCAACAGGCATACCGGCACCCTGGTATCCGTGCTGCCAGGCTGCAAAAGAAGGAGGTGCTGGTTGGGTGCTGTGTCTTAATTACCTGCCGGCAAAATAACTGGCCCCTCACCATGGGAACCATCTGCGCCCTGTTGTATGCGAATTTGGATGTGTTTTCTGGCACCTACATGCAGATAGTGAAGCTCCTGGGGCTGGACGTGCCATCTCTGTGCCTGGCAGATCTGGTGACGACCTACTGTAGCAGGTACCTGCCTAGTGGGAGACACTGGGATGGGATGGGTGTCAGTTCCTAAGATCTGAATCCTTTTAACTTTGGCTATCTCTTCTTGACTGAAGCCCATCTGAAAGGATGTAGGAGAAAAATCTTTTCTTACAGAAGTAACATTCCCGAAGCACAGGGGAGAATGAAGAAGTTATTCGCAGCCAGCAACTATTAGTACCTCTGCCTGGTACTAATAACATTAATCCCATTTTATGTTTCTGGAATGCAGTAATTTCCAAATCTCTCTGTCCTCACAGCAAACAAAGGATGTAGGGAAAGTTGGTATTAGCCTTAGCACAAGGCCGCCAGGTTGTACACCGCATGTTGTATTCTTTTTTTGTGAGCGGTAGTTCCTGGAATTGTGTGTGGCTGTTTGCAGCAGCCCCTCCTCAGAGGGATTATCTTGAGTGGAGCTGAAAAGGAGTTAGGAAACGGCAGAGCTGAGTTTAGAAGCTAATCCCACCCCCCACCCCCCGTTTTTTTTTCAAGTAAGCTCTTTTCTTTTTCTAACAAATATAGTAGAAGGCAAGCATTATTGGTGTCAGATAACCTGGGATTTGAAGCTTTGTTACTTAATAGCTGGATGACTGTGGGCAAGTTTTTTCAACTATAAATGCATGTAGCAGAGTGTTATATAAATTAAGTAATGAGTACATTTGTGGCACTCGGGATAATGGTTGACAGGAAGGTGCTTGACAAATATTAGCTCCCTTCTGTATTCTCCCCTTCACCTAGCAAGCAGAAGACTCACCCTGTCTTCTCTCTTTTCTTACTGTCTGGCAAGCTTAGCGTTCTCTAGAGAATAGCTTCCCCATTTTGAGTGGACTCCTCTTCCTGACCTCGGAAGAGCAGTCCCCTAATGGCCACTGAGACCGGGTCCTCATTTTGTGGTTTCAGCTTCAGACTATTCCAAGCCTCCCCTTCGGTGCCAGCCAAATATGTGGAAGACAAAGAAAAGATGCTGTCGCGCACGCTGCAGTTGGTGGAGCTGGCAAATGAGACGTGGCTGGTGACGGGACGACACCCCTTGCCTGTTATTACTGCAGCCACTTTCCTGGCTTGGCAGTCGCTGCAGCCTTCAGGTCGTCTGACATGTTCCCTTGCCCGATTTTGTAAACTGGCCAACGTGGACCTGCCCTACCCAGCTTCCTCCCGCCTGCAGGAGCTGCTGGCTGTGCTGCTGCGGATGGCTGAGCAGCTGGCCTGGTTGCAGGTCCTGAAGCTCAACAAACGGTCAGTGGTGAAGCACATCGGGGACCTTCTCCAGCACCGCCACACCCTGGTCCGCAAGGCTTTTCAGGATGGAGCAGAAGAGATGGCTGCCCAGGAGAAGGAGCGGCAGGGGCAGGAGCAAGGACAGGGAATAGAGGAGGTGGGGGGTAGTTCCTTAGATTTGCCTGAGAGGAAGAGACCTGCTAGTCCTGCCCTTCTCCTCCCACCCTGCATGTTGAAGCCCCCAAAGCGTCTCCACCCCACACCTCCCGTTTCCACAGTCACTGGAGATGAGAACATTTCTGACAGTGAAATCGAGCAGTACTTGCGTACCCCTCAGGAAGTTAAAGACTTTCAGAGAGCCTTAGCTGCTAGGCAGGCTGCCACGAATGTTCCTAACCCTCCCTGATTCATGTCACCCTGTTCTGACAGCAGTTTAAAAGACCCTGTCTTATTTAAAGAAATAAGTGTATGTGAGTCCTCAGATATTATCTTTCTCATCTGAAGGAACTGAGAAGGGCTCTGCAATTAGTCAGAGCCCAGGTCCTGGAGTAGAAGTCAGGAAGAATGCAGAGACAACCATGGGTAGGGGAGGGAGTCCCATCCTTTGGTGCCAGAGAGCACGTTGCATATACTCATATCCCTTCCTCTTAGACTGTTGGGAAAGTGCCATGGTCTCTCCTGCTCCCTGTTTGAATTGGACATGCTGCTGCTGCTGCTGGCCTTTCGAGCCTCCTTGCTGTTTGTGGAGCAGTTGCATTCCCAACATTATCAACCCTCAGAAGAGTGGGAACTGGGAAACTCGCAACCCTGTATCTATTCCCAAGTGTGGTAGGTTTATGTGTATGTGTCATGAGTTCCTCCACCTCATAATAAAAGGATCGTGGGTGGACTAAGGCTGTAGCTCAAAGGGCTTTGCAAAACTTTAATATATTAAAACAAGAGGCATCTGCTAGAAAACACTCTATTGTATAAAACACGAGCTTTTAAAAACATGTTTTCTTTGGCACTTTTCATTCCCTCCCTCCCATCTCCCCAGCGTATTGCAAAAAGCTCTCCAGTGCTAAGGCATTGGCAGGGTATGTAAACAGCCAGCATATGTGAGACAATAATACAAAGCTTTTTTTTTTTTTTTTTTTTTTCCCCCTTTCTGTCTAATACTGTGTGGCAAGCATAAATAACAGGGTCCATCCTAAGAAGTGTGGTTCCTCCCCTCCACTGCTCTCTTTCACCTTGGGGATTGGGCTGGGGTGGCATGGAGCCTGGGAAGGGACTTGGACCAGGCCTGGGTTTCCTGTTATGTTTCACAAGGCCAAAGGCTCCCTCCATTTTCATTTGGACCTATGGTAAAAGGCTGGTTGCTTTTTAGGTTGGGAAAAATAAGGGTGCTGGTGTTGAAAGATAGTTAAGGCACAGATCCCAGATGAGCTGCAGGAACCGCAGCCACTGCTTTGACTTGGGCTTCTGTGAGGCAAGAAGCTGGTCTGGTTTTGGGGGGTTTATGGAGCTAGAGATGGGGTTAACGGATGGTTCTTCCACGTGGCCTCACTGAGGCAGGGAAGTGCTCTCACACAGCTCCGTGGCCCTGGAAGGCTGAGTGGGGATATGAGTCTTGTGCAGGAACCCACTACCACCGGCAGCCTTGCAGTGAAGCCTTTTCACACCATTGTTTCTAGGACTAGATGTAGGCCATGACCAGGTTCTGTTCAGAGCCAAGGACCGCTTCCCTGTACCTCCTATCTGGCAGGATCTGCTTAGGTCTAGGGCCTTAGCTTTGCCCTGAAGTGCCTCCCTGAGCCCTGCAGTGTAGTTTATGCATCATACCTGTGAGAAGGGTGTTTTGATCCCTAACTCTGCACCCCTTCCACCTGACCGCCTCACTGAGACTGGCTGATCTCTACGACTGCCTTTCCCACTGCCCTAGCTTCCCCTCTTGCATAGAAAAGTAGCACCTCGTCTGTCTGCTGGGCTGGCTCCCTTAACATGAGAGGCCCTAAGAGCTGGGCCCAGCCCAAGCTGACCAGAGGAGGGCAGTGGGGACAGGGTGAGCACAGACCCCCAAGCTCCCCTGATATATGTTTTCCCCGCGCGGGGCAACGGGTGGGAAGGGAGCATACCTAAGGAGGAGCCCACCAGGGCTGCACTGTGTGCCCTTGCCCTCTCTTCACAGGTCACGCCACAGCTGAGGACCATCCTCCCCAGCGTGGATGGCTCCTGAGCCGGGACGAATATGTATCACGTCTGTGTTTCTGGGATTGTCTGTCGCTACCCTAAGGGGATGACCCTCGTGCAAAAGTGACAAACATCTTCCTACCTCCTCCGCAGCCTCCGGGACTAAAGCTGGCGGGAGCAGGGATAGCCATGGGCGCCGCTCCCTCCGACCTGCCGTCCCCAGCCACGCCGCGGAGGGCCGCGGGGTGGGAAGCCCCCGCCAGCCCAGCCCGGCCCTAGACGGTGGTCTCGCTCTTCCACGGGCCCGTCCTCAGGCAGCCGCCTCCCGCCGCCTCGGCGCCCGCCGGGTGGAAGTCGTCGAGCTTGCCGGCTTGGGGGCCGCCGTTGAGGCTGGCGGCGTGCAGCGGGTACGAGCGGCGCTGGCCCTCGTCCCGCGCGCCACCCCCGAGGCTGTCGCGGCTGCCGCTGCGGCGCCGGCCTGGCCGCCCGGCCTCGGCGTCGCTGCCCTCGGACGGTGTGAGCGGGGGGCTCGGCCTCGGGCCGGGGCCCGGAGCGCGGGCTGGGGCGACGGCTGCCGGGGCCGCTGTCGGACGGGCTGGTGCGCAGGCTACCGCTCTCGCTCGACGCCGGCTCCAGCGGCCCCGCGGTCCCAGGCGCGCCCCCGCGCAGGGCCCGGAGGCGGCTCTGGCCACCCGCGTCCCCCGCGCGGGGCCCCTTGGCCCGGCTCCTGTGCCCGCGGCGCCCGGGGGGCAGGTTGGTGGGAGGGCGGGGAGCGAGGCCGCCGCGGGAGACCGGGGGCTCGGGCTCCGCGTCCCCGCGGGCCGCGCGCCCAGCCTCGCACCCCTGCCTCTGGGCCAGCTGCAGGTTGGTGAGCTTGCCGGAGCCCGGGGCCGCCGTGCCACCGCCGCCGCCGCCGCTCGGGGAGGACTTGAGGGTTGGGGCGTCCTCCGCCAACGCCAGGTCGCCGTCCTCTGGGGAGGCGGGCAGGGCCCGGGGCGGGGCGTGGGGGATCGAGGCCGAGGCGGGGGCGCAGCAGGCGCGCCAGGAAGCTCTGACGTCTCTGCGCCGGGCGCAGTGGTGGGTGAAGACGAAGAGGCCCAGGGCCGAGGCCGCCGCGCCGTACAGACAGCTGCACACCACGCGGGGCAGCCAGCGCTGGGACACGGCCAGGGCCCCGCAGGCCCACATGGCCAGGTACAGGAAGTGCGTGGTCACCAGGGCGCCCAGCTGCACTCCCGGGGAATAGAGGCCGTCGTCGTCCTCCAGGGGTCCCGGGGTCACCGTCCCCACGCTCCCGGCAGCCAGGTAGGAACCCGAATCACTCAGGAGGGCACCACTGCTCCTGAGCCTGGCACTGCCCCTCAGCTCCTCCCCCGGCTCCAGGGAGCCCCTGCTGAGGCCGCCCTTTGGGCTCTGCGCCAGAGGACTGTGGAGGCGCAGCCCGGCACACAGCAGGTAGATCCAGGTGACCAACAGAATCAAAGCCACCGGGATGAAGAAGGCTCCGAGGCTCGGACGCCACACCAGCCAGCAGCTGAGGGGAGACACAGAGGGAATGGATGAGGATGGGGAGCATGGCTGAGGGGGCATCAAAGTTTGGGATGGTTGGGGAGATAGAGCAGGAAGGACTGGCTTAGTCACCATGCATGGGCCCAGGAAGGCCTCTGGCTGGGTGAGTGGTTGGGGGCAGGAGGGGGTAACGCTCACTAGGGGCTGTGGTCCCGGTAGTTGTGGATGTTGACAGCAGCTGTGATGCCACAGATGATGAGTGGGATCCCTCCAGCAATCAAATAGAACCTGGAGAGGAACAGTGGAGTTGGAGGTCAGGGAGATGGGGAATGGGTGGGGAAGGAACTGGAGCTCAGAACCCTTGGATTCAGGGTCTCTATTCCATTCTCCTTTCCCTTTAAATTGCCAGGGATGCAAGGCTCCTCCAGGGCAGGCCTGGTAAGTCCTTAGGGAACTTGGCCAACACCATTCCAAGGGACAGAATTGCCCTCCCTAGCCATAAACGGTGCAGAAATCAGAAGTGCCACTCAAGTTCCCTGGATCCTTGCCCAGTGCCCTTTGGAGTTGCTTCCTCCTCAGCCCTTGTTATGGCTGCAAAACCCTCAGATGTACCCACCCCATGGCCTGGCACAAGCTAGCACCACCTAAGGCTGTGCCTCTCCTTTCTTTGGAAAGTGATCTCCCAGGGACCTAGGAAACACCCTGCCTCTACCCTGGGAGAGCATATCTTGGTGTCCTCTGCTCCCTCTAAGTCCCTCCCCCACTACACAGGGACAGTTGGAAGCATGTACCGGAGCATGGGACGGGGAGCAGGCGGGGTGGTGTCCCCTTCTTGTGGAGGGGGCACCCTCCAGGTGAGCTCCTTGTGGAGGACTCGGGCTTTCACCCCCATCCAGAGCAGTGTGGACAGTGAAGAGTAGTGCAGAGTGATGCCTACCTGTGGGGCCCAGGCACAGAGGCTGAGGCACCCCGGCTGCTGCCATGGGAGCCAGCCCTGAGCCCCATCCCTGCCAACGTGCTTCCTCATGTCCTGCTCCAGCCCCCAACGCCACAGCTCTTTCCCTCTACCCGGCCCGCTACCCAGATACTCCTCAAAGTTGTGTCCTTGCTGCTATCCCAGGGTTCCCTCTGGATTCTCCAGGACCCTGTCGTTTGGTAACTTGCTCATCCCTGACCTCTCCATTGCAATTCCCCACTCTCCATTTTTAAGTCTTATTTTCCTTGATGTGGTTCTCACCACCCCCTTCCCCCTACCCCTTCCCAACCCTCCACTCCCTAGCCAGGCTGGACGTGGAGAGAACAATGGAGCTGGGGCCTGTTAGCCTGGCCCTCCTCTTTCTTCCTTTGCAGCTTCCTACCCCACACCTAGGCAGCCATCACTAATCTTGGAGCTGCTCCACAGACACACCACCCCCCAGCCCCTTCTGCTTACCGCCTGGCAGACCACCCGGTAGTTGGTAAGCGTGATGCCCCCCGCAAAAACGGCAGAGGTCATGGCCATATGGAAGCAGAGGTTCAGCAGCATGTGCCAGCCCTTCCGGGAGATGTGGATGGAGCTGCCCCGGAAACAGTCTTTGGTTAAGGGGCCCTACAAGCCCAAGGTCAGGCCCGTGGGGTCTCAAGGCCATTGAGAGATCCAAAGGGGGAAAGGACGGATAAATATCTGTGCTCATGCATGTGAGTGGATGTGATAGGGGCCACAGGGCAGGAAGTCCTTAACCCCCAAAATGTGCTTGCCACCCCCAGAACCTTCAAGTAAAACCCTAAGCAGGAGCCTGAGAAAGTTACCAGGCCCCACCCGAGAAGGAGACACTGGATGATTCTTAGCGAGACCTGCTGCCTTTCCACCCTAGCTCTCCCATCCTGCAGGAGCTCCCACCTGTGGTTGAGGATGTAGGTGATGATGGTGGAGAAGAGGCAGAGCAGCAGCAGGGCTGTGCAGGGGTACACGACAGGGTGTAGCCCGGCCCCTGAGCCCCCTACCTCCCTGGGAAAAGCACTCAGCTCCTGGGAAGGGACAGGACGAGGAAGTGAGGATGAAGATGCCAAGAGTGGAGGCTGCCCCAGCACCACCCCACCCCGACCAATTTTCTTCTTCCCAAGTCCTGACAGCCTTAGTCCTGAGCTTAGTCCATTGGGGTAAGTGCAAACACTGGGCATCACTCTTAGAAAGGCATTTTTCCCTCCTGTTATCCTGAATTTCCGGGAATTTTAGATCCCCAGCCCCCAAAAATCAAAGATGAAGAAAGAGGGAGAAGGGTCTACTGATAACACAGCTGCATGTCTGCTCAGTATCTGGGAAAGTGGGGTAGGGAGTGTGACAAGGGAGGGGATGAGTGAGGGGGCAGAAATGAAAGAAAGGAGAAATATTCCTAGGTTCAGTGGGTTTTTTGTTTTTGGATTTCTGTGGGTCTCGGAAAGTGCAGGATTTGAAGGTCAGTCTGTGTAGTCCCCGATCCATTGCTCTTGACGTGGGAGTGGAGGTAGGACCTCCCTGTCTCCTGAAAGATGGAGAGGCGTGGGGGAAACCAGAGGGGCAGGTCCTGACTGGGGAGCCCAGTAGGGCTTCTGTTCCCTCTTTATTTCTCTGTGGCCCCTGGCGACAGAGTCCACTTGCCCCCCCTTGAGCATGCGCCCTTGTCCCTTTGCCCTCCCCCCACCTCCCAGCCCCCACTTTACCCACCATGAGCACGGCCACATTGCCCAAGTGCTGGCAGTGCAGGGAGCTAACATTGGGCTGGCTGGAGCGGAGCTGGCACCCCTCAGAGCTCCAGCCCCCTGGCCCCGCTGGTCCCTCCTGGCTCCATGAAGCCGCCACAGGTTCAGCCCCCTCTGCCCAGTGCCGCAGCGAAACGGCCACTGGCTCCGTCAGATTTCCCACGCCACAGCCACCTACAGGGTGAGAGACATCTACACAGACATCCAAGGCCCGGCAGGGAGGCTGGCTGGGGTAGGGCTAAGCAGAAGCAGCCAGACGATGTAGAAATACCTCTTGGGGGCAGCGCACTGGGCAAGGTTTGCAGGTGGGGGTGGGGGAAGTCATTAGATGTCAAATATGGGTCCTGCCCTCCAGGGTGCTCAGTCTAGCTGGACGGACACGATGGGTGGATAAAGCTGTAAGCACTGGGGAGTGACCCACTGTAGGTACCAAATGAATGGTGATGACAACAGATGCTCCCAGAAGAGGGCTGGGGTACCCAAGGTCAGTATCCCCAAGAAGGCGGAAGCTAATGTTGAGGGAGCTAAAGCTCAGGCTTGAAGTCCCTGGATCCAGTGTATGTGCAGAGGAGTAATAGAATAAAGACAAAATAATAATAATAATAACGGGGGTGGGGGTAAGGGGTATGGGATGTTTTGGGTGTTCTTTTTCATTAATTTTATTATCTTTTTGGAGTAATGAAAATGTCCTAAAATTGATTATGTTGATGAATGCACAACTATATGAAGATACTGTGAGCCACTGATTGTGTACTTTGGATGGATTATATGGTGTGTGAATATATCTCAATAAAATTGCATTTATAAAAATAAATTAAAAATAAATAAAAAAACTTAGTCTTATCCCTACAGAGAAAAGTCAGGAGGCATCCTTGAGAGGAAAGTTGGCACCCCATTCAGAAGGCGGGATGGAGGGAGGACAAGGAAGAGGCATTCCCTGCTGGAGAGGGGAGCCCTGCAAACAAAGCTGTGGGATATGTGTAACCCTGTACCACCACCTCTCCTTCCTCACGCCCATCATCCCAAGTCGCAGCTAGCAGGGAGCCATTACCCTTCTCCGGGTAACTCTACCTATCCTGACGCTGAGCTTAGGCCGCCCTCTTACATGCTCCAAAACACCTAGCCCGCTGCTTGTCAGTGCAAGCTCCACTTGTAAGGATTTGCTGAGTACATGAGTCTTCTCTGCTGAACTCTGTGTCCCTCAGGACAAGGACACAGCTGCCTTATGTGTTCAGTGCATCTCCAGCCCCCAAAACAGGGTTGGGTACATGTCAGATACTCAATATGTGTGCACGTTCAGAACCTATGAAAGGAGTACGTTCTCGGAGCAGGAGGTGAATCCTGGGTAGCAACAGCACTGCCTGTGTGCTGTGAGAAGGGGACGGGACCTCATTCCATAGGACCCTATTATGGCCCATGGAGGAGGGGAGACTGTTCCGATGGCAGTGAGGACACACTGAAAAACTTTTAAGAGACTCCTTGGTGTGCAGAGTGATGTTTCGGGAAGATGAATTTGGTGGTAGTGTGTGGGATGGATTGAAGATGGAGGGAGCCCAGCAAACAGACATCCAGGCAGAAGGCTGGCGTGGAGAGGAGAGGTCAGAGCTGGGGCTAAGCTTCAGCCTGATGGTGGGAGGAAGACACAGATGGAAAGAAGGAAGGTGTGGAGTAAGTGGTTTGGCAGAGAGGTGCGGATGTGGGTGCACGTAGATCCAGTTTCCCGTGCACCAGGTCCCGAGCTAGGTGACGAGTGAGACGTGGGGTACCCCCTCCACACCTCTGCCCCTGTCCCCACCCTTCCTGGTATCTCCTGGTCATTCCCCAAGGCCCGTTGATGTGCCATCCCTGGTGACATGGCCCACAAAAGTCCAGAATGTTATTTAACCCTTCAATTGCCCAACTAATTGGTAAGCTTTGTGAGGGCAGAGACCACATCTGACATGTTTTTATTCCTTGTAACACCAAAGAGAGTGCTGAGCTTTCAGCAGGTGCTTGCTCAACAGGGCGTGCGTGCATCTAGGTGTGCAGAAGTGCAAGTGTGTGTGTGTGTGTGTTGGCATGTGTTGGAGCGGGTGGGTCCAGGGTTTATGCTTACAGCCCTCTTGAAATTTGTCAAATCTGGGATATGAAGTCCAGTGTCTGCCTGAGCCTTTTCCCCTTTGGGGACCCCTCTGCTCCCCACCCCACCTTGGGAGTTGTGAGGGGTCCACCATCTCCTCTGCCAACCCCACCAGGGCTTGGGGAGTGCCATGGGGGAGGGCAGGGCCAGGCGGACCCTTGGGAGGGAGGTGAGTCCCTTACTGGTGCCTGCGAAGATGACAGGGGTGGCCACGCCGCGTCTCCTGCCAGCCCCGGCAGCTCCAGGGCGGGAGGTGTTGCCGTGACTGCGGAAGAGGCGGCCATTTCGGAAGACGAGCAGCTGCAGGGTGCAGTCTGGGGGCCCCGGGGGAGCCAGGGCCGCCGGGGGGGATGAGAACAGACTGGGGGGCAGCTGGATGGAGGCCAGGGCCACGCTGTTCTGGGGGGACACGGGAGCTCCTCAGAGACCCCCCCCCCAGGATCCCGTAGGGAATTTCAGCCCCCTCCTCCTGCCTCCCTCCACCTCCCACCGCTCAGCATCCCATCTCCTCTCAGACCCCTGCCGCCACCACCATCTCCAGGCACCCACATCGCGTCACCTCCCCTCCTGGTGACGCAGTGCCCACCTTGATGTGGAAGGACGACAGGGAAACGTTGGGTCTCCCGGTGGTGCAGCGGAAGCGGAGCTGCTGGTCAGCCAAAGGCTCGGGTTCGAGCAGGGGGCTCTGGCCCGGGCTACCTGGCCGGGCCCCCGACGCTCCTGCCTCCCTCCTCTGGAAGGCTGTGCACGTCAGGCCCACGTAGCTGTGCGGCTTGATGAGGTAGGCCTCCAGCGCCACGTTCCTCGAGTTCTAGGGACAGACACCTGGTCACCCTCGGTCTGAGCGACGGTCCTCTCCTCCTGCTGCCCGAGATGTCACAGTCCCTCTCTGTGGATATGCTGAGGCTGTGCCCCCCACCCATCGTCTAAGAGCTCGGGCTGTCTTAAGTCAGCAAGACATCTTCCCTGACTGCCCTGACCACAGCCCCTTCCTCCTCTGAGCTCCTAAAGCACCAACTTCCCCACAAATTCAAACCCTTCCTTGTGTCTTGCTCCTCTTTAACATGGATGATTTCTGTTGCGTCAACCAAGCTGTAGGGCAGGGGCCATGTGTCACCTCCTTTACATCTCCCAAAGCCCAGCACAGTTTTTTCACATGTGGAAGAAGCTCTGTTGTGCTTGTTAACTGGTTAATTATGCCGCCATATTGGAAAAGTCACTCTCCTCTCGGGGAACAGAATCCCCATTACTCTTCGCTCCACCACAAGTGCTGTTTGCCCCGTTACCACACTGTCCCCCTGTTCCTTCAATCCCTTTACCTCGCTCCTATTTATTTCTACCAGGCTACTCTTCAACTCAGTTCCCCTCCTCAAAGTCTTGCATAACTTGGCCCACGTCCCCGACTCCTCTCTCCTTCACACCAGCCCCAATAACTTAAAAGAATTTAGTCATGCAGTGTCCTGTGCTAGCTGGGCTGGCGGCTGGTGTGCGCTCAAGGACTGGGGACCTCGAGAGAGAAGCGTGTCCCTTCTCCCAGAGGTTTGAGGGCTGCCCCTGTCATCTCCAGGGTCCCTCCCTGTGCCAAGCCCCCACATGGACCCCACATTACCACCGAGATGTGCTGGGCGTGGGGGCTGAGGGCAGCTCCCCCGATGCGCTCTAGGGCACCCAGGATACCGCTGCAGGCCTTGTCCTCGCGCTGGGCCAGCCACAGCAGGTGCTCGTCTGCCAGCATCAGGTTGCTGGCCATGTCCACCATCACCTCCACCAGCTGGGAGGGCGGGGGAGTCACCGAGGGCAGTGGGGGTCAGGACCCAGGGGCTGGGAGGTGAGGAGGCATGAGCCGATGAGGGAGGGGTGGTTTCTGGGGACCCCAGAGATCTGGCGGCATCTCACCTCTTTGATCTGATCCACATAACCCAAAAATTTCTGGATCATCTGAGCCACGTACACTACATCCATCATGTCTGAAAAGCTGGCTGCCTCGGCTGTGTACACCCGCAGCTGGTGGGCCAGGGTCAGCGCGTTGGAGGCGTTGATGGGCATCTGGAAGTGTTGGGGGAGCAAAGAGGGTCATCCCATGCTGTCCTCCTGCCCCACAACCTTCCCAAGGGGGCCCCTCTCCTCTACACTGCTGCTCAGGGCAGCCAGGCCTGGGGAGAGGGTTAGTTCGCAGCTGGGTCTCATCAAGATAAGGGTGTACATAAGGCAGTGGGCATGTCACAGCTCAAAGTCACTCACTGTTAGCACCATCAGCCTAAGGACAATGGAAGGACCTCATCCTTTCCTTGACTTGGTTTCCCCCTTAAGGTGCTGATGGATAAGGATGCTTGGGGTAGCTGGGTATGGGGTGGAGGCTCTGCCCTTCCCTAGTCTGACCCTGGTGGGATCGGGCATGGAAGAGGGAGCACTGGAGGGCACCAGTAGACGAGCCGTGCCAGCCCAGCACCCACCCTTCCCTACTACACACACTCGAGTTGCTGGGGAGCTGCACAGCAGCCTTGAGGTGGGTTCCCCTTGCCCCATGGAGTCAGCAGGCATCTTCCCACCCCTGTTCCCTGGAACCAAAGATGATGGGGTGCCCCTGGCACCCCCTCTCCTAGCCTCACCAGCACGAAGGTATACAGCACGCGGGTGATGTCGTTGGTGTACAGACAGTGGGAGTAGTCTCCCGGCTCCCAGCGGCCAGCACGGTCACACCGGCGGGAGGCTCGGCTGCCCGGGGACCCCCCGTTCAGGGGCACCGAGGAGAAGGGGTACTGCAGGCAGGACTGGTAGGCTGTGATGCCCGCCAGAGTTCGAGGCCACCTGGGGGCAGAGGTGGGTGGGAACTGATGACCCAGGCTCCTCAGGGTAAGAAGCCCTCCATTGCCCTCAGAACCATGATACTAGATCCTCCTGGCCTGGGACAAGGGTCAGGGGAGAGGGTTTGGACCAGCCTTCGGGGGGTGCCCAAGCCCCACCTTCCAACTCTGTGTTTGCTCTGACAGTGCTGTCACCACTGAACTCAGAGTCCCAAGTTCAAGTCCAAGTTCTGCTGCTTATCGGTTATGGCCTCAGGCAAGCCACTGATCCTTTCTGGGCCACAATGGGGAAGAGAATACCTGCCCCCCTCCAACTGAGAGGACCACTGGGATATTAAAATGTGGGGGGCTTTGCAAACTGTCACCTGAGGAAGCACAGGGCTGAGACCAGCTCTCTACAAAAGGAGGTGTTTTCTCCATCTCTGACTCTCAGCTAAGAGCAGATGGAGGGACCCTGGTCACCCACTTTTTCGGATGCAAGAGTGGGGGGGCCTGGGAGGCGAGGTGCCCGCGAGGCAGGGCCGGGGCTGGGGGGCGCCCCCTGCTGCGCGGATCAGGATGGGCACCTGAAGTCGCCGCGGTTGTTGGCCACGCGCTCGGCCGGGCAGTAGGAGGCGGAGGTCTCCAGCACCACGATCTCCACCTTCTTGCTGGCGTTGCCCTGGGCCGTGGACACGCAGCACTCCCACTCGCCCGAGGCCCACACACCGATGTGAGACAGGGTCAGCTCGCTGCGGGGGGGGGGGGTGGATGGGGCCGGTTATGGGCAGCGTCTGGGGTCGCGCATCCCCCTCCCCGAGCGCCCTGGCCACACACCCGCCGGCGCCCCGCCCCAGCGCACTAGCTTTGAAGTCTTTTTTTAAAAAAAGAATCCCATGGAGGGATCCAAGCACCTCTTCCTTTTATCCTGATCAGCCTTATGGCATTATTTTCCTGCACTTCAGTTTCCTCATCTTTATCGTGGAGATTATGAGCCCTGTCTTGTAGGTCTGTTTAGAGATTAAATCTGATAATGTGGGGGAGAGCAGCTATATAAAAGTAAAAGCACTAAAGATATGTCAAGTTGAAACATTTTTGCCCTATCAGGCCTTTAATTTCTGTCCTCCATTCAGACCATCTATGACTTCAGCTTGGATTTCCACAAAGCACCTACACCTGTGGACACGTTCCCGGGGACAGGCCTGGACACAGCTCCTGTGGGAGAGGGGTGATGGGGACACTCCACCTCCCCTCACCCCCCACCCCCCTCCTTGGCGCCCCCCGCGCACCTGGTGATGAAGGTGCAGTCGTGGATGAGGCTGTCTGCCAGGAGGATGCCTGCCTGCTCATCGCCCTCCACAGGCGCCCGGTTGTGGTACCAGCGGAGGCGGGTGTCGTTGCCCAGGTAGCCGGCAGAGCACTGGAAGGGCAGCCGGTCCCCCTGGAACACCACTTGGCGGAGGGACGGGATGAGGTGGTGCGTGTGCAGCTCCAGTGCGCCCTCTGCAGGAGGAGACGGCGAGCAGTGAGGCCCGATGCACACACGTCTGCGTGAGTCTGAGAGGGTGCAGCGGCGAGCAGTGCAAGGCCCCCTCAGTCGGTAGCACACAGGCTGGGGAAGGAAACGGGCATCAAGAGGAAGCCTCCACTAAACCTGCTCATAATTGTGCCTAAGAGTCTCCCCGAGTGCCTCTTTGTTGCTCAGATGTGGCCTCTCTAACTAAACCACCTTGGCCAGTGATCTGACTGCCCTCCCCGCGACATGGGACCCGACTCCCAGGGGTGTAAATCTTCCTGGCAACGCAGGATATGATTCCCGGGGATGAATCCGGACCAGACATCGTGGGATTGAGAGATCATCTTGACCAAAAGGGGAATGTGAAATGAAACGAAATAAAGTTTCATTGGCTGAGAGATTTCAAATGGAGTCCAGAGGTCACTCTGGTGGACATTCTTAGGCACTATATAGATAACACTTTTTAGGTTTTAATGTAAAGAAGTAAATACCTGAATCTATCAAACTCCAACCCAGTAGCCTTGACTCTTGAAGGCGATTGTATAGCAATGTAGTTTACAAGGGGTGACAGTGTGATTGTGAAAGCCTTATGGATCACACTCCCTTTATCCAGTGTATGGATGGATGAGTAGAAAAATGGGGACAAAAACTAAATGAAAAATAGGGTGGGATGAGGGGGTGATTTGGGTGTTTTTTTTTTTACTTTTATTTTTTATTCTTATTCTTTCCGGTGTAAGAAAAATGTTCAAAAATAGATTGGGGTGATGAATGCACAACTATATGATGGTACTGTGAACAGCTGATTGTACACCATGGATGATTGTATGATATGTGAATATATCTCAATAAAACTAAATTTAATTATTAAAACAAACAAACAAAAAAAGAGGAAGCCTCCAGAGGTAAGAGCAGAGGAGAGGAGCAAGCAGTGTTTGAACAAACAAAAGTGCTCCATTCCACACTCGATACCCCAAGAGGTGGGGCCAGATGAAAACATAAACACTCAAGCAGCCCCCTAAAGAAGCTACCCCATGGGGTGCAAGGGAAGGAGGCTGCCCTGGAGAACACACCACCCCAAAGAACACTGAAGGCTGAGAGAATCTTAAGCAGCCCCAGCTGTGGGGGCGAGGGCGGAGGCTATCGGAGGTCCTGGCCAGCATGTAGGGTCCCCGATAGACGTGCAGGGTGAGAATTTGCTCACCGCACCGGAGCTGGGCCTCCTGGAGGCCGCCCAGGGCCTGGGCGTGCAGGGCACGGGGATAGGTACAGAGCGTGCGCTCGGACAGCTGCAGAGAGTGGTTCCGGGCCCAGGGCAGCAGCCAGCGCAGGTGGCAGTCACAGGTCAGGAACTCAGTGCCGAAGTCCCTGCAGGGGCAGAGGGGTCGGGGAGTGCAGCAGTGGGACGGTGGGCCCAGGAAGGGGTGGAGGCTGAGGGGGGCTGGAGACGGCCTGTGTGCACAGTCCCCCACCCCGGCCATCATGAGAAACTGAGCGTGGTGGGATTTTCAGGCTCTGTCCCTTTTGCTCCCTTGTAAGGCTGACCTTGGTGGGCATATACTTATGTATCTCTCCCCGGGGCAGAGGAAGGAAGCAAGGGTCCAAGTCCTGGGACCGGGAAAGAAACTCACACAATCTTAAGGGCTGGCAGCTCATCAAAAACCCCAGGTTGCAGACTGGAGAAGATGTTTCCAGATATGTTCCTGCAGGGGGGCAGGGGGCAATGAGATGGGGTCCTGGAGTCTCCCTGGGTCGGAGGAGGGCAGGGGGTGGGAGGAGAGAGCTGTAGGGGTTTAGAGCTGCCTTCTTCCTTCGGAAGTGAGCCTTCCTCCCCTTCCAGTACCCCTTCCCCAGTTCCCGCCCCTCACTCACAGTCTGAGGAGCCTGGGGAGCCCTTGGAAGGTCTCAGAGGTCAGACAGCCGATCCGGTTGTTGGAGAGATCTCTAGAGAGACACACACCACCTGGGCACGTAGCCACACGGCAGCACATGGGGGAGTCTGGGTGGGAGGTGCGCATGTGTGGTTGGGGCTTGTGTGGGGAGTGACCCCAGCTAATGCCCCATGTAAAGGAGGGGGGCTGAGGGAAGGGCATGAGGAAAGGATAGTGGGGGTGGAGGGGGAGGGGAGCCATGGGACATTCTCCAGGGACAAAGGGAGATTAGAGGTGGGGGACAGGGGGCAGGCCATGGCACTCACAGGCGCTTCAGCTCCCCCAGGCCCAGGAAGGCGCCAGGCTGCACGGTGCTGATGACGTTGTTCCGTAGGTCCCTGTGGGAGGCAAGCAGGGGCCCTCACTCCTTGCCCCTTCTGGGGTGCCACAAGGCTGTCGCCAGAAGGGCCGAATTTCCTTGGGGCTCAAAGGACTCTGTCTCCTATAGATCTCCATTCTCCTCAGCGCTGGCTGGGGAGGTGGGATTAGAGACCCCTCTGCTCAGACAGGTCCCTGCAGACTCTCTGGCTAACCTGGAGGGGTGCTGGGCAGAAAACTGTTAGAAAGGATGCAGAGGACAAGAGACGGAACCTGAAGGGCCAGAGAACGTTAAACTGGAAGCTGGGAGACCTCAGTTTCCATGTCACTCTACCACTGAGCTGCCCTGAGCATCTCACAGGCTTGTCTGAATATGGGTATTCTCGTTTTTTTTTTTGTAAATTTCCATACAAAGGCAAACTCTTACTGGCCATCGAGAGACATTTTTACAGCTATTTTATACCTGCGATGCTCTCTGTTTGACAGTGAGGAAAAAGTGATGACCAAGTGGATTCCGAGCTGGGTCTCTGAGGCCGGGTCAGGTTGTAACCCATCTGTCTGGTCTAGCCCCACATTTATCAGATGAGGAACAAAGTGCGGCGGGGGATGGAGAGAATGAAGACTTGTTCAAGGCCATAGGAGCCTGGAGAGCCAGGAGAAGGCCGAGGGGAAGCACCACCTGCAGGCTGAGCCCAAGCAGGTCCCAGGCTGGCGGTCCTCCCAGGGCTCCAAGGACCGAGCACCATGCCCCCGGGGGAGTGAACTGTAATGAGTCAGCGGTGGAGCTCTTGTCTACACTGCCGGAGCACCAGGCTCTGCCTCCTTCGTCACGCCCCCCAGGGAGCTGGCAGGGGTGGTGCTGAAGGGACAGCTCCCGCCCACGGGGGACCTGCCCAGGACCCACCTGGCCCCGCCCAATGCCACACCCCATAGCCCTCCAAGCTCCTGGAGCAGGAAGGACCACTGAGGACCACGGGGAACCCTGGCCCCACTGGCCTTCCTCACCCTCGTCCTCCATGCTGGGCACAGCCAGGGAGAGGTGCCCGGATGACCAGGGGTCACTCGCCCACAGGCTCAAGGGTGACTGGGGTCTTTCCTGAGCCAAACTAGACAGGCTGGAGGCTCTGCAGAGCCTCAGTGCTCAGCCAGGGTCCGTCTGCTGGGACGCCAGGGTGGAGGCTGCAGCCACCAGGCCTGCTCTCTGCGTTCCCAAACCCTCCCTGCCCCCATCCAAGCCTCCAAGAGACTGTGAAAAGCAGGGCAGAGGTGGGGGATTCCTGGAATCACCAGCATGTCAAAAGGGCCTGGGGCCTGTGACAGTAAGGCAGGAGACTGACAGCACTATCTGGGGCCACCTGCTTTCCAAGGCCCTGTACCCCCAGCCTAGACCGAGGAGAAGGCTCTCAGCTCTGCCTGCCAAAGCCTCAAGACATGTCTGGAGTATGGGCAGGAGAGGGTTAACGGATACAGCTCCCTGCTGGGGGCAGGGGAAATGGGTGTCCAGGATAGGGAGGTGCCGCCCCACCAGGGGGCCTGTTTGTGCACCGGCCAGTGGCCAGTCCGGGACATAAACACCCAGAGAGAGAAAACACCATGCTCAGCCCTGCCCGAGGCCAGGGGCCATCTCACCCGGAGGGCCTGGCCTCCACAGACCTGAATCTCCTTGAGAAAGAAGGGGAAGCCACCAGAAATGGGCAGCTTCCTAGAGCAGGGATGGCTTTGATACCCGGGTATGCTGGGAGGTGCCCCCAGGGTGAGGCAGGGGCAGGGAGGGCCCACGTATGCAGACGCCGTGAGAAAGCCCTGTGCACAGTGGAGACAGGCACGGGCCATGTGCCTGCCAGGGCGTCCTTCCTGCCAGTCACCCACCCCCACCCCCAGCCCACCCTCCCCGGCTGCTCCAGCACATGCCCCTGGCCCCTGTTGGGGTCTGGCCGTTCTCAGGGTTCTGTCTCCCACCCCCACGCAGGGGTGGGGTGGGGGGGCAGAGGGAAACACATTCCTCATTGTGTCATTTCCCTTCATGGGTTGCCAAGGGGCTGAGGCCACAGCCCCTCGCCCCTTCCCTCTCTGCTCACTTGTGTTTATTCTCATTTCCTCCCTGTCCCCCCTAGCGAATCCCCCACCCCGCCTGCCCCACTGATGCTTTGCAGATGGGAGCACCACGGCCGCTGGGCCCCAGCCCCTCTTCCTGCCCTCGATTTCCTGCAGCCCAGAGTCATGCTGGGGCCCCTCTGAGAGGGGAGCTTCCCCCGGACGTTGGCATGCCTTCCCTCTCGCCTCACCCTCCGAGAGTGGCTACAGGAGTGACCAAGGCAACCCTGAGAGTTGGCCTGCTTGGCCAAAACCAGTCCTGGCACTCCTGGGCTGAGGTTTGCTCGCTGGGCAGGTGTGAACTGTGTGGCCCACGGGCAGCCAATTCCTTCTGTTCCCTCTGGCTGCTTAAGAGAGGGCTCTCGGGCTGCCCCCTTCCTTGGGGCGGGAGGAAAGGCTGCCAACAGAACTGGGATTTGTTTCAGACCTGGAAAGTCACATCCTTTTGGAAATCTGATGAAGGCAATGGACTCTCATTCCAGAAAAATGCACTACTCCCCAAATTTTGCATACAATTTCCAGGGGCTTGTTGGCCCAGGTTAGGAACCCCTGCTCTGAATTATCTGTTCTGATACCTTTATTTTTTTGATGAGGTTAAGAGGGCTAAAGTCCAGGACACCCAGATGTTTCTATGCATGTGGAATCTCCCAACCCCTGTCTGCTTCCACACTGCCTTTTTCTAGGAGGGTGGGGAAGGTGCCACGTCTGGTGGAGTGCCCCTCCCCACCACAGCCCAGTCCAGGCTCCTCTGGCCCCAGGCACGCTCCTCTTCCGTTCCCACATCCACCTGGAGGACAAGTACCCACTCATGTCAGGAGCAGGTGGGGGGCATTCTGGGGTGTTTTGTTCCTGCGTCTGTATCTGTGATGCCCTGCGCCTGTCTTGGGAAAGCAGCAGCTCGGGAGGTTGGGTGTGTAAGAGTGAGTGTGTGAAACATTGGGGACTGATGGCTTGGTATGTTGAGCCTCTATCTTGGGGGTTTGCCCTTATGCAGCCTGTTACTGCAAAGAGAGGCCGAGCCTACTTATAATTGTGCCTAAGAGTATTCCCCTGAGTGCCTCTTTGTTGCTCAGATGTGGCCCTCTCTAACTACGCCACCTCGGCAGGTGATCTCACTGCCCTCCCCGCTACGTGGGACCTGACTCCCATGGGTGTAAATCTCCCTGGCAATGCAGGATATGACTCCCGGGAGAAATCTGGACCCGGCATAGTGGGATTGAGAACATCTTTTTGACCAAAAGGGGGATGTGAAATGAAATGAAATAAAGCTTCAGTGGCTGAGAGATTCCAAAATGGAGTCGAGAGGCCTCTCTGGTGGGCATTCTTACGCACTATATAGATAATACTTTTTAGGTTTTGATGTACTGGAATAGCTAGAAGTAAATACCTGAAACTATCAAACTGCAACCCAGTAGCCTTGACTCTCGAAGATGATTGTACAACAATGTAGCTTACAAGGAGTGACAATGTAATTGTGAAAGCCTTTTGGATCACACTCCCTTTATCCAGTGTATGGATGGATGAGTAGAAAAATGGGGACAAAAAACTAAATGACAAATAGGGTGTGTGGGGGGGATTTGGGTGTCCTTTTTTTACTTTTATATTTTATTTTGATTCTTTCTGGTGTAAGGAAAATGTTCAAAGATGGATTGAGATGATGAATGCACAACTATATGATGGTACTGTGAACAGTTGACTGTATACCATGGATGATTATATGCTGTGTGCATATGTTTCAATAAAACTAAATTTAATTTAAAAAAACAAAACGAAACAAAAAAGAGTGAGTGTCTGAGCACAAGCAATAAGAGAGAAGAGCGGTAAATTGGACCCAATGAAAATTTAAAACCTTGGTGTTTCAAAGGCCATCATCAAGGATGAGAGAAAATATTGACAAATCACATATATATCTGATTAGGAACTTCTATCCAGAAGACAGAAAGAACTCTCACAACTCAATACCAAAAAAGACAGAGAACCCAGTTTAAAAATGTGCAAAGGTTTTGAATCAATATTTGTCCAAAGAAGATAAACAGATGGCTAAAAAGCACATGAGAAGATGCTTAGCATTATTAGTCATCAGGGAAATGCAAATCAAAACCACAATGAGACATCACTTCATGCTCAATGAGATGGCTATAATAGAAAAAGATGATAAGTGTGGGTAAAGATGCGGAGAAATTGGAACTTTCATACAGTACTGGTGGGAACACAAAACAGTGCAGCCAACATTTGGCAGTTCCTCAAAAAATTAAACGTAGAGTTACCATGTGACCCAGCAATTCCAAATATATAGCCAAGAGAACTGAAAACATACGTGCACACTAGAACTTGTACACAAATGTTCCCAGCAGCATCATTCCTAATAGCCAAAACGTAGAACTGACCCAAGTGTCCTTTAACTGATGAATGGATAAATACAATGTGGTAGACCCATACCACGGAATATTATTTGACCATAAAAAGAATGAAGTGCTGCTACATGCTGTGACATGGATGAACCTCAAAAACATTATGTTACATGGAAGAAGCCAGTTATAAAAGACCACATACGTATGATGCCATTAATATGAAATGTTCAGAAAAGGAAAATCTATAGAGACAGGAAGTAGATCCGTGATTGCTCAAAGCTGGGGAGAGGGAGGGAGGGGGCAAATGAGGAGTGACTGCTAATGAGTCCGGGTTTCTTTGGGGGATGATGAAAATGTTCTAAATTAGATTGTGCTGATGGTCCCACAGCTCTAAATATACTAAAAGCCATTGAATTGGACACATAAATTGGCATGTAAATTATATCTCAATAAAGCTGTTTAAAAAAAAAGAGTGAGTGTGTGAGTTTGTAGGACTGTGTGTGTATGTGTGAGCGTGTATCCATGTTCTGGACAGGGTGGGGCGCCACAAAGTTGGCTCTTCTGGCCCCCACAGACCTCCCTGCTTGTGGGTTTGGGAACCAAATTATAGGTTCTGAGGCCACAGAGCAACTTTCCCTGCACCCTCCAGGACTTCCAGGGTTCATTAGAAAGTGGGGGCTGGCTGAGAACTGGGCTGAAACAACGCAGCAGGGAGAGAATTTGTCCGAGGGGTGGAAAGGGAGAGATTGGGGTGGCCAGGAGGAAACCCAAGGGGGTCCCCCGCCATCCTGCATGCCCTGGGGTCCCCTCTCGTCTCTGCTGTCATCTGGCAGGTGTTTATTGAGCGCCACCACTGTACCAGGTATTAGGGCTACCCGAGCAGATGAGAGGGCTGGCCCTGCTCCCCTCAGCTGCACCAGGGCCTGTGGAAGTGTTCCTGCCACATTCCTCCAGAGCCTTAGTGGGGATGGGGAGGGGACGGCCGCCTGGAGCCCAGCGGCCTTGCCCTTGGCCCCGCCCACAGATTAATAGGAACCACCTGGCCCATGAGTGGCTGCTCCTCCCTGAGGGCCCCACTTGCCATCGTTCCCAGGAGCATGTGCTTCTAATGAGGGCCCCAGCCCCCGCTGCATACCAGCCCCCGGGGCTCATTAATCTCATTAGGCAATGACAAATCATCCCGTGCTGACCAGGCGCCCCTCCCCAAGCCTGGTCCTGTGGCGGTGCACATGTCTCCAGGGACGTGTGTCCGTGCAGATCCACACACTGCCGTGCACACCGAGTCAGGCACCCTTTGCTCTTCTGGGGGCTGCCTGCCCAGGGCCCAGCTCTGGACCAGCCTGGGGGCGTCTCAGAGCAATGGGAGCAACTTTGGGGCCCTGTGAGCGGCCTGCTCCTCAGTGTAGGGGCACTGACAGAGATGCAAGCCATGGGGTGGGGTGGGGGCGAGGAAGGCAGCAATTTCAGCACTTATGTTTCAACTGCACAACGGCTGCCCAAGTCTGGGGAACTCTGGGCAAAGTCTATGCCAATGAGGGTCAACCAAGAACCTCAGGGAACTTGGAACTCTATAGAGGGGAAGGGGCTGCCCTTTACGGAAAGCCTGTGCTGTCCCTGGGGCTCTGCATGGATGAACTCATCTATCTCCCATAACAACCTTGCCCCATTTTATGGGTGAGAAACCTGAGGCTTGGAGAGGACCCCAGAAGGCAAAGGACAGAGGCAGGATTCAATGCCAGGCCTCTTTTGACCCCAAAGTCGAGTCTGTGCTCTTTCAACACATCCCATCCCTCCTGACGGTCTTTCTTCTGGGCAACAGGCAGGCGGTGCCTTGCCAGCAGGCAGCAGGGTACACAGATTGGAGGGCTCAGAGGCAGCCTCACATACAATGGGGCCCCTCTGGGCACTCCGTGGGCTGGCCAGGAACCACTTGTGCTGGACTTCATTCCAGGTTTCCTTGCCCACCTGCTGGGCTGACAGAGACTCGCTAGGGGTGACCCCAGCCCCAGCCTCCCTGGGGCACGAATCCTCCCATGATCACAAAGAAGAGGTGCTTTGTCCACCAGCCTGCCCGGCCGCCCTTCCTCACCTCAAGGACCTGCAGTGCCTACTTCCCACTCTTGGCCAGCGAGGTGTTCCACCACCCTATGTACCTAGAAGGCCAGAGGGGCTCGCAGCATAAGAGGCCATGTGGTCATCAAGATGGCGGAGTGAACCATGCCAGGGAGGTTTTAAACAACATAGAAGAGGAGACAGAACAATCGTTCTGAAAGCTCTGGAAAAGTGTTTCAGTAACAGGGCAAGCACTGATTCACAAAAAATTGGTGGGTGAAAGGGGGAAGAGAAATAAAAAAAATAAAGTTTCAGTGGCTGAGAGATCTCAAATGGAGTCAAGAGGTCACCCCAGAGGGCATTCTTATGAGCTATATAGATATCCCTTTTTAGTTTTTAGTGTATTGGAATAACAAGAAGGAAATACCTGAAACTGTTGAGCTGCAACCCAGTAGCCTTGATTCTTGAAGACTATTGTATAACTATATAGCTTACATGGTGTGACCATACAATTGTGAAAACCTCGTGGCTCACACTCCCTTTATCCAGGGTATGGAAAGATGAGTAGAAAAGTGGGGACAAAAATTAAATGAATAATAGCAGGGATGGGAGGAATGGGATGTTTTGGGTGTTCTTCTTTACTTGTATATTTATTTTTAGTTTTAGTTTTAGTTTTTTGAGTAATGAAAACGTTCAAAAATTGATTTTGGTGATGAAGGCACAACCATATGATGGTACTGTGAATAACTGATTGTACATTGTGGATGATTGTAGGGTATGTGAATATATCTCAATAAAACTGAATTGAGAAAAAAAGAATTGGTAGGATGGGTGACACCCTGGCTGGCCCTCCTCTGCCCCTCAGAGGCTCAGTGTGGAGCTGGCCCACACTCCCGGTGCAGGACCCTGGTCCCAGTTCCACAGGGAGCAGAGTAAACCTAGTGCATATACTGGGAGCATGTATGTCCGTGCCCATCTGTCTGGTGGCAGCCTGGAATGGATGAGGACACTTGCCACAGGCTTGCTGCGCCAGAAGGCCCTACATGTAGAAGGTAGCTCACAGAGCTCTCCTACAGAACACTGTTAGGAGAACAGTCAAATCACAGTTGCCTGGGGAAAATCGCAGCTGCTGGTGGTGGGATATCCAGTGCAGTGCTCAGAACCATTGTTTCCTAGGAAAAATGGGGAAATTTGGATCTGTGTAAACAGGAAAATTCCTAGGGCCATACATGCATGCCCAGGCAAGACTCGTCTGCAGAAAAGACCTGGGAGGACCCTACACTTGCGCTTCAGGCTATTCTCTAAACTTATTGTTAAGACAGCTAAGCTGTGGAGGAGAGGAGGACTCGGCACAAGCCAATCTGCAAAGACTGAGAAAGGTGCTCTTCCTTCCTTCCTTCCTTTCTCTATTTTTTGTTAGCTCCTGGCATTCAAGGAAATCTCCATCATAACATTATCTGGATACAAACCTTCAAGATGACTTGGTGTCTAAATTTCAGAGATAACACACTAAAATATCAAAATGTCCAGGTTGCAATAAAAGATTACATAATATACAAAGAATCAGGAAGCAATTGCTTGTGCAAAGGAACAGGATAAAGAATTAGAAACTATCAATGAGGAAGGCCAGAACTTGAACATATCAGATAAAGTCTTTTAAAAAATGGTCCTGAATATGCTCGAAGATCTAAAGGAAAACATGGATGAAGAATTAAAGGAAATTGGGTAAATGATAGATGAACACAATGAACACAAAGAGAGAGGAGGTCAACAAAGAGATAAACAACATGGAAAGGAACCAAACAAAGCCAAAGATCACAGTAACAGAAACAAAACATTCCCTAGAGGGGTTCAACCACAAATTGGAACTGGCAGAAGAAAGAATCAGTGAACCTGAAGATGAGACAATTGAAGTGGTTCAGTCTGAGAAGCAGAAAGCAATAAGCATGAAGGAAAGTGAACAGAGTCTGAGAGACCTGTGGGACACCCTCAAGCATATCAGTAACATTGTGGGGGTCCCAAGAAAAGAGAGAAAGGGTCAGAAAGAATATCCCATGAAATAAAGGCTGCAAACTTCCCAAATTGAATGAAAGACATGAATATACACATCCCAGAAATTCAATGATCTCCCTACAGGATAAACCCAAATGGACCCACACTGAGATATATGATAGACTGTTGAATGCCAAAGTAAAGAGAGACTTCTGAAAGTTGCAAGACAGAAGCAAGGTGTCATGTACAAGGGAGCCTTGAGTACCAAGTTCTCATAGGAAACCACAGAGGCAAGAAGGCAGTGGCATAACATATTTAAAAAATTAAAAAATTGACAACCAAGAATTCCACAGCTCATGAAACTGTCTTTCAAAAGATGAGAAGCGATTAAGACATTTCCAGATAAATAAAAGCTAAGGGAATTCGCCACCATTAGACTGGCCCTACAGGAAATTCTAAAGGGAGTTTTTCAGGTTGAAAGGGAAGGACACCAGACAATAGATAAAAGTCGCATGAAGAAATAAAGAAGTCTGGTTAAGGTAACAACATGGGTAAATATAATTGCCAGTCCTATTGTATTTTGGTTTGATGAGATCCGTCCTACAAGATCTAAAATACAAACGCATAAAAAGTAACGATAAATGGTTTTGGACTTAAATAAATATATATACTTTGCAGTAAGAACTACATAAAGGTAGGGGGACACAGAGGTACAGGAACATAGTGTGTATATGCTATTGAAGTTAATTTGGTATCAAGCCAAAAGAGATTGTTTAGCACATTAAATTTAAGCTCCATGGGAATCACAAAGAAAATATTGGAAAAATATTCACAGAAGGAAATGAGAAAGGTTTCCAAAACTTTCACCACAAAAACGGTTAAAGGATTTGAATAGACATTTCTCCAAAGAGGATGTACAGATGGCCAATGAACACATGAAAATGCCCAATATCACTGGCCATTGGGAAAAGTAAATCAAAGCCACAGGGAGGTACCACCTCACCCCCACTAGAACAGCTATTGTTCTAAAAGCAGAAAGTAGCAAGTGCTAGTGAGGATGCAGAGAAAAATGGGAACTTTAAAACACTGTTGGTGGGAATGTGAGCTGGTGCAGCTGTTTGATGGTTCCTCAGGAAGCTGGGCATGGAACCACCATAAAACCCATAATCCCAATTCTAGGTATATACCTTAGTGGACAGGAGGTGGAGGCACCCCAAAGGTCCATCAGCAGATGAATGGATGAACAGAATATGGTGAATACATACAGTGGGATATAGTTCAAACTGAGAGAGGATTAAGGTTCTGATAGATGTTACTACATGGATGAACCCTGAAGACATCCTGTTGAGTGAAATAAGTCAGACACAGAGAAACAGATATTGTATGATTCCACTGGTATGAAATAGCCAGAATATGCAACTTCACAGAGACAGAAAGTAGGGTACAGGTTACCACGGCAGGGGAGGAGGGGAAGGGAGTTAACACATAATGGGTACAAGGTTTCTGTGTGCGATGATGGGAAAGTTTTGCTAATGGGTGAGTGTGATTAATCACCCTGAATCGTTGGGATTGGTTGGCAGTGGTTGAGATGGGAAAGCTCAAGATGTATATATGATTGCGCAGTTTAAAAAGGAGAGAGAGAGATTAAAAACTAAACAACTAAAGGCAATAACAACAAAAGTCAATACACGATCCAGGAATGGATCTAATGATGGAGGAGAAAATGCCCAAAAAGGACATTATTGGGACATATGAAAAAATTGGAGTATATACTGTAAGCTTTACTTCAATATTAAATTTCTTGAACTTAAGGCAGTTGCATAAATGAATATCCTTGTTTTTAGGAAATATATGTGGAGGCATTCAGTGTTCAAGGAGCATGATGTATACAAATATATATTTTCTCAGATGTTTAGAAAATATATAAATAGGTAGAAAGATGAAAGAGTGATACATGGTAGGTAAGTAGATAGATAGATAGATAGATAGATAGATAGATAGATAGATAGATAGATGGAATGATACGGAAAATGTGGCAAACATTAAAAGTTGGTATCTGGGTGTGGGCATGTTAGAGCTCTCTGTATGGGGTTAGTGTTATTTTTGCAGCTGTCCTGAAATTATTTCAAAATAAAAAGTTAAAAAATGGAAAGAAACAACACAGGCACTTTCCCGGAGAAGAAGGGACCTAACATTTCAGTTCTTAAGAGGAGCTCCAACCCCTCCCACAGGCCTCGCTGCTTAAAGACGCAGGGTGGGGGGTGGGGGTGGGGTGGGGGGGGGATAAGTTGCCACAGCCTCGCTGCCCAAGTCTAGACAGCTGAGCCTGGCAGGACAGAGAAGGCAGTGTTTCCTGAGCACCAGCTACATGCAAGACCACAGCGTCTTGGGATGAATAGGCCCACAGTCTAGAGGTCATCTGGCCCACTGCTTCCCAACCCTAGTTGGGCATGAGAATCTCTTGCATCCCTTGTAAAAAATTCCCAGACCCCATCTGACCTGATGGATTAGAATCTCTAGGAGTGGTGCCCAGGATCTGTATTATTTAAAAGCCTGCTCCACAAGACTGTTGTTGCAAAGGAGAGGCTAGGCCTGCCTATAATTGTGCCTAAGAGCCTCCTCCTGGGTACCTCTTTGTTGCTCAGATGTGGCCCTGTCTCTCTAGCTAAGCCAACTTGAAAGGTGAAATCACTGCCCTCCCCCTATGTGGGATCAGACACCCAGGGGAGTGAATCTCCCTGGCAACGTGGAATATGACTCCTGGGGAGGAATCTAGACCCGGCATCGTGGGATGGAGAACATCTTCTTGACCAAAAGAGGGATGTGAAAAGAAATGAAACAACCTTCAGTGGCAGAGAGATTCCAAAAGGAGCCGAGAGGTCACTCTGGTGGGCACTCTTACGCATAATATCAACAACCCTTTTTAGGTTCTAATGAATTAGAATAGCTAGCAGTAAATACCTGAAACTATCAAACTACAACCCAGAACCCTTGAATTCTTATGAATCTTGAAGATGATTGCATAAAAAGGTAGCTTATGAGGGGTGACAATGTGATTGGGAAAGCCATGTGGATCACACTCCCCTTTGTCCAGTGTATGGATGGATGAGTAGAAAAATGGGGGCAAAAAAAACAAAACAAAACAAAAAAACACCCAGTGTTCTTTTTTACTTTAACTGTTCTTTTTCACTTTAATTTTTATTCTTATTATTTTTGTGTGTGTGGTAATGAAAATGCTCACAAATTAATTTGGTGATGAACACACAACTATGTAATGGTACTGTGAACAACTGAATGTACGCTTTGTGTGACTGCATGGTGTGTGAATATATCGCAATAAAAATGACTTTTAAAAAAAAGATTGAAAAAAAAAAAAGCCCGCTCCCCCACCCCTGTGATGGTTGGTGACCAGCCACCTTGGAGACCTTGGGCTCCTCTGGCCCCCGGGTGGGGTCCCGCTGAGCTCAGCACATCCTCAGCACAGCACATCTCCCATCCTCTGAAAGCACATCCTCACCCTTTGGCTCTCTGATATTCTCCTTCCCATAAACCATCCATGGGTATTACCCATGCTAAAGGATCACAGACATTTTAATCTGGAAGGTCTCTTCCAAATCATTATGGTGACCCCTCTCTGAGCCCCAAACCTGGCACTGTCCCTGCATCTCCCCAACCTCATCTCCTCCCACCCCCTGTCTCTTGCTCTGTCCAGTCATGCTGCCTTCCTTCATTCTCCAATCTCACCAGGCATATGCTGGACCCAAGAGCTTTCGCACGTGCTGTCCCCTCTGGCTGGCGTGATGCCCCTCCTGATAGCCATTTTCAGAAAGCCCTCTCCCTTCCTTCAGTTCTCCGGCTCAGATGTCCTTTGTCAGCAAGGCCCTCCTCAGCCCTCACTTTCTACCCTCCTCGCTCTGTTTTCCCTTTCAGCACTTCTTTGCTCTTTTCTGAGTCCCATCAGTGGAAGGTAAGTTCCCTGAGGGCAGGCACTTGTTCCATTTTGTGCACATAGAGCAGAACCTAGCACAGAGAGGGGACTCCATCAGTATTTAAAGAATGAATGAATAGGATGGTTTGTAGCAAAGCAGGGGCTCAAACTCAGGATTTTGAATTCTAATGCCCTTTCCCACACCCAGCAGTCCTCCCCTATCACACAGCCTGGTATTCAGTGGCATGCTGTCTTCCAGTAGTTTCTGATTATTCCCCCATTTTCTGATTGCTTCCCAGGCTTCAAATGCACCCACTGTGGGGACCTGAGTCTGCAGTGCTGTGGAGGGGAGCTTGCATGAGTGGCAAGGAAAGGGCCATCTTTTCATCTTCACCAGAAAACTCACCCTCGTGAGATTCAGGGAAAGGAGAAGGGGTGTTTGACTGGCTGAAGTGAGAGGGTGCAGACAGGACGATGTCAGAGAGATGGCCAGAGACCCTGGGCAGTGACTGGTCCCTGTGGGGTTGGGCAAAGGGGTGGGAGGGAGCTGCAGTTTGTCTTCCTCCAGAAGATCCCTGAAAGGAGCTTCTGGGGAGCTGAGACTCAGCCCTCTAAAGCCAGGCCTAGGCCGACTGAGTGCAGGAATCAGAGCACCCAGGGCTTAACTGCTTGTGGGAGGATAAAACATTCCCAAGTTCTTGGCACCCTAGGAGACTTTTAATAGCAGCTTAGGGGCAACCGGTTCTCCTGGTTGGGACCACCCTGTTTTTGGGCTGCAGAGCAGACTGTAAGAGGGGCATGGCCACTGAGCCAGGAGCAGACCCTGCTCTCAACCTCCTAAGCCCCCAAACCCAGTGTGACCAGATCACACACAACCTGCACTGCCTTTCTGCTCCGAATGTGGTTTTGGCCTCTTTCCACCAGGCCAGGCCATTAAACTTAAATCACAGCCTCGGAGGGGTTGGGTAGAGGCGTTTCCTTCCACTGTTAAATGGTTGTAAGAGAGGCTTCCACAGGAGACTGTGATGGCTAAAGAGTGGATACTGCTTCTCTTTTACTCTTCAAACTTCAGCCTTCCTGATCCCTCCTTTGAACCTTATGGAAATTCCACCCTACTTAACTCTAATATATATGGCACTGTTTGTGGTGGTTTCATATCAGCCTGGTCTCCACTAGACTAATCTCTGGCCCCCTGAGAGCAGGGTTCACACATTATCCTTTGGAATCTCCCATCACATTGAACAGAGAGAGACAGGGGTCTTGTTTGAAGAACTGGGGATGCTACAAGGATGGAAGTAGAGTTAGGAGAGGGGGTTGGAGGTGAGGGGTGGGGGGCAATATTCAGTCTCCAGTTGATCTGGGAGCCCCAGGTTTCTTCTGTGGAGGGGACAAGGACTCAGAGCTAAGGTACAGGCAGTGGCTCTTGGAACACCCTAACAGAACTGGACATTCAGAGAGGGATTGATCCAATCCCCTCATTTCGCAGTGTAAGTGGCTCACCCAAGTGACTTCATCAGGTCCCAAGCTCACGACGTTTCTCTCCACCCAGGGCTTGTTCCACCTCTCCACAGGCCCTCCCATGAGCGCTAAGGGGGAGGCTGAGAGGTGGGGTTTCTGGGGTTCCCTTCACTTCCCTAACAACATACCACCACCACCAGCAACTCCTCACCAACCCTGTCCTGTAGCTGGCCCCAACCCGCCCTCAGGGGTCCCCAAACCTGAGGAAGGGGAGGCGGGGAGGGTCTGCCAGCCAGCAGGACCAGCAGGGGTTGCCTGCAAGAAGCTGACGAGGATACAGCTCCAAACCACTGGGGAGACCTCTGACTCAACCAGCTTTCGCCACCCTCAGCCCAGGGCTCTGCTGCAGCTTGGGACTTTGTTTATTAATTTGTTTTTAGGAAAGAGGACTTGGTCACAGCCTTTGTACACTGGGCCCCTGGCTGGGAGGAGGAGGCAGCTTCAGGACGTCTAAGGGGCTTTATCCCCACAGCTAATTGCTCATTAAAGAGTGTTAATGAGTTTCCCTTCTCCCCATTCCTTGCCCAAGCCAGCGAGGTGCTGGTGAAGGGGCTGGTGTCTGGGGCCCAGGCCAGCCCTTCTCTGTCCTATACTCTGTCCTCAAGGGTCCCACTGGGTCTGACCCCCGGCTCTGTTTAGCCAGTAGGCACCGGGTGGGAGCGGGACCCTCTGGCCCACCGGGTTCCACTTGCTACCGTCCCCCACCCCCTCTTGCCCTAGGACTTACAACTTCTCCAGCAGAGACAGTCCCAAGAAGGATCCATTCCGGAGCCCCGTGATCCGGTTGTTGCCCAAGAGTCTGAGGGGAACAGGGAGAACACAGACAGGAAACGATGCCGTTAGCAGCTGGAACGCTCAGGGGACACGGTGCCGCCTGGGGCTGTGCAAAGCCCCCACACTCTGTGCTCCAGGAGACTGCAGTGGAGGAGCCACGGAACGGTTCAGGCAGACCGGGCAGCCCACCGACCCCCAGGTCAGACGTGTCACCGGCCCTGATGTCCCCCATGCCTGGCTCTGGCTTGGGGCTTGGTGTGCAGGTTGGCTGAGCAGGGAGTGACGGTGTGATGTCCCCCACACCCCTTTCCCCTTTGGAACCACAGGGCAAATGTCATGTGCCCCCTTTGTGCCCCCCACTGTCCTGTCCCTGCTAAGCCCTAGCCCAGTCCCTCAAGGATAAGGGGGAAGGAAAGATGGATCCATCGAGGATAGTGGAGGGTCTGGGCTCTGCTTCAGATGGGCCCAGGAACCCCACCAGGCCTGGGGCACACGGGAGGAGCTGCCCTTTTTTGGGGTGCCCCAACACTCTGGAGATCTCATGAGCCGAGGGCCTTGCCTGAAGGTGTCCACCCCCAGCCCTCGAAGGCCTCAAGCAGTGCCCCCAAGCTGGCTGGGCCCTGGGCCGGGGGGAAACCCAGGCCTCAGCCTTTGCCTCTGCACCCTCAGAGTCCTGTTTATTTATGCATTTGTCCTTAGGGGTGGAGGAAAGAGGCCCCAAGCAGACTGAGTGTCTCCACCCACCCACTCAGCCTTTCCCGGCCAGGCTCCCCGCTGGGCAGAGGGAGGTTCCAGGGAGTTCCAGGCAGCACAAGGCTCATCCCACTAGTTAATTACTTATTAAAAAGGTTTACCTAGCTTCTCGGCTTAAACTCTTGGGGCCGTGGGTTGAGACAAAAGGTTTCCCTTCTTTCCTCTGCTCTTAGGGTGGAGAACTGGGCTGAGAAGGCCAGAGGGACAGGCCTCAGGTCTTCTCCTGATGAGCAGCCTCAGGGCTGGACGGTGAGGGGGACGTGAGGGAGGTGGGGACAAGGCAGGAGAGGAGCTGTCAAAAACAGACACGCCCCAGAGCCTGCTGGAGTGGGTGGGTGCATCTACCAAGGTAAGAGGACCCCGGACACTGGAAGTTCCAGCTTCTCCGTAGTCAAGAGCTTGTGGGGAACCGACGGTGGCCGGGATGGAAGGAAGAGTAAAAGGGGGCTTTCTGGGACCATGGGAAGGGATGGAGACCCCCCTCTCCTTCTTCCTTCTCCCTGCTCCATTTAGACCCCTCCCACCCTTCCCATGGAGGTGACATTTCCCAGCAGTGAGGGTGAGCTCCACGGAGGGGTTCGGGGGGACTCTGGGTTTCCAAAATACTTCACATGCATCAACATCTCGATATTTCAAACATCACAGCACAGGGGTCTTGATAAGAAAAATTAGGACCTTCGTGAACTTCCTCCTTCTCATTTTATGGGTTATGGTTGTTTCATGTCCTGCTCCATGTGGTGGTGGTGGTGGTGGTAAATCATAACCTCGCCAGTTCTTAGGGTCTCTGAAGGTCGCATTCAGGCCTGACAAGGCCGGGCGGCCACCTCGGCGGTGACAGATCCATCGTGCCATGGACTACCTGCCCGGTACATCAAGGCCAGGCCCCCAGCCCACTGTACTCCCTTCAGACACCTTCGGTGTGAGGCTCAGAGGGTGCGTTTAATGTCTGAGAAGGCGCGAGGATGCCTCAGCGCCCTTAGCAATGTCTGGGAGGGGTCCTGAAATGTCAGGAGGAAGGGCAGAGAAAGGGGGTCCACGTCAGTCCCCCCACCCCCCTTGTCCCCACCTCCACCCTGGTCTCTGCCGGGAATGGTTCCCCGTGGGGTTGGGGGTGAAGGACAAGGACGAAAATGCTGATGGAGGGGTGGTGTATGGGGGAGAGGATGGGGGTGGTGGAAGGGTAGAGGAACAGGGCTCCTGGGTTGTCACAGCCCCATCTACGGGGGGGGGGGGGCTGGAACCCAAAAGCCCATCATTTCCTGGGAATATGTTGGAGGACTAGAGTTTGAGAAACACTAATTTTAGAGACTAAAATTGCCCACTAGGAAAATGCCTTCTCATTGAAAATCATCTCTTCAAAAGACAAAGCTCTTTTTTTAAAAGGTCATTAAGATAAAAATAAAAAAAATAAAAAAATTCCCAAACCCAAAAATGAAAACCCAACATCCCAGTTTGACAACCCGTCTCAGACAGGTCCATAGGTGGTATTGGGGGAGGGGAGGGCTCCCACATTCCCCAGACTCTTTGGCCTTTAACCTCTTAACCCTTTAACCCCTTCCACATACCCCAAATTCTTTAACCCAGCGCTGGCCAACAGAAAGGTCATGCAAGCCACTCATGTAGTTTTAAATTTTCTAGAAGTCACATTAAAAGAAGGTAAACTAAAATATTAAATTAATTTTAGAACAGATTTTATTTAACTCACTATATCTGAAATTTTCCCTTTTCAACATGGAACCAATATAAAAAATTATGAATCAGATATTTTCCTTTTTTTTTTTGTACTAAGACTTTGATCTACTCTCTCAATTGCACCTCTTAATGCACCTCTCAAACACACCTCTCAATGCACCCCTCAAACGCACCTCTCAATGTACCTCTCAAATGCACCCCTCAAATGCACCTCTCAATGCACCTCTCAATGCACCTCTCAAACGCACCTCTCAATGCACCTCTCAAACGCACCTCTCAATGCACCCCTCAAACGCACCTCTCAATGCACCTCTCAATGCACCTCTCAATGCACCCCTCAAATGCACCTCTCAATTCAGACCAGCCATGTTACAAGTGCTAATAGCCTTGGATGGCCAGTGCCTACTCTACAGCCTCCTCACAGCCTGCGAAGCCCCAGGACAAAGTCTGTGCTGTTTGAGAGATCCTGAGGCACCCAAGGTAGGGTGTGCATGTGTGTCTGTGTGCATTTGTGTATCTGTGTGTGCATGTGTGTCGGGGGGTGCTGCAGCACAGCCAAAGATCCGGGGGCTAGCCCCCAAGTTAGCGAAGATGAGCCTCAGTCCAGAACTACTTATCTCTCAGTCTGGTTGCAGGGCCAGCTCCCGGACATGTCCCACCCCCTCCGCCCTCAGCCTGGACCTCAAGCAGGCCAGAACTTCTCTGAAGGCGGTCTGTGTGTGCCGGGGTGGGGGGAGAGGACAGGGGAGGATGGGGGGTTAGCCACAGCCCACACTTCCGGCTTGGCCAGCCTGGCGCAAACTCTGGCCCCAAACGTCTTGAAACGAGATATTTTTCTTGCCGCGACAGGCCTGTCCCTGAACCCTCTGACACATGCACAAGAGCAGAGCCACCAGCTTTTCATCCTTCTTCTCCAAATCGGTCCCCTTCTTGCCACACTGCCAGTTCTTGGGCAGAATTTGGAGAGATATCTGTAGGACTGGAGTCCTCAGATACTCAGAATTGTATTTTGGGGCTTTAACAACTTGGTTAGTTTTGAGGAAACTGACTTAATACCTGGATTTTCCAGAGAGTGGCCTCAAGTGTGCTCATCAGTTCAGCTCTCCTGACATCCCACTTGTGGGTCTGGTCTGGTCTGGGAGGGCAAGGATTCTGGATGGAAAGTGCTGGGGCTTGGCGTTTTTAAGAGCAGGTAGGAAGCTGGCAGTTACTGACACCCATAAAGCCTGATCCACCAGCAGCAAAACATTCCCACCACCCTAGGCTGTCTCCTGGGAGGAAGACAAGCAGGGCAGCCACAAACACAGGGCAGAGAGGGAGGGAACCCCGGGCTTTGGCCTCTTGAAACCTCTCCGGACGCCACCTCAGCCCACAGCTCCCTCTCGCCCTAAACCACACAGGGAGCCAGGTGGATTTCTTTTCCAGGCACACTGACCTGCCCACAGAGCTCGAGCTCACCCAGCTGACAACCTTCACTTTCTTTCTTCTCTCTTCCCTCCACCTCCTGCCACCCGGGCTTCAAGCCGTTCATGGGAAGAGGGGTCAGTCCCTGGAGTCCAGAGTTTGAAATCCGGCCAAGGAGAGGGGGCACCTGGAGTCCATTCCAGAACTCTCTCTCGGCTGGGGTCCTATTTTGGGGAGGAGAAGTGAGCAGAGCAAGCACTAAGGAGGCTGGAGGCCAAGGGAGTGAGCAGCTGGTCTCTACAGAGAGATGCAGTGGGCTCTGGCCACGAGAATGCCACAGGTACCCCCCAACTCAAAGAGAACCCTGTACTTGGCATGGGGGCACCGCTCTGTGGGGTGTGGGGCACACATGCCTGGGCCAAACGGTCCACAGGTATGCAGGAAAAGTCACACAGGTCACCTCCAACACACACACACACACACACACACACACACACACACACACACACACATGCAACAGCCACATCTTTGGACACACAAGCTCTCCTCTCATCGATAGGCTGACACTCCCAGCCCTTCCTAGAGGCCACAGCCCAAGGCCTTCAAGCATCTCCAAGGCCCACAAAGATGCCTGAAACCTAAAAAGTAATGACTGCCTCTAAAATACAAAAGATGCAAAATTAACAACAATAAATGCTTAATTAAATAAGTACCATCCTTTGCCAACTGGCAATAAGTATTATATTTAATGAAGGGCACGCGTGCATTTTAATATACTTGAGAATATGGCCTCTCCCAAGGAAGGGCTCCTCTGACTTGGTGGGTGTGGGGAGAGGAGAGGGCAGTGCGGTGGGGGGCTCTGCCCCTCTTGGGGTGTCAGTGGACCAGGGGGTGCCCACTGGGTGGTGAGTTTGCCTAAAGCCATTGTGGTCAGGCCTTCCACCCCAGATTTCATAGATAATTAAACAGTTTCATCTCCTCCTGCCTGACTTTGTTATTTCTCTCAGCTCCCAACTCAAGTGAAGAGAGGGAGCGTTACTTTATGGGCCTCCTAAAACTTCCAGCACCATGTGTCTGCATTTTGGTTCAGAAAATACAGTCATCATCAGCATAGTGTTGAAGCCTCTGGGGTCCCTGCTACCCAGGAACCCAGGTAAAATCCCCCAAAAGCCAGAGAAGCTTCTCTCTATCCCATTTCCTACCCTTCCACTCCTTTCTCCTTTTGTTGCTTCTATCTCGGTCCTTCCACCCTCAAAGGTGGCAGAAGGGCGGGAATCGGGAGCCCCGGGATCGAGTGGTGGGTGTCTGATGGGGCGCTGTGTGGCCTCGGGCAAGCCACAGCCCTCTCTAAGCCTCAACTTCCTTCTGGGTAAAAGAGGCTAGACTGGACCCTCCACGCCTGATTTTTGATGTCCTTTCCCATCCTGGATACCGAGTCTCCAGCATCGCAGAAGTCGAAGTGTCCCTGCAAGGCAAGGAGCCCTGGGGAAAGGGTCCTCTCAGGCCTTCCCTTCCCCTTCCAGCTGGGAGCTGTCTGGCCCCTGCAGCTCAGGCGGCTGCTCCCTCCTCAAGTCACGCTCCTCCGCCCTGTCCATGACAGATGGGCTCTCCTGCCCCTCACCTGGCCCCATCTGTCTCGCACACCCCCATTCCCCCTTCCCTCCCCTCCCAGGGGAAAACTGAGGCAAGAGCCGGAGGACGACTGAGGACGGGGCCTGGGAGGCTGGCCACAGCTCCCCTGCCCCCCACTCCCACCCCATTGCTCCTTCCCCCCAGTCCTCAGAGCAAAGGAATGCTCTGGAGTTGGGGAATGATGGGGGCCCTGAGGAGGGAGGAAGGGGAGGAGGCCGGCTGCCCGTCCTGACAGTGTCTGAGCTCTAAATAGAATGGAACGGTCAGGGCTGGGGGAATGAAAACAAACAGCCCCTCCGAGCAGCCCAGGCCCACTTCCCTCCTCTCCCCCACAACCCCGGCTCTCCGGCTGGCCCTGGGAAGGAGGTGAGCGGGCAGTCTCTGCTTCAGGGGTGACAGGGGAGCGAGGGGGCTCCCAGCCAGGGCTGTGTGGCCTTGGGGAACGCTCCCCTTCCTGGGCTGGGGTGAGGAGAGCGAAGGCCAGCGCCCAACATAGGGGTGGCTGGGACTTTCTCCCTGAGAAAACGGTTCTCATCCCAATGAGTCCCATGTGGGATAAACTTAGAAACACTCTCTCCCTTGAAAAACATGACCCCCAATTTAAGGGTCAATTTATGGTTAGGTTCAAATTACACCGATTTCCCTCAAATGACACTTTTGGGGGAAAATTAAAGGCTCACCCGGAGGACTAGGGTTTGCCTCCCTGCCCCCCGTCATGGTAGCCAACTCGGGGTTCAGGGGTGCCTGGGTTCCTGCACACGTTTTGGGTGATTCAGGCCACAGAACCCATTTTGGGGCCGGGACCCACTCAGGGGGTGACTTTTAGGTGCCGTCCTTGGGGTTCAGTGCAATGGCATCTCGTCTCTTTGGTGCAACTCAACTCAAGCAGTAGAGCCCAGAGACTCTGCCCATTGTCCAGTGCTCTCCCTTAGATGGGACAAGGGAACCCCAAGAATCCCCAGAACTTGAGCTGGCTACCTCCAGCTCTCAAGTAGGTAGTAGGAGAGATATTTGGGTTTCTCCTGGCCCTTCAGTCCTTACCTCCCTCAGATGGGCAGGGGCCCAGGTGCCCACCTGGGGGTGCAGCTGAGAACCTCATATCACTGGGAGGGTACAGGAACATGAACATGTGGGAGTCTTCTCTGCTTCTGGCTTCTACCCTCTTTTCTCTCCCTCTTTCTCCTGGCTCTTTCCCCCCATCCCCCTCCTCTCCCTCACAAAAGCTCTCTGTACACAGCCACTTCCTCTGGCTGCTGTCTGTGAGCCCAGAGCTTATGAGAACCATATGGGGAAAAGAGGGTGGAAGAGAAGGGGGTGGGGGAAGCCAGCACAGGCCCGTCCCCAACCCACCACCCCCCAGCCAGCATCTCTCACCCCTTCCTTCAGGCTGATGTGCATGGAGGTTGGCATACTTGGCCCCAAACTCCTCTAGCTGCACCCTGGTGGCTGGGGTGGGGGGCACTGTGGTGGAAGCCTAGTCTAGAGCTGGAGGTGGTCCAGAGGCAGAGGGAGATCTATGGCTCTAGGACCACTTTCCTGAGGCTGGAGGAGAGCAAAGGGGCTGTGAAGTCATCTCACCACCCTTCCCCACCCCCAGTGCTTCTGAAGATCACCAAAGTCACAGCCAATGCTGGGCAAGTCTGTGTGACAAACAGCCCCTTTGTGGGCAGCCTACAGGGTGGGCAACCCAGCCCCCCGAACCCCTGAAGGGCTGGAAGCTGAGAAGACCAAGGGGTTGCCTGTCCTGGGTAAATAGAGTGACTTGTTCCATGTCTGCCCCCTCCCCACCCAGCCTTGGAATGTTCCCAGGTCAAAAGGGCCTGGGTTGTGCTGTGAAGGAACCAGGTTTTCTAAGAGCAGCCTTTGTGCCTCCTGGGTCCCAAGTCCAGCCAGGTGAGCCCCAAATCCCTCAAATGCTAAGAGAATACTAAGAGAGTCTACCCCACTGAACCTGACCCTGGCCCCAGCTGGCCCTGTGACTATTAGCAAGGCCTCGCTTTGCTAAGCTGTGAGAGGTGAGTTTGGACTTGTGGCTCTTTAAGGCCCCTTCCAGGGCTGACATTCTAGGAATTTATGACACCAGGCCGGTATCTGCTGAAGGGATGCAAAGATGTCCTGGGAGTCCTCAAAGTGGATTTCTTCTGGCATTATCTACTATCAGTCCTTTCCCAGAATTCCTTATTCCCAGGCCCCCTCCCAGAGCTGAGAACCAGGGAGCTGGCCCATCTGCTGCTGCCCAGGGGTGGGAGGGGGTTCACAATGGCTTCCTTCCTTCTCCCTGTCATAAGCCCCCCACCCAAGGGGACTTTCCCCTTAAATGAGGTCCATAAAGGCTCCTGCTCTGGACAGGGGCTTGTTATCCCAGGGCTGCCCTGCAGACTAGGTCGAGACTGGGTGGGGGTGGATGGGACAGACACATCAGGAAGGAAGCCAAGAGTTCTGCCTTCCTGGAAAACTGCAAATGAAAATCCATTAAAGAAAAAAAAAAAAAAAAGCAAAGGGTGGGGAGAGAGAGTATGTAGCCTATAAAAACAGAAGGCAGAAGTTGAGATAATAGGGTGGAGGTGAAGGAAGGGTTTTTCAATGAGGTAAACAGGACCGTTCACAGAAATGCCTTTGAACTGCTTGGAGGCCCCTGAGCAGAGACTATAGGCTCCTTGCAGGCAGGGCCCTCGTCTAGAACTTTCTTTGCCTGAACAGTTTCTGGGACTCAGTGTCTCCCAGGTTTCCCAAGGTGGAGTCCCCAATTTCCACCAGGGTGATGTGTGAAGGGTTTGGCATCTGATGCCCCATTCTGGAGAAAAGTGGGGCTTCTCAGTGACAGTGGGGCAGGGGATAAAACCACAGTGTAAAAGCTAGTGGCTCAAGTCCTACTGCTTGTACAAGGCGACAAGCTAAGCAAGAATTTCCGTGAAAAAAAAATGACGAGAGTGAGGAGGTTTTCATGGCATTATGTAGCCTCTCGCTTTACTGTCAGGCTGAAGGCAGCCCCTTCCCATCTTCGTGCCTCCCTCAAGATGCTTACTGGAGTAGGGGTGGCTGTGCTGGAGAAACTGAGGCCAGAGGGGAAAGAATCCTTGACCAGTTTCTGCTGGGAAGAAGCACCTGGGTTCTTTTCTCTTTAGGAGCCATCTTGGGGGTGCCGGATCTTTGGGGTCTGTCTGTCCCTTTTATGCAAAGCCTACAGGAAGATCGTAAGAAATATGTTCACGGCTGTGACTCAGTGACACTGTGGGTAGATGGACCAGTGTGTTCCCAGGGGCCTCTGTGGCCTGCCTCATTCCTGTCCCTGCAGGGGTGGCCAGCCAGGCTTGGGGGACAGGTCCTTGGGAAGGTATCTTAAGCCAGCATGGTCAGTAGCCTGGGAGGAAAGGGGAGACCTGCTGCGATGGGAAGGTAAGTTAAGAGTCACATTTGCTGCCACCCTGTCACTATATATTCTCCCCAAGAGTTGGCCCCACTCTCTCCTCAGAGTGGCGTTGATAGGAATTAGCCATGGCTGGAAAGCATTAGTTGCCAAATCATTCTAAGATGTACTGCAAAACCACCTTTCTGTTTTTTTCCCCCTTCCTTCTGCCTTTGGTATATTAGAAATCTCTAATCCCAACCAAAAAAACACACAGAGAGACAGCGTCCCACACATGGGAGAAGCATCATATGTGTGAGCACAGACATAAGCGTGCACACACAGATGAACACCTCCCCCCCTTGCAGCAGAATTTTCATTGTGCAGCTGGGATCACAGAAACCACCTGATTATTCCCGACAGCAAGCATTTCTCTCCTCCAGATTTGAGTGGGTTGGGGAATGCCCAGGCCTGCCCAGACCCTTAAACTCCAGTGGACGCTCAGACAGACCCAGACACACACACACACACACACACACACACACACCCAGCTGGGGAAAATGCAGGCCAGGCGAACAACGTCAGAGGCTGACCAGTCGTGTCCTGTCAGGAAGCGGGCAGTCTCTGAACTCACCCAACCAGGGGCCTAGCTGCATTGTTCTGGACACAATCGCCAGGACCGTGAGCCGGCCTCGACTCCGGGGCAAGGGGCGCTGGGAAACGGTGGCCACTGGGGTCAGGAGGACAGGGAAGGGGAAGTGGCTCTTAGGCTGGATCCAGGACAGGAAAGGAAGGGGCCGCCACCAGGGCCCTACCCGCAACGCCACGGCGTGCGTGGAGCTCCGAGCATGTGGTCAGCGCAGGAAATCGCTGTGATGGGGAGGGGTCTGGCGGTTTCGGGGACCTCCGACTCCCACAGAAGAGGCTTGGGGTCGGGTTGGGGCGCAGCGGCTTGCGTTGGCAGCAACATGAGCGCTGCCCAAGGGCCTGGCTGGGGTGGGAACCCGGGTCGCGGAAGGAGTGCCGGGACGCACCGCCTTCTCCGCAGCCCGGTTTCTTTCTTCACAATCTTTGCGCAAAGAAATCAGTCGAAAAACAGCCCAAGCTTGTGTTATGTCCAGAGGAAGGGAAGAAGGGAAGGGATGCATTAGCCAGCAGCAAACTCACTTCTCAAATGCGCGCGGCGGGCGGGGGGCCCAGGAGGAATGGGAAGCCGGGTTCCCCTTCAAACACTAAGCAACCGCACTTCAAGGAGAGACTTTTCCGCGTCCACCCTCCCACCTGCCCTATGGAAACCGGTTGGGTGCGGGGGATTGGTAGGCCAGGGTTAGCGGGTCGGGGGTGGCGCTCCCCACTGGAGGAGCCAGGCCCGCCGGGTGAGCGAAAACTCCTACGAGTCAGGCCCGGAACGTGTCCGCAATGGTGACCACCAAAGCCACCCACAGGGCCGCGGGCGTCGATCTTTCTGGAGCTTTCTCCCCTCCCACTCCATCTCTGGCCACTGAAGTCCACTACACTAGCCCAGGTTGGAAACTAAAGGGACGCGGGCATTCCGCCAGCGCGCGTTCCAAGTCACCTGTGCAGGTGAGTGGGCGCCCGCGGTCCCCCGAAGCCCCTTCCCCTTTCCACTCGCCTGGCGCCTCAATCTCTCCCCTGCTTCCCCAAGCCCCCCTTCTTGGCGCCTGGACTCAGGCCTGTCCTACGGTCCCCGAAGTAGCCAGATCGCTGCTTTCCCCCACACCCGTCTCCATGCATCTCTCCGCCCGAGGTCCGGCCGGGCCGGCGTGGTAGGGTACTCACAAGGTAACGGTGCCGTTGGGCAGAAGACCGGGCTCGGGAGGTTCCGGGAGGTCCCCGCCGCCGCACACTACCCTCCTGCGCGCCGGGTTGGGGGCGCCGCTGCTCAGCCCCTTGGGCCGCTCCCCCGAGCACTTGCAGCTGCGGATGGGCACCGGGCAGCCCGGCGCGCCCAGAGTGGCGGGCGCCAGGAGGAGCAGCCAGGGCAGCAGCGGCAGCAGCAGGCGCGCGGGCGCTCCCCGCATCCTGCCTTCCGCGGCGCCCATCAGCCCATCGCCCCGCGGGGACCGACAGCGCTGGGGCCGGGCTGCGCGGCGCCTGGCGGCACCCGGGGGGGTTGGGGGCGCGCTCAGCGGGGGCGCGTGGCGCCCGAGGGCGGCGCGGGGGGCCCTGGGCGGAGGCGAGCTCCGGGGTCCCCGCCGCCGCGCCCCGGGGGCATGGCCTGCGAGCGCCCCGGCGGGGAGGACGCGGGCGCGGCTGTCAGCGCAGCCCCGCAGGCCCGGGGCGGCGCGGCCCGAGGCTCGGAATGGGACTTCGGGGCGGCTGCAGGCTGGGTCCCTCCGGGCCGCTGGCTGGCCGGGCGCGGTGCTGGGACCTAGCGGATCGTGCCGCGCTCCCGCCGCCGCCGCCGCCGTCGCTCCGGGCCATGGATGGAGGCAGCTCGGCGAGGCCCCGCTCCCGCCGCCGCCAGCCCCCGCCCGCCCTCCGGGGCCCGCGCCCTCCCCTCGCCGGCTCGCCCGTCCGCGAGGCCCTAGCGCCTCCCGATGCGCAGCCAGGCTGTCGCTCCCCTCCGAGGGGGGGGACGCGCGAGCTGGCTCGAGGCTCCCCAGGGTGGCTGCCGTCCGCGCCTCCCCAGCCCCACCCCGAACCCGGACGTCCTCTCCCTTCTTCCTCCTTGCCCTACCCCCACCAAAGCCAGGACCCGTCTCAGACCTCGACGCCAATCCCCATCCCATTCCACATTACCCTCCCCTGGCCCATTCGGCCTGCACCCCTATCCTGCTGGGCCTTTCATTGACCTGCGGGCTTGGCCAGAGAGGCTTGGAGCTCGGTGGTTGGAGCTGAACTTTAGTCACCGCCCTGGGGTGTCCAGGACTCCACTTCCATGGGCCCCGGGAATGACGGGCCAGCCTGGACACGGCTCTCCTGCTCACGGCCCTTGCCCATGCCCGCCAGCTCACCCGGAGGCCACCGCAAAAGGATGGAAGTTGCTAAGGAGTCAGCAGGCCCCTCCCCTCCCGCCGCGGGTGACCTTGCCCAGCGGGGGGTGCATGTCACTCAGTCAAGGAAGGGTCAAAGGCCGAGGCAGACGCACTTGATCTGGCCTCCCGCCCTTTCCACCTGCCCTTTCCACCTCCGAGCCTCCCTGTGTATGGGGGTGGCAGTGATGGAAAATGAGAGAGGAAGAGGAGGGGTCTGTGCCAGGGTGAAGAAGGAGGATGGTGCTGTGAGTCAGGGGACCCCCACTCTAGACTCAGCTCTGCCTCTTATTAGCTGAATGACTTTTGACACTTTGGACACAGGCCCCTAACATCCTGGGGTTTCTACTCTTTGGGGTCAAAATGGGGCTCTGCCTGCCTCCTAGGATACAAATGTGAGCTGTGGTGTGAGTTAGTGAGAGAAAGAGAGAGCGAGGGCACTAGGTTTCCATGGGTAGAGCACTAGCAGCCTTGGGCAGGGTCTGCTGACCTTGACAGCTAAGAGCAGGGTGAAAATTGCACCGTGGGACTTGGACCGTAATGCAAGCTGGGAATGGGGCTGGAGACAGAGGGAAAAGAGAAGGGTGGCCCAGCCTTCTACCCCCTCGGTTTCCCCACAGAGGCTGCTGAGGGGTGGGTGGGCTGCCAGGTTTGGGGAGTCCCTGGGGAGGATTCCTGTTCCCCATCCTTCAGTTACCACCAAAGGGGTCCCTAAGGTGATGTCCGCCTCCTTTCTGTGATCTTGGCCTGGTTGGAGCATGTGGCACCTTTTCTGGTGACTGCCAAGCCCCCCGTCCCCTTTGCAAGAAAGCGGCCTCTCTCCCTTGCCCGTTGGCATTGGCGGCAGATCCTGGGCCCAGACGCTGGCCTCTTCACTTTCCCTCCCTGGCTCCAGAAGTCTCTCCAAGCTGCAGGCTCTGGTTCCTTGAACTTCCAAAGATAAATAAATAGCAATTGCAAATGGAAGAAGAGAGGAGGGGAATGGAGGCCCCTGACAGGAACCCTCTGCAGCCTGCAGCCAGGCGGGCTGAGATTACATTCCTCAGGAAAGGGGCTGAAATGTCCCAGAGCCACAGCTCACAGGCAGAGACCTGCCCATCTGACCCTCCTGCTCACAGGCCAGGAAAGCACCTCAGAGAAGTTGGGCCTCTGGCCTGGATCACACAGCTCCCTGTAATTTCATGTTGCTTATTACACTGTCTCTGAGGTCCTATAGAGGCCAAATGACACTTCCTGAAGCAGCTGCTTCCCCACAGGTGGGAATGTTGGGCTCTCCTGTTAGTCATTGAATGTGACTTCTGTACCCACCTGAGGAGGTAAATGGGGCAGAGGTTACCTTCCCGTCTTACAGGGATGGACGGGGAAACCGAGTCACTGAGGGGTCAAAAGCCTGCAGACTGGGGGATGGGAGGCACCTCTGACTCGGATAACATAAGTTATCTACCATGCACCAGACACTGTTTCAGGCACAGAAGGTGTAGCAGTGAAGAAAACAAAGTGTGTGGTTTCCTGGTGCCAACGTTATAGCACAGGGAGATGGACAGTATACAAACAAATAAATATGTCTACTGTGGTAGGTGGGGATTAGATCAAAGTGAAACTAAGCAGGGTAGAAGAACACTGATGGGGAAGACCTCCCTGGTCGGGGCATTTGAGCAGAGTCCTGAAGGACTGAGGGTGCACGGCACATGGATTTTTGGGGATGGAACGTCACGTGCACAGGAACAGCAGGGTGGAAGAGCATTGCGTGTGTTCAAGGAGGAGCAAGGAGGCCAGTGTGGCTGGCGTGGAGTGAATGAGGAAGAGAAAAAAGGGCTGGGGTCACAGTGAGGGGGAACTTGAAGATCACGGAGGGGACTTGGGGTTTTATTCCAAACAAAAAGAGAAGCCATTAGAAGGGTTTGGAAAGAGGGATAATGTGACCTGAATTAGAGGGGCTTTACCTCTTTGCCTCTTAGGTGGAGGAAAAACCATAGTGGAGTAAGGCTGGGGGTCGGGAGGAGACCAGCTAGGAGGTCAGGCAACAGGGCAGTTGAGGGGTCACGGCCTCCCACACTGAGGAGGCAGGAGGGCGGGAAAGGGATAAAGAGAGGTTGGATCCTGGACATGTTTTGAAAGTAGAGGCAAACAAGATTTCCTGATACACTGAAGCAGTGGGCTGTGAGAAAACATTGTCAAGAATGACCCTTAGGTGTTCGGTAAGCTCTGGGAAGATTTGAATTGCTATTTTCTGAGATGGAGAAGACTCAGGAAGGATAGGATTTGGGGAGGAAATCAAGAGTTTGGTCAGTCACTCTGCTGGGAATATGGCAGTCAACAAAAAAGACACAGTCCCGGCCCTCTTGGAGTGTACAGGTCAGTGGGGGAGGCAGTTATTGAAGAAATACGCACAAATAGCTCTGTAAATACAGATTATGATACGTGCTGGGAAAGGAGCGGGCATTGGAGAGATTAGGGCTAAAGGGCCCTGTTTCCACTGGGCTTCAGGAAAGGCCTCTCTGGGACACGAAAGCGAAGCTGAGGCCTGAAGGTAAACAGGTGTCAGCCAGGTGGAGAAGGAGGCGAAGAGCTTTCCCTGACCCTGGGCAGGAAAGAACTTGGTGTCTTAGACAGCAGAGGGCCCCGTGTTGTGCAAGGGAGTGAAGGGGAAAGGGTGGGAGACGGGGTGAAGGCCGGAGGCCTGCCTGTGTCCCCTGCTCCACCTCCTCCTGAGGTGCCCTGAGGTGCCTCTGCCAACCCCTTGGCTCCCCAGGGCTCAGGGGAAAGTGTGGTTCTCTCTTGTCCAGGGTCTGAGGGAAGGATCAGGGAAGGATCAGGGCTCCGGCCTTTTCCAGTGGGTTGACGGGCCATGCTAAGGGCTCCCCAGGGTCCAGCTTCCCATCTGGTCTGGGGGCTCCTTGGGGTCTGTGACCTGTTCTCCCAGGCCCACCTGTCCACTGCTCCCGCCCTCCCCACCCAGAGGCAGCCGAGAGGAGGGGGCCAGTGGGCAGGCCAGCACCCCTCTCCCCGGGCCCCACTGGGGCCAGACTCTTCAGGTCCAGAGGGAGGTCAGCAACTCTGGCCAGAAGAAGAACGGGTGTGAGTGTGTGTGTGGGGGCGGGTGGGAGGTTGGGGAGCGGGTGGCACGAGGCCAGCATTTTACACAGGGGTGCGGATGCCCGGCTTCAGGGGGGAGGAGAGAAAGGACAGAGGAGGGGGCCAGTGGCCCTCGTGGAGCAGGTCTGAGGCACTCAGCACGTGGCGCATGCACACTGTGCCATTTAATCCTCACCCCTCCTCTTCTTGTTCGCAGACGGAGAGGTTGAGTAACTTGGCTTGGGTCCCTCACTGGAGGTGCTGGGACCCCAGCCCCTCCTGAACGCCCCCTCCCCATGGCACCCCCACTGCTATGGGTGGGTTGGCAGTTGTGACTCTCTCATCCCTTAACCCAGGCCCACCCGCCTGCCCTGGTTTTCTGTGCCCCTCCCACCCCATGATGGGGCCTAACCGAGCCCCTCCAAAGATGAGAAGCAGAGCAGAAAGCCGTTTGGTGGAGAGGGTTGCAGGTGTTTTTTATTCCAGGCAGGAGGAAGGGGTGAGAGTGACACAGGCAAGGCTTGAGTGCTAGGGTCATCTCCAGGGTGCCGGGCCAGGTGGGGGCTGCTGGGAGTGAGGGGTGGGCTCCTCCTCATGCAAGGCCTGTGGCCAGGGGGACTGAGGTTGAGGCGAACCTCAAAAGTCGGTCTAGAGCTAAGCCTGCTTCCAGCTCTCACCCCCACTGCTTAAAAAGATTATTTTTATCACAGTAATTCACGCATATGGTTAAAAAATGAAATCGCGTGGAAGGGCTTAAAATGAAAAGCCAAAAAGACCCTTCCCCCTCCCCATCCTGCTCCCCAGAGGCAACTGCTTTTAACAGCTCCTGCTCTTTGTTGAAGCGGCTGCTGAACAAGGCTCAGTACCCTGAGAGGGGTGCCCTGTTGGACGGTGATTTTTCAAACACAGCTTTTGGGGGCTCTCTCTCTCTGCTCCCCAGCAGGGCCAAGCCACTGTCTGAGCTGTGGCTGACCACAGATTTCCAAACTAGATTCTCTGGGTCACTGTCGCCTGCTCTCTCCCAAACCACCACCTTCTTCCCCGAGGAGAAGTGTGTGGGAAACCCCTCCAGCCATTGTGGAGACTCAGAGTAACGAATCCTTAGCGCCCAGGCACAGCCGAGCCTGATTCACAGCCTGGCAGGTTGGAGTTTTAATTTGCTGGAAAAGTCCATCTCTGCCTGGAATCCCAATTCCTGGCAGCGGCTGTCTTCTTGGAGCCTAGCTGGTTCGTGGTGGTAGCAGCGATGTGTTTCTGGGGCTGCCCTTTTTGGGGTTTTGTCCCTCTGCCTCTCTGTGCTTTTCTTTCTTTTCCTCTCCTGTCTACTTTCTGCAGCTGTGTCCTCTTCACCAGGTCTCTCTGGCTTCAGGGCCCTGGCTCTTTCTTCACTGTTAAAGGTAAAGGTCAGGCTTCCCTGCGGGGAGGTTGCTGGCTCTATTTTCCTAAGACATGTCAGGCTGCCCTTTGCCCCCTGGGAGATCTGTGGTCATGGCAGGGAGGGCATTGGGAGAAATGTATTGAGAGGAGACCTGTCTCTGGCCTCATTTCCCGGGGACTGCACTCGAGGGCATCTGGGCCTGTTACTGAAGGCTGTGAGCCAGAGGATCTCGGTTTGGTGTCACTTTGGGCTGATCTTGCATTTTTATGCTCCAGTCAATATTTAAGTCTTGTTTTTCAAGTTATGGGGAACTAACAGAGGGGAAGGTGTGAGTGGCCATGTTTGGGCCTCATGTTTGGGGGAAGCAGGCCCTTTCCATCTCCCTGAGCCTGGCCTGTCAGTGAGAGACCCATGTCTTGGGGACTTGGAGGGTCCCCTTTCTCCTCAATGAGCGCAATGTTATTGTATGCCAGGTGTTTCAGTTTGCTAGAGCTGCCAAATGCAATATACCAGGAATGGGTTGGCTTTTACTATGGGGATTTATTAACTTACAATTTACAGTTGTTAGGCCAAGAAAACGTCCAAATTAAGGCATCAACAGGATGATACCTGGACTCTGAAGACAGGCTGCTGGCATCTGGGTTGCCTCTGTTGGGCACATGGGCAGTGTTTGCTGGTCCTTCTCTCCTGGGTTTTGTTGCTTTAAGCTGTGGTTCCAGTGGCTTCCTCTGTGGGTTCTCTCTTAGCTCCTCTGGGGCTTTTCTCTCTAAGCTCTCTGGGCCTTTTCTGTCCTTTATCCTCTCATAAAGGACTCCAGTAAAGTCCTTGAATGGGGTGGTCACATCTCAATTGAAATAACCTAATCAAAAGGTCCCACCCACAATAGGTCTGTACCCACAGGAATGGGTTAAAAGAACATGGCCTTTTCTGGGGTGCATACAGCTCCAAACCACATACTGGGTTCTGTGTAAAGGGATTTACAGGCATGATCACATTGAATCTTCACAACAGTGCTATGAGGCAGTTATTCTCAACATCATCCCCTTTTTAAATTTTTTTAGTAAGTTTTATTCACGCACCACACAATCTGTCCAACCTGTACGATCAGTGGCTCTCGGTATAATCACAGAGTTGTGCTTTCATCACCACAGTCAATTTAGAACATTCTCAATGCTTCTTAAAGAAAAACCCCATACCTCTTATCCCCTCCCCCTGCACCCCCCCCCCCCCCAATTATTGATCCTTGGCCTTGGTGTGGCACCTTTGTAACAACTGATGGAAGAATATCACAATATTACTGTTAACTCTAGTCTATGGTTTGCGTTAGTTGTATTTATTGCCCCCTTTTTACAGTCAAGGACATGGAGACATCAAGGAGGTTAAGCATCTGGCACAAGATGGAAAGGAACAGATTTGGGATTTGCACTCCAGCATCCTGGTGCCAAGCTATCTGATTCTGTATTCCCCAACCTGGAGCTCCCAGCATGGCTGTGTGTGTGTGTTGGGGGTGGGTGTGGGGGTGTGGGTGGGCACTGCAGGGGGCTCATTTGATCTTAGTCCTCTCTGTACCCTAGCAGCAGCTCCCACTGTGGACCCCCATATACTTTTATTCCTGCAGCTCCTCTCTCTGTAAGTACCTCCTCACACTAACTGCCTAAAGCCCTTTCGATTCGATGACTGGGTGCTTTGAAGTGTGGCACAGTGAGAGCCCTGTCCCCCATTCCCCACCCCTTCCCCAGGCCCTGGGCCTCAGCTCAGAGGGCCCGACAGCACCCTGGCTGTCAAAGAGCCACGGGGCCTGCTGCCTCCCAGGTGAGGAAACCGGAGACAGGCTCAGGCCAGGTCTGAGGGGGGCACACAGAGACGCCAGGGAGACTCACACCCCAGCGGGGGAAGGAGGGGGCACCATCCCCTACATCCAGCCTGGACCCTGAAGAGACAGAGCTGTTTCTCGGACGGAGGCCTCCCCTAAGAGTCTGCCTCTCCAGTCAATACAGGCCCCAACGTTCCTGCACCCCAGCAGGCCGTGCTGGCAAACCTCCACCCCATCCAAGGCACTGCTCGGAGAAGTCAAGTGTGACACCTCAAGAGCTCAGGTTTGGGGTTCTTCTGTCATCAGTGCTTGTGGGAGAAGGGTGATGAGGGAGATCAGAGAGAAAGGGAGATACAGGATAGAGGGAAGGAAGAAGGGTGAGAAGAATGGTTGGCTCATCCAGGGGCCCCCAAATGATTTTTCTCTCTTCTCTGTGGAAACCAGCAGAAGTCGAGAAGGCTGCGCTGGCCAAAGGGGAGAAAGGGTGGGCGTGGCTTCCAGACCGCAGCCAGCGGCTCTCTCTGCATGTGGGGTCCCCTGGAGGGTGAGCCTGCAGTCCAGCTAGTAACCCCCTCGGAGCCCCAGTCCAGCGCCAGCTGAGGGAGCGCTGATGGCAGAGGCTGCCTTGTGCAAACTCGCCACACACTGAAGCCATCAGGCCCTCAACAGCAGCCTGCCTGGCCGTGGGTTCAAGTTTCCGAATATCACGCTTGCATCCAAACTAGATCTCTCCCCTCCACTTGTGGCAAACACCCCTCACTCAGCCCGTTTCATAGCTTTTTAACTCATGTGCCCGTTCTAATTTCCTCTCAGAAATGTTTACGGGTCCATTTTCCCCTCCGGTCCACTTCTCCACCCTCATCCTCCAAAGGGAATTTTAGTCGGGGCTGCAGACCCGGGGAATCCTGGAGGCTCCAGAATCCATCAAAGCAGTGTGCACCCTCCGGGGCCTTCGGTTCTGGGACAGCCAAATCAAAGGCCAACCCGAAGGCCTCTTGCTCACGGCCAATAAAAACCTTGCTTCAGTGCCGGCTTCCTCTGCTGAAATCAGATATCCCAGTAATAAACAAGCCCGAAAGGCCAGGAACAGCGCTTGCTTCTTTCTTCTGATTAGTTTTTCTTCCTTTCAAAAAAAGTTCTCTCCTATAACAGGATGCCTGCCCCAGAAACCCGAGCCCAGGACAGCCTCCCTGTCCTGCCCTGCACCCCCACCCCCACCCCCCGCAGCTCCTGCAGGCTTGGGTGGGGCCTGGCTTCCAGAATTCTCTGCCTAGCTGGAAGGCAGGTCAAAGGGGATGGGGGAGAATAGGCCTCTTCTGCCTGGGGAGCTGGCTGCCAGCTAACAGGGACAGCTTGGTTGCTCAGCCTTTTGGCTGTTGGCGATGGCCAGAAAAGGGAAAGTGGAGAGACGACAAATTGGGGTCATTTTTGTTTTCTAAAGCAACTCTTCTGAATTCCTCATAGTGTACCCAGGGGCTGTAAAGGGCCTAGCAGCGTGGGTTTTATAGTGTGGAGCCCACAGTTCAGAGCGCTGGTAAGGCAGAGGGCCCGGTAGGGCAGGAGGGTTTGGAGTTTTGCTTTCTGGGACTCGCTTGGCCCTTTTTCATCAGCGTCTCCTGGCCCCTCCCTGTCCTTGTGAGTCCACATGTGGCCTGCCACGAGGGAGTGCCCTCCCCCAGTGCTGACACCTACCCCCTCCTCCCCACCCCAATAGGTTTTTAAGTGACTTTGCTGTCAGAAGATGCTATTCTTTGTTTTTCTTCTGACACTCTCTCTCCAGAGAGTTGCTGGTCGGGAGAATTCTGTTGAGGCTGCAGATTGGAGGAGAATCGCTCCTAATGGAGAACAGACAGACAAGACACCTTTCATGTCCAGCCAAGTTTTTTTTCCCCTTCCCTCTCTTTCCCTCTCTCTCTCTCTCCCACTTCTCATCTTCCCTTTTTGGCTGCAAAGCTGGCCCAGGTTTGGGCTCGTTTCTTCGGCACATCTGGTGAATAAGGTCACACATTGATTTTATTGTGGAGATTGGCAGCTGGGGCAGGTTTAGCGCCGAGGCTGGAGAGGACGGGGTGGGGGTGTGCACTTGCACGGAGCACGGCCACAGCTTGCTGGTGAGAAGGGAAGTTTGAGAAGATGCTGCGGAACTCAAAGAGTGGCTTCTGCTCCTACGGGATCTCAAAACTCGGGAGATTGCGCTTGGAACATTCATTTTACTGCTGGACTTGTGTTGGCTCTGAAGTATCTCAGGACTGGGACCCCAAATCTTGTAAACAGTTACTCAGCCACATGCAGCCATACTGGATACCCATTGATGCAAACTGGGAGGGGGTAGGGGGGGACAAGAAAGTTCTTTTCTTTAGATATGTGCCTCTTGAGGGGAGGACTGATCAGGAAAACATTTTGTGGGATGGTTTGGAATCTTTTGACCTTAGTCATGTGGCTGATGTAATAGCTGTCAATGGATTTCATGGTAAAGACAGTCACAGTTCCCAGAGCACATTATTTCCAATTGTACTACCGAAGACATCACACTCTTACTTCAGTGCTTTGGGAACTGGTGGGTGAGTCCTCCCTCCCTTGGAACTTGGTGGGACGTGCAGGACCACCTCTTCTCTGAAGGTTAAGATGCGGAGCACTAACCCCCAGATAGCCTGGGTTTTGAGTGTCTCATTCACCCTCATTACTCCAGACTGTATGGAGCCTTGAACAGAATTCATTGCTAGCCTCTCCAGGGATGGGGCGATAGGGAAAAGGCAAGGGCAGCTTTCCACACTCAGAGTCCTGCAGCCTGTGGGAGTTTGAATCTGGGAAGAGTCCGTGTTAGGGAGATGGGCTAACGGATGTGTTTACTTCTCTTCCTTCTCACCCCTACTTCTTGGTTTCTAAATTTGTTTTGCACTAAGATGTGTCAATTCCCCATGATGACAAGACTAAAAACACAGATTTCTTTTATGGTACAGAAGTTTCTCTTTTAAACCTGGAATTTTAATAATATGCCTCTTTTCAATGATTAAAGCCCGAGGAGTATGGTGATCAACCTCTGGACTGGAAATTGAGAGTTCTGAGTTGATTCCTTGTTCTGCCAACAGTTCGTTCTGACCTCAGACAAGGAGAGCCTCAGTGCCTCTGTCTACAAATGGATAGTGCCAAATGCCCTACAACTGTCCAGAGAGAATATAGTTGAAAATGCTTTACATGACACAGAGTGCTGTAAATAAAAAAAAAAAAAAGCAGGTAACTGTGTGAATTTGAGTATTAAGAGGTTGCTATGTCAAGAGACATAACAGGCAGAATCTATGATGAACTTCCCAAAATGACAAAGCCTTGATGGATTATTGGGAGGTCTTGGGGCACCTTAAACCTCCTGAGACGCGCACCAGGGCTGACAAGGGCCCGGTGCAACAACAGTGTCATGAGAAGACACTGCTAGACTGCTTGGGTGGAGCTGGCCCGGGAGAGCAAGGCTGTGAAGCCCAGATTTACCCTGGGATGCTGTCACTTGCTGACAGAGCATTGACGAGAATTTGGGAGTAACAGAAGCTGCTGCCAATCATGTGTAACAGGAGACAAGGTTGCCAGGGGCAGGGGGTGGGGTGGGAATGGGGAGTTAATGCTCAGCTGGCACAGTTTCTGTTCGGATGGTATGACTGGTAGCACAACGTTGTGACTGCAATTAACAGCACTGAATTATATATTTAAAAGTGGTTAAAATGGGAAATTGTATGTTGTATATATGTTAACATAGACACACATCGTAGAACGGCACAAAGAGGGAACCCTAATGTACACTATGGACTCTAATAAAGTATAATGGTTCATCAATTGTTAACAAATGTGCCACACTAATGCAAAGTGTTAACAGGGAAAGCTGTGTGTGTGTGTGTGGTATAAGACGAGAACTCAGTGTACTTTCTGCATGATGTTTCTGTAAACTCAGAGCTGCTCTGAACAAATAAATAAAGACAAAGTCACAACTTTGCTCAATTTTCTCTCTGAAAAAGGTCTTGGTCTGCTGGGGGTACACTGGATGAAGGTATATTTGTTTCCTTCCCTTATCTGGATGTGATTTGGCCTCCCTCCTCCCTTCAGTAGGTCTCTAAAGTAAGCAAGAGCTCTTTATCTCTGAGACCATTCTGCCTTACCCACAGGGTTCTGGGGCCACCCTCAGGACCCTCAGCCAGGACAGCAGAGAAATGGGGCAGCTGCAAGGACCCAGCAGCCTTGCACGAACCAGCTGCATTACTTGGGAAAACCAGCTTTGCTCTAACCTCCATTTCTATCTATGAAAAGAAGGGGTGTGACTAACTTACCAGGGTCCCTTCCAGGGTGACTTGTTGCTTGTGGAGCCTCAGGTTAGCCAATGCCGCCACCTAGAGGCAATCCGAAAGAGCTCCTGGCAGCAAAAGGTAAACTCTTTAATTTTCTAATTCCTGAACAGTTAACATTACATTTTCTTGCCCTTGGAAGTTCAGAATTCCTCTCTCATCCACGGCTTGGCTGTGGCTGCTTCTGTGACCCAAGGGACGTCCCTCTCCAAAGCCAGACTGGCCTGATGCCTACCGATGGGCATAGCTGCTTCCCATAGGTTCCAATGCCCCTCCTGTCACAGTGGCTCACTGCACCAGATCACAAAAAGTAAATCTTTTAATTGCTTTGTAATTGGCACAGAAGGTATCATTCAAACTCACATGTTTATTTAGCAGACTGGAACATCACACTGTGGCTTTGATTCAAACAATACAGGAATCATAACGGGTCAAGTTTTACAAAATTACATTCAGCAGCAGCTTCATGTTCTGAAAATTAGTTCATAAAATTAAAGACTGGGACTGAATAAATAAGAAAAAATACCATGTAGAAAACCACCAACTGCACTGAAGCCATCTGCCATGAGTTGTACTTTCTGGTTTTTGAAGCTCTTGCTACTTTATTAGCAATCAAGAAGAAGAGTTGCAAAAGTCTGACTTACAAATAAAGCGAGGAAGCTATAAATGTGGCTGGGAAGTGCTCCTCAGGGAAAGGAACCTCAAAGCTGGCCCTCATTGAAACCATGTACTTGAACTGGCTTTGAAGGAATCTTTCATTTCTGGGGAGCCACGAGATTCACTGTTCTGTGAAAAATAATTGTTATAAAGAAAGTTATTATGGAGGAGAAATTATTTCATTAAATTCTCACCACTGTAGGTCCCGGAGGAAAAAGCTCCAAGTCCTGTCTCTTCAGGAGAATGACAGAAGGGCCCAAAGCTGGGATTTTCAGGTCGATCCTGCAGCGTGGCCACTGATGTGAACGCTCATCAGCAGCAATTTGCATGGGGGGCAGCAACTTCAGTCATTTTTGGAAACGACTGGTACTGTTCCTCTAGAGGACAGTGTCTTCACAATATCAACTTGGTAGCGTAGAAGATGGGGAATGAAATCCCGGGAGTTCGTAAGAAGTTGGTATCAATGAGGGAATGGAATTTTCTACTAAAGCAAACAACAATTGGGAATCCCTTCCAACTTCAGTGATTATAGGCATCCGTGACCCAAATGTTAGTCTGGAGAAGACATTCATGATTAGATGGTGCTTCTGGGCAGGAGTCAGGACTGAGCTCAATTCCTTGCTATTGGTCTGGTATCCGCTCTTCAGAAATGTCTGGATTCATTGAATCCAACCCGAGGCCACTGATGGGAGTGAGCGTCTTATGCCAGAGACTAATAACAGATGGTTTCCATCAACATAGACAATCATTAGCACTCTCCACCCAGGTCGTAAGGACAGCACGGTGGTGGCTGTAACATGGGAATATCAAAATAAGAATTTAGGTGAGTGCATAGTTCAGTCTCACGGACAGGGCCCCCGAGTCATGACCTACTGCCAGGTGGTGCCTTGGCTCAGTGTTCCTGGGCGACCTCCTGGGTGGCCTTCGGGCCTGCTGCAGACTTGTCCAGGGCAGGTTTCTTTGAGTAATCCCTTTCTCCAAAAATGGTGCTTCCTATTCGGACATTTGTAGACCCCACTTCGATCTGTGGGAAAGAAGAGAAAGTATTGTGACTGCGTTTAAGACAATGAGACGCAGCACACGCTGAAGCTGCACCTCCCCTTTCGGTTCTCGAGGGGCTCTGTGAACAACAGTGATGACACAGCTGAAGCCGACTACAGGGCAGTGGCTCTCCCTGGGCAATACCACCTCCTAGGGGGTCCCTGCGCTTGGTGACTGGGGAGTCACAGTGACATTCAGGGGGGTGGGGCAGGGAAGTCACAGAGCCTGCGATGTGTGGGGCACAGTGAAGAGCTGCCTTCCAGTCCACGGACCCTTCCAATGTTCCACAGTCAGGGAGAAGAAAAGACCTGCTCAGAGTTATCTGAGCACAGACTCTAATTACATTTCATGCATAAACACGAAGTATTTTTGCAACGTTTTAATATACAATTTTCCAGGAATGCAACTACTGTATAAACAGAGGAAAGTTTATACTTTATTTTTGGAACTTTATCAAGTTATTCACTGTTCCAGAAAAATCATCCCTTTCAATTGCCAATATGGCACACCTTTATCAGTCTGTATTTACAGTAGTTGGGCTCACGGTGAATCTACAAGAGGAAGCATCTGACTACTTCATTATGACTTCATGTTATATATAGCCATGCCCAAGCATTTACAGGTTGAAATTCCCTAAAATAATCATAATTTACTTTCTTCTTATTCTCCTTTATATTACACTTAGAGAATTATATTGAATAAGACATTATGTATCAGAGAGGCTATCATATCCACGAATTTCATTCCAAGATAGAAGGGGCCAGTAGGGGGCGGGGGGTGCCCTATTGCTACAAGGAGGCATTTCTGACCTCTGGGACCCTGGTCCTGAGGTGGCCAAGGGCGCCCAGGGGCCACTTACTGCGTGCTGGAAGTCCCCGGACATGCCCATGCTCAGCTCGACCTGCTCGGTGGGGATGTTCAGCTTTTCACACAGCTCCTTCCGGAGTGACAGTAACATCTGGAAGACAGACAAATGGGCACCTATTTTATTCCCGCCCTTTCTATGGAGGCTGGAAAGTGGCTGGATTGGAACATCCCTGACAAAGATTATTAATTCCTCATGGCTTCAACGTCTGTCGACTTGCTAGAAGTTACCGAAAGGGCTTTTAGGAAATGTTCCCACTTTCAAGAAGACTGTTAGTCACTGGAGAGGAAGAGAGACCCCCTTTCCTCTAAAGACTGAGTCAAGAAGGGTCTGTGGGGTTTGGGGACGTGCTCTTCTCCTTTCCTTCTGGGCGGACTGCAGAAGAGGGTTGTATCTGGCAGGCAACATCTGGGATGCTTCTGAAGTTTACGACAGCAAGCCCATGCCACTAAGGTGCTTCTTTGGCATGTGAGCCATCCATGCCCCATCAGCCCCAGCTCCCCCGTACCTGGAAGTCTGGATTTGGTCCTTGACTAAGATCATGCCCAAAGCTTCCTATGGTCATCAATCCAACAAACTCCAGGCTGGGGCACTTGGCATTTATGTGTTCTACCACGGCTACTGCCTCTGATGGTGGAAGGCCATGTTTACCTTCACAAAAAGAGAAGCCACAAATACCACAGGTTTTAAAAAGCCAGACGAAGGATCCATTTCCATCCCTTCCTTACAACAGAGGAACTGACTCTCAGGTCAGAGGACCTCCTGAAAGAACTTATCCTCTAGTCCCAAACAGTAACTTCATATCTGGGGTCTGTTTCTATGTTGCACCCCTTCTGTTAGGTTCTGAATTTCTCAAAGAAAGAGTTATAAATTAGATTCTCTTTCCTGATCTCACTCTCAGGACAGCTAAGGTCAAGGGAGAAGAAAAAATACGGCTTTTCTTGGGACGCCAAGAAGCTTCATGTTGCTGAAGTGCCAGATGAACCAGAGAATTATTTTTCTAGTCTGGTATTTTATTGTTTTATTAGTTTATTAATAGAAGTATAAAAATTTAAAATAAAACAAAGAACAGTTTTGGAAATATATTTGCAAATTTAACTGAACTTGCTAATTCACAACTGCAAGAGGAATCCAGAGCAAATGATTGTTTGCTCTGCAGTTTATAAGAATTATAGATACCGTCTTGTCTCCCAATCCCATTTATCAAGTGGAGATGCTAGGAACATCCACCTCAATCTTTAGTTAGGGCAAATTAGAGCTAATTATCAAGAAATGATATAAGAAAGAGTCAGTTCTAGAATTATCTATATCGATACTATAATGTAGCTATGATCCAGGTGCAGGCTATATCTAATAATGATAATTGTTAAAATTTACCAAACACGTGTGTGCCAGGCACATGTGCCAAGTCTTAAGAGCTTTTCATTTAATACAGTAACTCTGTGAGGTGAAGTATTCTTACTGTCTCCGTTATGAAGGGGAGGAAGGAAACTTGGGCACAGGGAGGTTAAGTACCTTTTCCAAGGTCACACAACGAGGAACTGTCCAGTCCCTATTTGGAAAACAGATGCCTGTGCAGTGTACCTTCATGCTAAGATCTGGTAAATACTGGTGCTGGGATGGATGTAATCAAATGACTGGGCTGTAAACATTTATCGTTAATAAACAGCTAACAAGCAAAATGTGCAGGGCTCTATGCAAACAGCTCTACCTGCATTACCACAGTCAATCCTCACATCACCCTCCGAAGGAGGGACACTTATGAGACCTCTGCCAGACAAGGAAGCGAAGACCCAAAGAGACCAACGTGCCCAAGGTTACAAAGACAGAAAGTGGTGAAGCTCAAGCTCAAGGCCTGTCTGATTTCAAAGCTTGTGCTTCTATTTGCTACGTTGTGCTGCTATCCCAAACCCTGTAGACATTCACTGACTGGCACTCAGTGATTTTTCTACTATTTGTTCCTAATGTCATCCTAATTATTTTTTTTTTAAGACATAAGAAGTATTATCCATGTAACTTTGCAATCCCTTGCAGGAGTGATGGTGACCTTTGGGAATATTCAAAGTTACAACCCCCTTCTTGACAGTTTCCGTGTCTCCCTCTCTGCACTGTTTCATGCCACTCCCCCCACCCCCTGCCCCAGAGAAAGCTCGGGTGTAATAAACCATGACATGTTAAGGAATTATATGTGGACTGGCTTGCACGTCACTGGTGTTTCTAGATCACATGCCAAAGTTTACTTTGGCCTGTGATTTCTTCCCATAACTTTCTCCATCAGCTCCTCAGGCCTGTTACTCTCCCTGGGCCTCAATCACTCTAAGGGAAGGAAAAAACCCCACAATTCAGGTCTGATCACTTACTCTCCTCTCCACTGGTGTTAATCTGCACCATGACCTTTAACCTTTCTGGAGAATTTTTTTTCTGCCAGGAACTGTTTACTTTTTCTGCCAATTTCACAGAATCCACTGTTTCCAGCATGAAGAGATTGGGGACACCTGTAAGAAGAAAGAGGCAAGGTAATGGTTTTCACTTCCCCTACTGCAGCCAGGGACTCCACCTTGACTTGGTGAAGGGAGAAATCTTTCCAGGAAAAGGAAAACGCAGTTAAACCTGGGTTCTACTGAGGAGACTCGTGACAGTTTTACTAGCTGTAAATTCGAATGTCAGGCCAACGCTGTCTAATCAGGCAGCATATGTATCCACTCTACACTAGATTGGTTTCAAGAAGCTCATAATTGGCTTGACCTAATTAAGTCCCAGTTCAAACTGAGATAACCAGGTCAAGACGGCAAGAAGAAAAGGCTAACCAGTGGGAGCTAAAATGCTTCCCTAGCAATGATATCCCATGTTCTCAAACTTTCTGGGATGGGGGTGCTCTTATCAAGCAAGGGTACCGGAGTGACCCAATTCCTGAAAGCTAAGTGAGCACTATCCAACCAAATATACATACAGCATGTGCAGAGTGTCTTGTTGTTCTTTTTTTTTTTTGATAACACATAAATCGGATGTCACTAAAATATTCTTCTATGGGTTGTTTGCTTCCAGTTAGCAACAAAAGTTGGAGATTTTTTTACTTTGGTGCCATAGAGCCATTGGTTCTTTTTTTCCAAATAATTCAGTGATGTTAATTATATTCACAATGTGCTACCATTACCACCATCCATTACCAAAACTTTTCACTGGCTCGTTTTTAAAACTTTAGAATTCCATAGAATGGATGATCCTAATTATTTTACTATTCCTCTTTTCAGAATAGTAAAATAATTTGGACTTGAGATTGGTTCTTATTTTCTAAAAGCTTAGACATAGATCTTTCTGCATATATACAAATATTTCTATAGGATAGAGCCCTAGCATTGAACTTACTAATCAAGAAAGAGGCACATTTTAAATTGTGTGAGATAACACTAATTTGCCATCCAAAAAACCTTATCATTTTAGAATCTTCCTGGAAAAATGTGGGAGGGCTTACTGACTCATGCCTTCAAACACTGCATATCAGTGGTCTTTTTAAATTTACAAATCTGGTGAAATGTGGACTTTACTATTTTATTTTGCATTTCCCTGGTTGAGCATTCTTCATTTGATTACTGGCTTTTTGTATTTCTTTCTCTGTAAACTATCTGTTATTAGTTTTTGCCTGTTTCTTGTAGCCTTTTTTTTTTTCCAGTTTGTAGCTCTTTATGTATTCTAGACATTAACCTCTTCCCCTGTTTTAAAAATATGATTTTTCTCCCAATCTGTTCCTTTAACATCCAGAAAGCTTCAAACTTTTGTGCAATCAAATCTGCTACATGTTTCTCTTATGGTGCTATGTCTTGCTTTAGAAAGGCTTTTCCCCAGCCTGAAAAAATAATATCATCCTATATTTTCTTCTAATGCTTTGATCTATGATTTTCAAGTTAAGGTTCTTTAATTTAGCTGGAATTTAATTACATTCTCAAATGAATAGCTGACTGTCCAAAATGCCACTTGTTAAATACAAATAGATTCCTCATTCCTCCCACACCTAATATGATGCATCACCTTTTAAAAATAATATACTTAAGAAAATACATATATACTTGGACTTCTGCTTCTAGACGAGATGGAGTAAAGGGATGAATTTTCCCTCTCATCTGAAACAAACAAAACCAAAACCAAACCAAAACCAAACAACCAACCCAAATGGACAACATACATGAAATAATGGCTTGAAAGAACAGGACATCCTGAGAGACAAACAAACGAGGTGAACCCACAACCACCCCCGCCTGCAGCCCTGAGCAAGTTTCCAGGATGCAGCCCTTGGGGAGGAACATGGGTGAAGCAGACGAGCGCTGAGGAGACAGAGCTGAGAGTCTGGGGAGGCTGAGGCAGCTGGAGCTCAAGGACAGAGAGAGGGAGAGGAGAGCTGCCCACTTGAGTATTCAGCTGGGTGACCATCAGCAAACAAGTGAGTTAAGTTACCTGTGGCTGGGGAAGGAACCATTTGAAGAGATGACAAGAAGCGGTGCTGAATGTGCACACAGGACAGGAGATAGTGCCTCCTTCCACCAGTAGGGCTGGAAAACCTGAGATTCATGGGGCACCGGGTGGGACAACACAGAAGGGTCTGGTCTCAGTCGAGGGGAAGAATTAACCTTAGCCTGAGCTCTGCTCCTGTCACACCAACTAACCTTAAAAGCACGATCTAACTGGATCGAACTGTTCCTGGGTAACTTAACTGTGTCCCAGAACAAAGCTCAAGAATATTGATGGGAATATAAATACAGCCAGCATCGGACAAGAGGAAATTCACCACGTCTGTGTTTTGTACCAGACAAAAATGAGCAGGCATACAAAGAAGCAAGAAAATATTACTCATAATGAGGAGTTAAAGCAATCAAAATAAATCCAGAACTGACACTGTTGATAGAAATAACACATGAGGACATTAGAAAGTCTTCATAACTGCTCTATATATTCAAAAAGAGAAACATAGAAGATATAAAAAAAGATCCATATTGAACTTTTTTAGCATGAAAGCTGCAAATTAGTAGTGGGGTAGGGAGCAGAAAATACATGTGAAGAAAAAAATTTCTAAACTTGATGAAAACCAAAAACCCACAGATCCAAGATGCTAAATGAACCCAAGCACAAGAAACATGAAGAAAATTACACCAAGGCAATCATAATCATATTGCTCAAAACCCATGACAGAACAATCTTAAAAGCAGTAAAAGGAAAAAAAAGACATGTTACTTAGAGAGGAAAAAAAGATAAGGATTACATGAGATTTCTCATTGGAAAAAATGGAAGTGAGAATATAGTGCAGAAATATCTTTAAAGTACTGAAAAAAACTGACAACGCAGAATTCTATTGTCAGCAAAATATCTTTTAAAAAAAAGGTAAAGCAAGAAAATTCAATGGGAATAGTCTTTTCAACAAATGGTATTGGGACAGTTGAAATCCACATGGAAAAGAATGAAGTTGGACCTGTTCCTTAACTATACACAAAAATGAACTTAAAGAGACCTAAAGGTGAGTAAGAACTAAAACTATAAAATTCTTAGAAGAAAACATAGGCATAAACTTCATGACCATGGAGTAAGCAATGATTTCTCTGATACCACAGCAAAAACATAAATGACAAAAGAACAAACAGATAAACTGGAGTACATCAAAATGAAAAACTTCTGTGTTGCAAAATATACCATCAAGGCAGTGAAAAGACAACCCATGGAATGGGAGAAAATATTTGTGCATCATGTATCAGATAAGGGTCTGGTATCCCGAATATATAAAGAACTTTTACAACTCAGTAATAAAAAGACAAATAACCCAATTTAAAAAATGGACAAAAGATTTGGATTGACATTTCTCCAAAGAAGATATACAAATGGCCATTAAGCACGTGAAAAGCCACTCAACATCATCGAGTCATCAGAGAAATGCAGATCAAAACCATGAGATACTATTTCACGTATTTTTTTTATAACTCCATTTTGTCTTCTTTGTAGATCTACAACCTGTTATTGTGCTTTAGGGTTTAGGTTATACAGTCTGCCTTCACGTGGTGGTACACCCCTTCCATACAGTTTAAGAACATTACAATAGTGCACTTCTATTTCTCCCCTCTCGTCTATGCTATTGTCATGCAATTTGTTTCTACATATAAGCCCCAAGATACATTGTTACTGTTTTTGTTTATATGATAGGAACATATATAATAACAAAACAACAGAGAAAAATCAATGAGACCAAAAGCTGATTCTTTGAGAAAATAAAGAAATTGATAAACGTCTAGCCAGACTGATTAGGAAAAAAAGACAGAAGACACAATTTACCAATACCAGGAGTGAGAGAGGTGACATCACTACAGATTCTACAGATATTGAAAGGATAATAAGCAAATGATACAAAATTTATGGACATAAATTCATCAACTCAGAGGAAATGGACGAACTCCTGGAAAGACACAAAGTAGCAAAGTTCACCTAAGAAGAAGCAGTTTATGCAAAGAGCTCTGGATCTATAAAATAAATTGCAACTGTAGTTAAAAACCCTACCATAAAGAATCTCTAGGGTTCATTGGTGAATTCTACCAAACAGTTAAGGAAGAAATAATACCGATTCTACAAACTCTTCCAAAGGACTGAAGAAGAGGGAACACTTGCCAGCTCACTCTATGAGGCCAGCATTACCGTGAGGGGAAACCCAGGTAAATACATTTCAAGCAAAGAAAATTACAGACCAATATCCCTTGTGAATACAGATACAAACGTTCTAAGCAAAACTTAAATTTAAACATTGTATTAAAAGGATAATACTTCACAAGCAGATGGGGTTTATCCCAGGAATACAGGGTTGATTTAACTATTTAAAATTCAACCAATGTAATTCAAGATGTTGACAAACTACAAAAGAAAAATCATATGATCATTACAATAGACACAGAAAAAGCATTTGACAAAATCCAATATCTATTCCTGATAACACCTCTCAGCAAACTAGGAATAGAAGGGAAATTCCTTCTTCTGATAAAGGGCATCTGTGAAAAATCTATAGTTAACATCATACTTAATGAACATCATACTTAATGATGACAGATTCACTGCTTTTCTTTCAAGTTCAGAACAAGACAATGATGCCCACTCTTGGCACTTCTATTCAATATTGTCTTGGAGGTTGTAGACAGTGTGGTAAGACAAGAAAAAGAAATAAGGCACTCAGATTGGACAGGAAGAAGTAAACTGTCTTTATTCATATCATCTATGATAAGATACATGCACACCAATATTTACAGCGGCATTATTCATGACTGCCAAAAGATGGAAGTGACCCAAGTGTCCATCAACTGATGAATGGATAAATTAAATGTGGTGTATACATACAATGGAATATCATTCAGTTGTAAAAAGTAATGAAGTTTGATACATGTGACAACATGGATGAACCTTGAAGACACCATGTTGAGCAAAATAAGCCAGACACAAAAGGACAAATATTGTACGATCTCACTGATACGAAATAGAGTAAACAAATTCATAGACTCAGAAAAAGAGTATAGGTTCCCAGGGGCCAGGGTGGGGGCAGGGAATGGGAAATTAATGCTTCTTTGGTACAGAGTACCTGTTTGGGGTGACTGAAGTTTTGGTAACTGATGGTGATGATGGTAGCACAACACTGTGAGTGTAATTAACACCACTGGATTATATATTTGAATGAGGTTAAAAGGAGCACTTTAGGTTGTATATGTATTACCAAAATATTAAAAAAAAAAACAACTCACCAAAGGACTGTACAATACAAACAGTGAAACCTAATGTAAACTATGGACTATAGTTAACAGCATAATTATAATAACATTGTGTCATCAGTTGTAACAGAAGTACCACACCAATGTAATGTGCTAATAATAGGGAAAACTGTGTGTGTGAGGGGGAAACTCTACTTTCTGCATGTTTTCACTGTAAATTGATAACTTCTTAATACAAATAAAAGTGTGTGGGCTACAGTTCTTTACACCTCACTTGAAATACCATCGATACCTATCATGAAGCAGTGTAGGCATCCAGTCAATTCTTAGTTCATTCATTTCTTAGCATGATGTTTTTTCCTGATGTTAGGAACTAAGACCTCCTTCCCAAAACAAACTCCAAAACACAAATGGTGAATTGGGCATATTCTAAAAGCTGCTATTTCATCAACAAAATACAGTACAAGTGATACAGTGATGGAACAATTTAGTTTTCATATTTAGGATTTTATCTTACCCATCAATTTGTTGACATTTTGTTTCTGTAGGTGGCCAATGAAGTGCCATTTGATTTCAGGACAGGCAGACAGAATCTGAAGGGAAAAAGGTAACTACATTTGACTCAGATTCTATGGAGGCCTTGCTGGCCCAAACACCTTGCACGCTCCCCTCTGCCTCTCATTGCTATGCCCTGATCCTTAAATGCAACGAACCCCTATCGTCCTCTTCAGCCAGCCTCCTGGTGAAGCTTTCTGTTCACTGCTTCCTTCCCTTGTTCCCATCAACTCCCTCCACCTCTCGGATATCACCCATTAAGGATACGCTGCCCAAAGCTTTCAAATCTAAAAAGGATCCAAAATTATTACATATTCATAGAAATCACCATTTCTAAAAAGCCACAAGAGAAAACTAGAACAAAAATCTAGCTGAAACATACTGGGGCTCAAGTGAACGTAGACATTTCTATCCCCAGCCCAACCTCCTGTTCTCAAACACCAAAATGGGTCTAACCTTCAAGTGAAGAACAAGATTTAGGTACAAACTAAAGAATTCAGAGATCCACTTACTTTAGGATGTGATGCTTTTTCTAGCAGTTCCTGAACCTAAAGGGTAAATAGGGAACAAGTTAGAAGCCAGTGAGATGCAACTTTTCCAAAAGCTCTTTGGAAAAGGCTCTTACATAGTTCTCCCCGAAAGTACGCTGACCGTGCTTGTAGGCCTCGATCACCACGTCTGCAGGTTTGGTTTTGCTGACTGCTACGAGCCGGGGCTGGATGGCTGGGAGATCCTGCCAAGAAGGAAAGAACCATTTGAGTGGACATTAAGTGGACAGTAAGTCTTTGTAGAATATATCAGCATAGATCTTAACTTGGGCATTTGGCAAGATCCACTTTTCTGATACTGTAAGATCAGTACCAAAAAAATGCTGATCAAATGTCTTTCATATGCACAGCATTTCAATCAAACATAAAAGACATTTCTCCCTTCAGAAGAGCTGGGCAGATAGGTTAAAGCAGTATTTTCCTTAACATGCAGACTTTGACCCATTGAATCAGCATCACCTGGCCCCAGTCCTCACCTACCGAGTCGAATCTCTGGGGCTGGAGTCTGAGAACCTTCTTTTTAAGAAGCTCTCCAGATGATCTGTTTGCATACTAAGGATGGAAGTTTAAGAATCACTTTTCTTTAAGGGAAGGCAGCCTTCTCTGGCCAGAAGGGAGGCTACTTCTTGCTTCTGAAACCCTGGGGTTAACAGTTTTGGAAACTCATTTAATATTGCAATAGTTCCCATTACGGCTCCTTGTGTGTTTACCTCACTAAAACTTGGATGTGGGTGGTAAGAGAGAAAAGCGAATTTTTTGGAACTTATGCAGAAGTGCTGTGACAGGGAATGCATTGGTCCTCAACCTAATTCTTGGTTCCCTCAAAGTTTTAGGCTGGTAACTGTTGCTTAGGGTTTAAGCCCCCAAAGACTCTGATATAAAATTAAAGACACATCCCTCTGCTCTAGTGGAGGTGAGAAAGATTTTGTTCTTAAAATCAACAGGGCACTTCAATGTGAGAAAGGGCCTCCTGTGCATCCTGTAACACTCCTCACTGTTACTCATCTCTCACTGTGGGCCTCACCAACACCAGGGACAGCGAACAGCTAAGTGCACTGATTTTGCCCTTTTGGGCAGCTTAGCTGCATATAGTTTAGAAGTTACTTTTGCAGTGCTCTCTTCTTCACAATGCAATGTTAAATGCAAAAAGACAGAAGAAACAGAGCCAAGGAGAGGAAAGAATCCTGCATCAGACATTTTATGGTACCACCAGCCAGTGGGCACTTCAGGGGGTTATGCCTAGTGACATGGTGGTCCAAGTAGCAAAGTGCTCACTAACAGGATCCTTTCCACACATAAACTGCCTCATATATTCTATGGTGCCAGGCTTGAAGCACCTCCTACGGTTCTTATCCACACCATTGGTCCTGAAGAGGGGCCATAACAGGTCTAGGAGTTGGCTGACCACACATCGTGGTTTTGCAGCACCAGTCCAAGTTTACTGTCCTAGTGTAACTGATAATATCACCCCCATTCACTCTCCATTCTGTCATCTTCCAGGTCACTGATTTGTTGTTCAGCTTCCTCTAGTCTTGTACTATGAGTATCCAGAATCTTTTTAATTTAGTCAACAGTTTCTTTAATTTCCATAAGATCATCTATTTTTTTATTTAGTCTTGCAATGTCTTCTTTATGCCCTTCTAGGGTCTTCTTGAGATCCTTTGTATCCCATACTATGGTCTCATTGTTCATCTTTAGTTCTTTGATTAGTTGCTCTAGGTACTGTGTCTCTTCTGATCTTTTGATTTGAGTGTTTGGGCTTGGGTTATCCATATCGTCTGGTTTTTTCATATGCTTTAGAATTTTCTGTTGTTTTTGGCCTCTTGGCATTTGCTTAACTTGTTAGGGTTCTTTCAGAATTTGTAGACCAATCGAAGTCCTTATCTCTAATTTATCAGATCTACAGCTTCGTGGAGTACACTTTCTCTAACTAACCAGCAGGTGGCGTCCACGAGCCACCTGTTCTCCACAAGCCAGATCTCCCCTGCTTAGCCTTTTTGGTGAGTGGGGGAGTGAGTCTTGTGGGGTTCAACTGGTGTACCAAGCTTGCGTGTGTAGTTGGTGTTGCCTGCCCTGTATATGGGGCTTGTTTCTGGGCAGTCAGGGAGTGGGGGTGGCTCTAACAATCAAATCTCCCTTGTGATCATAGAGTTTTAAAGCTGCTGCAATAGTCTAATCCTTCAGTTCAGTCCTGCTACAGTTTGTCTCTGCCACTGACCCACAAGTCCTTGGTATTGGCGTATGGCTCCTGAGACTTGCAAGTGGGCCCCTCTTCCAGGCTGTGCACCCCGGGTTCTCTGTTGAGGGATGACTGTGCTATGTCACAGGTGAGTGCCGTCCCCCCAGGGCAGTTCTGGGCTGCTGGGCTGTGTAGGGAGGCTCCCAGTCTGCTGAAATGATGGCTGAATGGGGCTTTGTTAATTCACACTGCTCCACCTTCCCAACTCTGGGACAATCAGCTGAGGTTGCAGGGAAGGCTAATGTCCATGCCCAGTTTTGTGGTGTGTGCCTGTTATTTGAAGTGCTTCCGTCACACTGGGTTGTCTGGGGCAGCTCTGGGCTATGGGGCTGTTGACGGGCAGGAGTGTTTCCTGTCCACCAGGATGATGGCTGTGAGTGGACACCCCCTTTTCTTGGGAAGTTGTGGTGTTTAGTGAATTTTCTCAGCCACTAGATTATTGCCTTTCGTCTCAGAGCTCTCTTGGTTCTGCTCTTGTCTTGACCTGCCCAAACTGCAAGTCTTTGAGGCTTTCTGTATTGTGCGTCTTAGAGTAATTGTTTTAGAAACAGAAAAAAAAAAGCTCTTCTTGCAGATTAATGGGTTATTGAAATGCTAAGAGACAAGGCAATTAGGGCCATTAAGGAAAGATTCACGGGGCAGAGAGATCAGTTTTTCTTCGGGATTTGCATATAAGCCTCAGGGCCTGAGCTCTGTCCTTCCCCTTTCTATGTTCACCAGAACTCCAAAAATGCTCTGCTTTTATTTTGGAGTTTTTCGTGTTGTTTTTTTTCTATGCCTGTCTCCTCTCTGCTGGGCTGGCTGCTCTCAGATTCTCTGGTGTCTGGTCTCAGTCTATCTATGGTTGGAGTTTGGATCAGTAGAATGAGTATCTGGTAAGAGCTGCCACTGCAGTTCTCCCTTCTCCTTCCCAGCGCTGACAGCCCCTCCTCCCATGGGAATGAGCCTGGCAGGGAGGGGCGCGGGTCCCCTGGCCGCAAAAACATACAGACTTTGCTGATCTCAGCAGTTCGATGTGTTCATGAGTGTTGTATGAAGTATGCCCAAAGTCAGATTGCTCTACAGTGTCCAGTCCATGCAGTTTGTGGCTTTCTACCTACTTTCCTCCCCATTCACTCTCAAAAGTAGGGTTACCTCATAATTTATTGTCTAGTCTATGAATCAAGAACCAGTGGCAGAACTGGTACTGGGACCCAAAGAACTCTGGACTCAAGATTAGGCCCACCTGACCCCTCCTATGGCCACGACATAAAGAATAGAGCTTCCATGCATATTGTCACAACCAGAGCCACACAAAGGCAACGGGAGAAGAGACTCACCTCTCCTTCATGTACCTATAACCCTCTGGAATTTCCACAGAACCACAGTGCCCTCAGAGGGCCTGAAGGAGTCAGGTCAGTTAGCGGAGTCTTTCTCTTCTAAGGGTTGCATTACAACCTTTCATGAGACTGTGTCATAATTCCCAGGATTATGCTGAGGTGATGGCTTCCAGAAAGAAAAGAGGAGCAGGCAGTCCCTGTGCTTCAGAATCACTCTGGGAGAACCTCCCAGAATGATGTTTATTAGTGGAGTCCCTGGCTGCTGATTTTTTTTCTTTTCTTTTTTTTTTTTGAGAATAACTCGGAATGAGAGAACATTAAGGCCAGAAGGGAGCTCAGAGCTCTTTCAGAGCTCATCCCACACCTGTACACGAGGAAACTAACAGTCACAGTAGTTAAGTGAGTTGGTCAAGGAAATGGCTAATTAGTAGCCAAGGAAGAATCAAATACAAGCCTTCTGTCACCAGGCCTGCCTTCTGAGTCGTGATGCCATAAATCAGTGAAACCTCTGTCCTCTTTCAGGCTGTCTCACTTTACACTATCCAGCTTACCTTGGCACCGAGGAAAGCTGATATCGACCCCTGATCTAACGAAAGTTAAAGAGATGACAAAATACATATAAGGGAAAAAATCGCCACTGAAACTGCTTAGGGTTGGACGTCCGACAGCTCTTCACCGCCCCAAACATGCCCGTGCAGCCCTGGCAGCTCCATACCCGGCCCATGCACCCTCTTCTTGGCCTATAGGTGGAACTGCCCTCCACTGAGCACCTACTACCTGCCAGGCGCTGCTGCCCCCGAGACCCGCCTCCAGGTTCTCCCGCAGCCTCTGCTCACCGGCCCGACCTGCCCAGTCCGCCGAGACTGTCGACCCCTTCCGGACGTGCTGTGGGCACACGCTCCGACGTCTGGACACTGGTCACTCTCCCCGGGCGGCGCGGCTCCTCTGCGCCCCTCGAGCCAATCTACAGGCAGCCCGACAGCCTGCACCGCGAGGCCAGGGGTCCCGCCCCTCCCGAGACCCCTCTGCGTTACCCTAACCACCCACGCCCACACGAGTCCCTCCTCACCGGCGGCCGCCGCGCCACCGCCTGCTGCACGCGCTCGTTCACGGCCCGCAGCGCGAACCCGACGCCCAGCTCGGCTGACATGCCGCCGGCCCTCCACATGCCCCGAGGCGGATGGCGACCCAGGCCCCCGCACCGCCTGGCCGAGACCCCCTTCCGGCCCCGCCCGCCCGCGTTTTCGTGTGGCCCAATCACCGCTCACCTCTGAGTTTTCTCCTCCAATCGACACCCGGGCAGCACGGGGGTGGGGACGGAGGCCGGCGAGACGGGCGGCCGGGCCCCTGGTGGCGGCCATCTTGGTGAGGTCCCTCTGTGCCGCCAAAGCAGATGGCCCGTCCCTGGCAACGGCCATCTTGGGGAGGTCGCGCAGTGTCGCACTCAGGGCCCGGGAGTCCGGGAGCGGAGCTCGCCGGAGATATCCTCATTGCTCCCGGCTTGTGTTCTCTTCCCTACTGCGTGAGCTCCTGCCACACCGTCTCCTCCGAAAGGCTCTTTCCTGGCGCAAAAAATGCCGCCTGTCTCCGGGGTCCTGGTCCATTTCAAAAGGCCTCCCAAGGCTTGCTCCTCTCTGACTTTCCAAGAGCTGTGAGATAATCCGGTGCTAAGGGGCCACGATTAAGAAGCTGCTAGAGTGGAGACATGGCTTTTAGGATCTCAGATGAGTCTCGGGAGGGCCGTTAAGAGAAAAGAAAACTTGAAGAGAGAAACAGTACAATGGCACCACAGTAAAATGCTAAACGTTGTCAGATGGTGACATAGTAGGTGTCACGAGGAAGCAGAAATCAGCTATTCTAAGGAAAGCACTTTTGGCTGCAATTACTTTTGAAGGATTCTCAAACATTAATCCAATTTAATGAAATGGGATGCAATTACTTTGGAGAAAGCACAAGTTTGTTTTCCAGGTTATCGTGTCTTGAAGTGACAGGGCTTACTTAGACCGTTCTGGGAAGAAGGGGCAAACTTCTTACTGGTTCCCCGCATGCCTTCTTCCCAGACTCTAGGAACTGAGATGGAATGTCTCATGTTCTGCTTCCACAAAATCACTTTGAGCAGAATCTAGAGTCCTTGCAATGAGAGGATTTTCTTCCTATAGAGTCTCTGGTCATTTACCATGTTAGTTACAGGGCTTGCCTGTAAGCTAGGGTTGCCAGAGACATTAGGAGTAATTGTGTTGTTCAAATTAAATGTTTCGGGACTCGATACTTTTCAACTCCCCAGAAAGATGTGATACAAAGTTGGCAGGAGCTAGCCAGGAGTAAGTGGTGGAACAACTGGGATGATGGTGAAGTGTAGAGGAAGGATTGGTGATCATGAAATACTTTGTGATATATTTGGAAAACACTTTAAAAACCATAAATACAGATCCAGGGAATATATAATCCAGATATTTCAATATGATAAGCAGTTGTATCTTCACTTAATAGGACAGGTCTCTTTAAATTACAGGGTGCCCCAGCAGTGTATGGTGTATGTCCCCAAAAAGGCACCAAAGAGTGATTTAAACTTTCAAGTCAACCAGGGTAGTTGGTGGCAAGATCACGTATATAGGACTGATATAAGTTTGAGTGTGGTTTCATCAATAAACTGTGATCTTGCACAAGTTACTGAACTTCTCATTTTTTTTTCATTTGTAAAATAGAGTCAATATCTTTCTCAGAGCTGTAGTTTAAGGGATCAATCAAAATAAAGTTGGTAAAACACTTACCAAAGTGCTCTGTCCTAAGAGCATGCAAGTGCTCAATGAATGTTGGTCCCCCATCCCTTCCCCAATGTACCCATTCAGTGAACATTTATTGAGGCTTTACTCTGTAAGGGTTCCTTGGGAGAAACCAGGAGCAAGACAGGCTCCCATCCTCAACAAGTACATGGTTTGTTGTGGAACCAAGACTTGTACTTGTTCACTAATATAGTGAAGAAAGCAGTAAGCCCCACAAGAGAAAAAAAAAATGCTCTAAGAATTCAGGGGAGGAGGGGAGGGAGAGTTCACTTTTGGCTGTGTATGTGTGTATGATAGTGCACAGCAGAAAGAGCTTCTTCTAGAAGGCATTTGAGCTGGCTCTTGAAGGATGGTTTGGTTAGGACTTGTAGAAAGAAGACAGTAGAAAGTAGACTCTTTTCTCAGTGCTGGCTACAGCCTTGGGAAATTGTCCCCAACTTGGGCCCCAGATCTTCATCTGTAAAGAGTTTAGACTCGATTCATTCCTAAGATGCTTTTCATCTCTAATATTTTATGATCTGATGAAAATGGAAGTAGAGACCAAAAGAACATGGTTATCCTGGTCCCATTATTATTTCACATTTTCCAATTTCTTTACTTCTTAGTTGTGCTTTTGGATTAATTTTATTCCATTCTCCCCCTCTTGTCTCTTTATTTTCTTTTTTAGGTTCTCCTCTTCCTCTTCCTGGGGCATCAACCATCCAATTTAACCTTTCATCCTCCCCTACTACCTAATCCTTGAAAAATGCAAGTCCAAAATCACATCATCAATATTAATTGTCTTTAAGTTGCTCTAATAATTTGCAAAGACAAAGGGGGAATAGAGAGAGATCAAAAAGCCAAATACCCAGAGGAATAGATTTTATAAACAATTTAAAACCTGGTATGCTTTTTACCATGAAGGCTTTTTAAAATAGTCACCTCTATAGTCTCAGGCCTTGAATTATGAGGAAAATGTATATGGATATTAAAACTGCTTCCTTCTGAGCCTACTGATTCTTTTAGGGGATAAAAAAGATAAAATAATAGAAAATTATTCTTGCCTAGTTATTTGGCTCCAAAGAGAATGGAGAAATAATAATGCCCATGTCCCAGGATAATGAATTTGGGTAATGTAGCCATGACAGCAATCCCTTGGCAAACACGTGGTGACATTTCAGCTTTTGAAATGTCAATATAGCCTCTAAAACCGCAGACCTAGGGAGGACCTTTAGAGATCACTTGATCTTTCATATGGAAAGAGTGACATTTAAGCCATCCCAAACAGCACAGAATGTTCCCAATTTCTGAACGCCAGTAGAGAAGAAAACGTTACCCATGCTAATCCCTGGATTTATTTATTTTCTATCTGCAGATAGTGATTTCTCCCCCATTTCAACTTGTAGCCAGCATTATCTTAAGTGAATTCTTTTAAAATGCTCTATTCTGCAAGCTAATTTCCTCTTCTTTGGTCCCTGTGGAGCTAGGGAATGGCTGACCATTACGCAACTCTTATAAAGGTAAAGTTGTTAAAATTCCTCACCTGCCTTTTCTGGGGTGAACTCCTGAGTTTATTTTTCAACTAATTTTCTTTTTCTTTTTGCCTTTTACATTTTGTTTTCTTTCTAGTCTCTTCAAATCCTTTTTAAACTGGATTATGGTCTCTTTTCTGCTTACAGATACACATTTTCTCTAGAGATAGACATTTTCTACACTGCTGCAGTGCAGTGTTGCCTTTTCTTCATCTATGCATTATCCTATATGTAATCTTATTCTGTTTTATCACATGTGATGGTTAGGTTCATGTGTCAACTTGGCCAGGTGATAGTACCCAGCTGTCGGTGAAGCAAGCAACGGCCTAACCATTGCAGTGAGGACATTTGTGGCTCGTTAATAAATCAACAGGCTGGTTTATTAAATCATCAGTCAATTGGCTGCAGCTGTGACTGATGACTCACCAAAGGGCATGTCTTCCACAATGAGAGAATGCAGTTGGCTGGATTTAATCCAATCAAACAGCTGAAGACTTTTAAGAGAGACAGATAGAGGACCTTCACTTCTTTGGCTGACCAGCGAATTGTTTCCTGAAGAGTTCACTGAAGTTGCCAGTTTGTTTCCTGAGGAGTGCATTGAACATCTTCATTGGAGTTGTCAGTTTGCTGACTGCCCTACGGAATTTGGACTTGTGCATACCCACAGTTGTGTGAGTCACTTTTATAAATCTTATATTCATAGATATCTCTCATTGATTCTGTTTTCCTAGAGAACCCTAACTTATACATCACATTTGATTGACTTTCCACTTAGTGGTACCCACTTAATAGTTCTGTGTTTTCTAGTCCATTTTTCCAGTTGACTGAAAAGGAGTTATTTTTGAACACTTACACATGCTAGGTTAGGCATGGTGCTAAACCTTTACATGCATTATTTCATTTCATCCACAGAACACATTTTATAGATGGAAAAACCAAGGCTTAGAATAGTTAAAGAACACATTCAAGATCATACACCTAGGAAGTTGTAGAGCGGGGATTTGAACCTCAGCAGTCTAACTCCAGTAACTACACTTTTGATTTACCTACTCAATTGTAAATTTATATTATTTGCATAGCAGTTTCTCAAACGAATAAAGTCTGGGTGCATCATAAAATAAGCTGAGAAAGGACTGGGCTAGAGCAGTCAGATTTAGCAAACGAAAATACAGAACGCCCAGTTGAATTTGAATTTCAGACAAAAAATGAAAAATTTTTAGTATATGTGAGACTCAAATATTACATAGGGCATACTTATACTTCAATAATTATTTGTTGTTTATCTGAAATTCAAATTTAACTGAGCAACCTCTATTTTATCTGGCAGAGGCTGGGCAGCTTTCCAGAGTACAGTTTGGAATTCCCACTGAATTGTTATCAAAATGAGTTTTGGGCTAATTGAAAACATCTCTGCCCTTTCAAGTAGAATTGCAGCAGTGTATGCATTCTTTAATATGATAAATCTCCATAACACTCACCGAGAATTATGCCATGTTCATTGTTTCTATGTTGACAATGGGGATGGATTTTCATCTGAATATCTTTTTAGGGAGATCCTGTACTTAACTCTCTAGGCAGGGATTTTTTTTTTTTTTTTTTTTAAGTATCACCTACCCTAATATTAGCTATAGCTAAATTTAGCTTTTGTAAAAAAGTAAATACAAAGACATTTTATTTAGTAAGACTGAAAACAAAACTAAGACATAAATTCACATGAGACCTTTAGAGTTGTCCAAAACAATTCTTCCAGCTTTCAACCCAAGGTAACTAATCCAGCAGTATCATTTATAGCCTCATTAATATATAAGAATCATTTCCCAGTTACAAAGGGAGTCACTAGGCCCTTGGTGTTCTTTGAAAGTAGACTTAATCTGGCTGCTCGAACACAAATAAAAAGGAATGGAAACACAAACACAAAATGATTGGCTATTTCCTCTTTTTCAAGGAGACAACAGAGAGCAGTGGCTAGAACCTCCGATTGGGTAGAACACAGCTTAACCTCTAGCCAAGATCCATTTTATCTTAGATCAATCTTAAATGGATAAATCAAGTCAATAAATACCATCTTACTTTCACTATTTGCTCTCTATAAATGGTAAAGTTACTAATATTGAAAGATACACAGACCCACAGAAATTACAACAGACCATTTATAAAACATCTACTTTTTTTTGACCAACATATTGCTAAGATTTTTTCAGTAATTTTTTTCCTCATCTTAATATCACAGGATCCCTCTGAATCTATTTTATTTAATGTAAAAATTTTTAACAAACTCTGGCTTCCTTGTAAACATTCTTTCCTTAGATTAAAAAAGTGGTTAAAAACAGTATTGGATATGAGTCACTTCTGCAAAATTTAATGAGTAAGAAACATTCAGCCAGGGTGACCTTTCCTTGGAAAATCCTACAAAAACTGAATTTTATAAACAGTTACTTATTTTGATAGAAGTTCCACTTATAAATAGCAGCCATGACTTTAATGCCTACAAAACTGCAGGCTGTCACATTTACATGTTTAGAACTCAAATGCTTAAAGATTGGAGTTTCTAGTGTTAAAAAACCAAAGTCATAACACACAGATGGGTTAGATGCCCAATGTTAAGGAGACAGCCGACTCCCATGATTTTACTATCCAGGCAGGTATAGACAACTACTGGATGTGAGATAATGGGTACTACAGCATTTCTATTTTGGGTTTAAAGAGGAAGCAACACTAACCTCAAGAAGGGCAGCTGCAGCAGGACTTGAGGCTCTTGAGATTGTTTTGTAATCAGTGTATCTAGTGCAAGGGGCAAGCTATCATGGGATGTTAGTACTAGAGAAGCTTTAGGACCTGAACACCTGAGCAACACATGCTATTCAGGGAGGCTGAGAAGTCCCTGTTCCTGATTCTAGTGTAGTGAAGTGGGGTTTTCCGAGGCCCAGGCAGCAACAGCTCAGAGCAGAGAGTGCAGACAAATATGTAAAACGGGTTTGCTAAGTCATGTCACGTTGGTCCTAACAAATGATCAAGGAAGGCCATTGAAAGGGGAGGAAGATGAGTGATCTTAACAATGGACACCCTATGCTGGTCTTGGGAGACTGTCCGCCTTCTGCAAGTACTCTCGAGCACATGGAAATCTGCCCCTCCCAGAACATTTTGCTGCTTGCGCTAAGTTTGACTAGTACCAGTGGTTTGAGGATACTAAGTCCAGGAATTAGAAGAGAAAAGGGCAACACATGAAGTAAGGGGAGTTAACATGCTATACCTTCCTAGGTAGGCTGCGTGCTCCCAAACTCCTGGTGCTACTTAGGAGCAAGCTGGCCTGAGCTCTGGCTTGAGAAGAAGCCAGTCTATGAACCAGAAGTCTGGGAATGGGACCAAAAACGAGGTGGGAATCTGTACCAGAAAGTATCATTCATAGTATTCACCCTAGGGAAGAGGGGTATGGTGGGAGTTTGCGGTGTGTGTGTGTGTGTGTGTGCAGGAAAGCAAACCAATAATAAGGCCAATTTCTAAGCCAGAGCTGGTCCTGGATAGAACCAATATGCTTGCAAATTAATCCTCCAATTCCCAAGCCTGTATACATATCCCATGGGCTATAAGCTGGATCCCTCTTTCCCCCCGATCCTGATTTCAGGATATTAGAAAAATCTTTCTTTCATGTTTGCTCTCCCCAGCCTAGAATCTCCCAGGGTGGCTCACACTTCCTCACATACTAATAAAAGATAAAACATTTAAAACTGATTTCAATGCAGCCATACCAGGCATGAACTCTGACTTGTTTCCCCATAGCTGTCTCTGGAAGTTTAACATCAGTCTGACCCGTGTGGCTGCCTGAAGCCCAGGGTTTAAAAACACATGCTACGATTACATGCTACTATGCTATCATTATGCCAGACAAATCAAACCATCAGCACAAGCCATAGGCACAGTTGAGGAAATCTCTTGGATGATACGGTGGTAGAGCTCTTCCTTGTAGACTCTCCACAACGATAAAAACATACTTGATCTCAAGGTACATATACAATCTGCCAAGCAGGTACTGCAGTGGCAAGTAGATGTAACGATCCCACTTCAGTGGCTATTAAGACACTTGGGTTGTTTGTCCCTGTCTTCCTGATGCTGAGTGGAACCAGCAAACAGATTATTTGAGAGGAAAAAACTCAAATCACAGAATAGGTGAAATGTTTCAAAAAAGACTTGTGTGGTGGTGACCAAACACTGACTCTGGAAATCTAGTCAGAAACCACCACATTCTTTAAGCCTGAGGGTCAGGAGGGTAGTGTATAGAAAACCTTGCAAAACCTAGCACCAGTTCTTTCTCATGAGGGCTCGAGAAGGCATACCTCTAAAATAACTCATCTATGTACTGACAAAAATACCAGGGAAGTCAAACATTCTCTGCAGCTCTTTCTCCACAGCTCTACTGGCAGATTTACAAGCACATATTTTGCTCAGTTGCTAAGCCTTACCCACAGCCATCTCCCACCCTGGAGGCAAGGATGAGAAAATTGGACCACATTTTCCCAAATAAGGGAAATCAAATCACCCTACATTTTTCCCTGCTCCTTAATGATTACTTCAACAAGCCAGAATTGGTGCCTGGAGGTTTAAGGTCAAACCCATGGTTTGCAATCTTATCAGAAGTCATATAACCTCCTTGCCTGAATAAAATCCCAAATCATCAATCTCCTGCCGCCCACCCCTTCCCAGGAAGGGGTGTAGATTTAAGTCTATTTCTCTTTTTCTACCACAGTACCTTGGAGAGTCAAAGAAGGTAGTGTGGGAGGGAGGGGCATTCTGGTTCATCATGGAAAAATAAAGATCTCTTTAAGTGTCACCTGAAGTTGTATAGAAAACATTTTCAGTTCCCTTCAGTGGCTGCTTCCAAGGGCTCTTCTTCTAAGCCAAAGCTCAGCTTGTCTGCTAGGCCCTCAAACTGTTTGCCCAGACTGCCTGCAGAGTCCACGAACATGTTAGGGATGTCTTTGCCAAAGTAAATCTTGCTGTTGGAAGCAATTGCCTTGAATTTCATCAGCTGCAGATACTCAGGGGTCAGTTTCAGCTGTTAAAAAAAAAAAAAAAGGCAGAGAACTGAGTGAAGCACCCCTTCAATCTTCACATGGAGAGGGTCTCTGCCAAAGAAATATGGCCCCTCTACTTTTCCTGGTCTCTTTGTTATCAGTAACAGGGTAGTCATTTCTCTAAGAAAATAATCACAGATCTTCAAGGCAAGAGTTGCAGGAGTTTTAGAATTTCCATGTTTAGCACAAAAATTAAACTTTCCATCAAGGCACTGCTAAGAAAAAGGGATGTATCTGAGCCACACAGCACAGCAGTCGTCAGTTCTGGCCTTGAGGGGTTTTGGATGGTGTGGTCATCTAACACTGAGAACTCTCAAGCAATATAATTTCAAACCCAAATACACCTTCTTTACCTTGTTTGCTTCGGCTATCTTCATAGCAGTGTAGCACTCAGCATCAGCCTTTGCCTTCTCCCGGGCCAGAAACGCGGCATCTGGAGGAGAAAGAATGAAGTGATGGATGAAGTGCAAAACAGTGTGGTTTGCAGAAAGTGCAGAGGCTATCAGAAGACCTGTGTTTTGGCCTTTGTAACTTTTCCCCTGCCTTTATGACCTCTGCGTTTTGGTTTCTTCATTATGAAACTGGGAAACAAGTATTTTTATTTTTCTATTTTATGAGCTATTGTAAGGATCATTCAAGAGAAAAAAGTGCTTTGATGATCATGATGATGGAGTGAGGAGCTCCAGAGCTCTGTCCTCCCACAGAAACTCTCAACCAGCAAGAACTGGCAGACACATCTTTCTCAAAGCTCCAGAAGACAGCTAAAGGATTTCAGTAACAAGGTGAGTACCAAAAAAAGAAAAAAGCAACTTTAAACAGCAGGATCTCATGGCACTCTTGCTGGCAGACCCCACCAGTGCCCCTCAACAGTTTTGTGCACAGCTAGCCTGTGCTCCCAGTGCAAGTCCCTGGTTCTGGTTCCTAAAGGAGCAGAGTAACCCTCATGCATATACTGGGAAAATGTGTTTCAGGGCCGGTCTGTCTAGTGGCAGCCTGAAGGACTGAACCAGGACACTCGTTGCAGGCTGACTGTCTCACAACTTGCCCTGCATGGAGAAGGCAGATCACAGAGCTCTCCTCCAGAACCCCATAGGAAAACAGTCAAATTACAGCTGCCTGGGATGAATCATGGAAGCTGGCTGTAGGACATACAGCACATGCCAGGGACTGTGAGGAAATGCTGTTTCCGAGGGAAAAGGGACATTTGGATCCATGTAAATAGGGGAACTCCCAGGGCTCTGTGTGCATGCCTAGGGCAAGCTGGACATGCAGAAAGGACCGGTGAAGCCACTATGCTTTTGTCTTGAGTTATTCTGTAAACCTATTGCATGGCTAAGCTCTGAGGGAGAGCATGTGCTCAGGCCAGTCTGCGGAAACTGAGAAAGATCTTTTCTTTTTTTCCTTCTTCTTCATCATTAGCTTCTGGCATTCAAGGAAATCTGTCAAAAAGCTAGCTAGATAGGAGCTTAAGGAACAGATGCCTCAGAGTCCAAATTCCAGTGATAATGTTAAAATATCAAAATATTCAGGTAGCAACAAAAGATAACAAAATATACAAAGAAACAGGAAGTGATGGCCCAGGCAAAGGATAAGATTAAATGAGGAAGACTGGACCTGGGACATGCCAGAGAAAGACTTTAAAAAATGTCCTAAATATGCTCAAAGAGCTAAAGGAAATCAAGGAAATGACTGATGAATACAAAAAGAATATCAATAAAGAGACAGAAACTATGAAGAGGAACCAAATAGAGCTGTAGACCACAGAAATAAAAAATCCCTTGGACGGGTCAACAGTGGATTGGAGCTGACAGAAGAATCAATGAATTTGAAAATAATACAATTGAAATCATTCAGTCTGGGGAGAAGAAAGAAAACAATAATATGCATCATGGGAGTCCTAGAAGGAGAAGAAAGAGAGAAAAGGGTAGGGAAAATATTCAAATAATGGCTGAAAACTTCCCAAATTTAATGAAAGACATGAATATACACATCCAAGATGCTCCACAAACTCCAAATAGGATAAATCCAAATAGACCTACACTTAGACATGAGATAAGCAAACTGTCTAATGCTAACTACAAGGAGGGAATTCTGAAAACTGCAAGAGAGAAAAGTAACGTGTCATGTACAAGGAAGGGAGCATCAATAAAATTAAGTGCTGATTTCTTACTGGAAACCACGGAGACAAGAAGGCAGTGGGATGACATTTAAAGTGCTGAAAGAAAAAACTGCCAATTGAGAAAACGGAGTGGTTAAGACATTCCTAAATAAGCAAAAGTTGAGGGGGGTTTGTCATTGTTAGACGTGGACCTACAGGAAATGCTCAAGGGAGTTCTGCAGGTTGAAAGGAAAACACACTAGACAACTGATCGAAGTTGCATGAAGAAATAAAGACCTTCAGTAAATGTTAATGACACAGGTAAATATTAAATGCCAGTACTATTGTATATTTGGTTTGTAACCCAACTTTTTACTTCCTACAGGATTTAAAAATCAAATGCACAAAATATAACGATAAACTAATGGTTCTGGCGTCAAAATGTATAAAAATGTAATCTGTGAAAGAACTACATAAAGGTGGGGGGACAGAGAGGTATAGGAACATAGTGTGCATATGCTATTGAAGTTAATTTGATATCAAACCAGAGATTGTTACAGATTTAGGATGTTAATTTTAAGCCCCATGGTAACTATGAAGGAAATATTGGAGAATATGCAAACCCACAGAGAGAGAAGGTAGAATACATGTTACCAGGCGTGGGGGCCTGGGGGATGGGAAGTTAATGCCTAATGGGTATAGGGTTTCTGGTGGAGAGATGGGAAAATTCTAGTAATGGATGGTGGTGACGGTACTGCAATATCGTGAATGTGATTAATCCCACTGAATAGTATACTTGGGAGTGGCTGAGCTGGGCAAGTTGATGCTGTAAATATGTTTCCACAATTAAAAAAAAAAAGAATGAACAACTCAAAAGATAATGACAATTAAATGCAATACATGATCCTACACAGGATCTAATAATATAGGAGAAAAGGCTCAAAGGGACATTGTTGGGACATATGAAAAACTGGAATATAGACTGTAAACTTTATATCAATGTAAAATTTTTTGAACTTTATAAATGTACTTAAAATGGTTGCTTAAGTGAATATCCTTATTCTTAGGAAATGTACAAGGAAGTATTAAGTGTTCAAGGAGCATGATGTACACAACCTACACTTAAGTGTAGGGTAACATTTAAATATTCAGAAAATAGACTGCTAAATAGACGGATGGATGGATGGATAATATGGCAAATGCGGAAAATGTTAAAATTGGTGGATCTGGGTATCTGGAGGGATGGAGGTTATACTGGAGTTCTCTATAGGGGTTTGATTATTTTTGCAATCATTTCAAAATAAAAGTTTAAAGAAAAAAAAGTTCTTTGAAAGCATCTCCCCATGATGGGAACTAGTTAGGAACAAGATTGTTGCTATGCCTCAAAACACACACTTTAACAGCGTTATAAACACACAAACAAAACTAAGTACTGCTACTCCTGTTTCCACATGCTGACTTCTTTTGTAGCTGTATGTCTGGGAAGCAAAGGGGTGGCACTCTGCCTTAACTTCCAGTTCTTTATAAGAAATAAAATGTGTTTTTCTGCTGAAAGTCTCCTACTGTGGAGCTGCTGATCTGTAAAACCCCAATCGGCTTCTCAATGGGCCCCTGTGAGGCCTGGCAGGCCCCATACAGGGTATAACTGGACAGAGTACTGCATGACCTGAAGCTGGATGTCGAAGTCTCACTGTGCCCTGGAGTTTTCTTGACATAAGGCACTACCTGAAAAGTAGGGAGTGGGAAGATGAGGACTTTGGGGCAGGGGACCCAAGGTGAAGGCCAGCAAAGAAAACACTTCTCTCCAGCTCCAGTGTAGTTGGTGCTGACCAGGTGTCTTCTTCAAACCAGGCTTAATATCTACACAGACTTTAAGAGCAGACTGAGATGCCAGAAATATGGTGTTTACTGACTTCTGAGGAAGGGATAGGTAAGGCACAAAAGAGTGAGCTGCTGGTTTGGCCCAGGTCCTTGTGAACTCCCAATGCTCTGGGGACCTTGCTAGGCTGTGAACTCCAAGACAGGAGAAGTTACCTGATTTTCTTTTTGCATATGCCTAATAAAATGCCTAGTACATAATGGCACTCAATTAACAGTTGCTGAATGAATGAATGAATGCTCTCTGATGTGGAAAACTGTCTTCAGAACTCAAGTCTAAGCAGAGAAAAGGTGATGTTCCAAAGAAGTCAGGACATCCTAGAACAGAGATTAAAGAGCAAGGGAAATGGGGACTGAGGACGACTTGGGCACTGACTTCACTTCTGCTCACCTTCAATTTCCGATATCTTCTTCTCAGTCTCCTTCTCCATTACCTTCTGCCCATAGGTGATTTCTGCAACCTGAGCCACTTTTTCTGCCTCTGTATTAAGGGAGTTGAGAAAAGCTTTAGAGTATTGAAGTTTTCAAAGTATGACTAAATTTCACTTTCACCCTGATCTGCAATGCCCTGATGCACAAGACAGCAGGTAAGCTCAGGGGAAGAGCCACTGCCCCCAGAGGGCAGCCAGGGCAGGAACATGGGGACAGAAATGGAATGTTCCCATGAGCACAATACCACACCATCACGGCAAGGCAGCGGCTGAGGAGACCTGGCCCAAGGGAGGAGAGACCACCAGTCTTTGAAGAAGGCAAGGAACATGCCCCAACCTCCCTCCTACATCAGAAGGCTCGGTACTTCTCCCAAAGGAATATTTTAAGGAATAAAGTACTCTCTAATAAGTTTCCATCTACTACTTTATGGCTGAAAGGCAGTATAGTGCAGTGATTAAGAACACAGGTTCTGGAACCAGATTCCCTGGATTTGACCCCCAGTTCCACTGGTTCTTTGCCATTTGACCTTGGGCAAGTTTATTTCACCTCTCTGTGCTTCACTTCCTTCCAGTATAAGATTAGGTTACTGGCAGTACCTACCGGATATGGTGGTTGTGAGGACTGAGTTACTTCTTACATTAAGTGCTTAGAAAAGTACATGGCTCACAGTAAGTGCTCAATAAGTGTTAGCCATTATTATTAGGAAGAGAGACGTGGAAACTCAAAATTCATTACACTCCTAGCCACCCTCTGAGAAATTCAACTTTGATTCTTGGAGTATGGACGCCACTCCTGCGTTGTAGAGAAAGGTTCTGGGGGACTGTGTGATCTAAGTGTGGCTGGCTCACGATCCCCAGCCCTTCTGTCTTGGGAGGCGGATTACAGAACCAGCTCGGACCAATGAGGGCCTTCTTCCGCTCGGTCTCAGCTTCCTTCTCCACCACTTTCTGTTTCTGGGCTGCGATAAGCAGTTTCGTCTTCTCACTTTCCCTGAAAGGGAAAAAAACATGCAGCTGTGAGGCCGCTATGTAAAAGCTCCAGAGGCACCTCACTGACCCTGGAGAAGTCAAACTCATTTGCTAAGGAGAGATAAACTACCATTTCTTACTCTCTCCTGGAAGGCTTTTCAGTGTCCCATATGATAGCTGATCTGTTGCAGACATTAACAAGGCTCTCTTTCTCCCCCAGAATAATCCATTGGTGGGGAATAAAACATAATTTACCTTAGTAAAATATACCTGCCTGTCCAAGTAACCCTCTTTCCCTCCCATCTCCTCCTTTGGCATGAGCCATTAAACCCAAACAAGGCTCCCTGGCCCTTTTTAAAGCGTCACTGCTTCGAAGGGCTTCTCTTGAGGTTCTCAAGTACGGTTAAGGAGCCCAGATGATTATTCTGACACACCTGCCCCACTCTGCAGTGCAATAAGCCGTAACAAATATGCTAGAAAGGGAATAAAGGCCTGGCACAGCTTTGGTTAAGGTTGGGATGGGATGATACGGGAGGCATGAGAGCTGAAGCAGAGGGTACACTTACATCAACTCGTAGTTCCTGCGTATCGCCTCAGGTATATTGGGCTTCGTCACCCGCACGGCCTGGAAAAGGATAAAATAACAACTGATGGGCAGATGAGGGTGGAGAGACCTAAAGTAGCTCCCACTGGGCCTTTATCTTCCTGGACAAAAGAACACCTATTTGAAGAGGGGTGCAAGCTCATCAGGAGCTCTCCCAGGGTGGAGTGCTTACTTGGATGACAAGCCCAGGGGCCATGGAAGTCAGGTCCTGTTGCAAGGCCAGTTTGAGATTTTCATCAATCTGATCTGGAATCAAGAAAAACAATGATTAGTGGGTGGTTACTCTTTCAAAACAGGGTGGAGGGAAGTATGGGGGTAGAGTACCAGCTAAAACACTAGCTCAAGAATGTACACTATAGGTTAAAGTTCTTCCCAAGGTAGCGTGCTTATCAAAATCCAGAAACCGAAACAGCCATTGCAAGACTTTTGGAGCAGCATGTCCAAGCAGTCTCCTCTACATAAGGCAGATCTAAGTGTATCCTACTCCTGTGGCCTCCAGATAAAATCACCTTCGTTGTTAAAAACAGCAACCTTGTCCCACAGGAGAACCTAGCTTAAAAAAGTACAAACAACAATTTTGAAATATTTCCTTTCCAGTGTAAGGGAGCAGCCTTTCCCAAGATGATAGTGGTGAAAAAGCAGGAAAGTTCACAGTTTTCATGGAAGAAAGAAGGTGAAATAGCTATGTTAAGTATTTTGAAAAGAGGTGAGCACATTAAAACTCGTAATTTTAGAAGTTTCTAAAAGAAAAACAGTCTCTGAAGTCAAGGAGAGCCCCAAGAAACACTGTTTCCACTAGGAACTCCATCAAACAACCCAAGGGGGAAATTAAAATTTACAGCTCTGGAACAGGCCTAACTCTTCTGATGTACTATATCCTCTGTCTGGAATTCACATGTGAGCTGTTTCTGAGATAAGTGCAATCACTGGTTCCCTCTTCTTTCTCTATCTGTGGTCCTGGAACACAGCACCAAAGCTTTCTCTGGTCTGGGCCTTCTCAGGGTTTATAGGCCTCATCCCTGTCCCCTGCCCATGAGATTCTCAGTGAGATTCTGGAAAGGCATTGAGAAAAAGACTCAATGAAATCAGGACTTTTAAGTTGATTTCCTTCCCTTCTGTCAGCTGCCATTTACTTTAACTGGTCATTCTTGGTCACCTCTGCCCAAATGAGAACCTCTCAGGAAAGCATATCTAACTCCTTCCTCCTACAGATGCCCAAACTGAGGCATGCAGAGACCACAGGATGGGCTAAGTCCATAAAGCTGTCTAGCAGCAGAAATAATGAAATAATAAACCTACTTAATTACTCTGTTGTTAGGATTTTTTTAGGCTTCTTTCAAAACAATTAAAATTTTTTTTATTGTGGTAACATATATATACAACATAAAATTTCCCATTTTAACCACTTTCAGTATACAATTCAGTGGCATTAATTATATTCACATCGTTGTGCTACCATCACCACTATCCATTACCAAGACTTTTCTATCACCCCCAACAGAAACTCTGTACTGATTAAGCATTAACTCTATTTTTCCTGACCCTGCCCCTGGTAACCTAATCTACTTTCTGCCTCTATGAATTTGCATAAGATTGTTAGGGAATTAAATACCTTCTTCAACTGTCCTAACAGTAAGCAAAGGATTTTAATGTTTTTACATATTGAATTTGCTCTCATAAGCCTCACAGCACTGAGAGGGAAATGCCCATAAAGTCAGCATCTTCCGTTTGATATTGTTGTAATAATTTGACAGCCAGGGATAAACATTATATTTCGTAGTTTATATCTTAAACAGGCTACCACCTAAACTTTAAGTGAAATAACACAGCCAGTTATAACCAAGTCAAGGGGGAACCCTGTGGTTCTGGACTAGTAACTTATTGGGAAAATCTGGAAGAAAAATTTTGCAAGGTAGCTGTGCTGGTTTGACTCTATTATGTCCCCCCACAAAAGCCATGCTCTTTAATGCGATCTTTTGGGGGCAGACTTAGTCTTGATTAGGGTGGAAGCTTTTGATTTGAGTGTTTCCATGGAGATGACTCACCCAATTGCGGGTTAGACCTTTGCTTGGAGATGCAGACTGAAGGATGTTTGGAGATGCTAAGCTAAGAGATGAAGTCCTGAGTTTGCCCGGGAGAAGTTAAGAGAGGACCTAGAGACGCTTAGAGAGAAATACCCAGGGAGAAGGAAGCAAGGATGCACAGGAGCTGAGAGACAGGAGCAAAAAGACAGAAGCCCAGAGACATTTTAGAGAAGGACATTCTGAAACACAACCTGGAAGCAAAGGACCAGCAGACGCCAGCCATGTGCCTTCCCAGCTGACAGAGGTGTTTGGGGTGCCGCTGGCCATTCTTCAGTGAAAGGATCCTCTTGTTGATGCCTTAGTTTGGATACTTTTATAGCCTTAGGACTGTAAATTTGTAACCAAATAAATCCCCTTTCTAAAAGCCAATTCGTTTTTGGTATTTTGCATAATGGCAGCTCTAGCAACCTGGAACGGTGGCTTCATACTACTGGTAAGAACTTGTTTATGTTACGGTCCTGTCAATAAATGCTGATTAAGTTATGTCACTAGGAAACACTAACAGGCTCTTCAGTCAGCTTTTGCACAGATATGAGATAATGTTTTTATAGGACAGGTAAAGAAAATACATCAGAATAAGAAGTGAGGCAACTTATCCAGAGTCAGGTTTAAAGTCAGGCCTATAGCTTCAGTGGCAGAGAGATTCCAAAAGGAGCCGAGAGGTCACTCTGGTGGGCACTCTTATGCACACTTTAGACAACCCTTTTTAGGTTCTAAAGAATTGGGGTAGCTGGTGGTGGATACCTGAAACTATCAAACTACAACCCAGAACCCATGAATCTCGAAGACAGTTGTATAAAAATGTAGCTTATGAGGGGTGACAATGGGATTGGGAAAGCCATAAGGACCAAACACCACTTTGTCTAGTTTATGGATGGATGTGTAGAAAAGTAGGGGAGGGAAACAGACAGACAAAGGTACCCAGTGTTCTTTTTTACTTCAATTGCTCTTTTTCACTCTAATTATTATTCTTGTTATTTTTGTGTGTATGCTAATGAAGGTGTCAGGGATTGATTTAGGTGATGAATGTACAACTATGTAATGGTACTGTAAACAATCGAAAGTACAATTTGTTTTGTATGACTGCGTGGTATGTGAATATATCTCAATAAAATGATGATTTAAAAAAAAAAAAAAAAAAAAAAAAAATAAAGTCAGGCCTATGAGAGTCTTGAGAGGAAGGAACTGTAGGAGAAACTTCAGAATTCTAAGGGTAAAAAAACATGAGCTTCTTTATGGACCCAAATAGATTCTAAGCAACATTCAGCTTGCCAACAAGACTAAAATTTAAAAAGAAACACTGTTTCAAAGCAAATAAATTTTCCCAGCTCCTATGTATAAGAAGCTATACTTCACTAAGCTACCAAGTTTATCTTTAAGACAGTAAGAATTTTTCTTGTGCAAAGCAATTTAATATTTTAATTTTCTCTTCATGGACATTTGAAATCCTTAGTCTTTTATTTGCTTTAAACATTTTGAAACATTGCCCAGATAATTGCACAAGTCCTAAAACAAAGGTTAGAGTAAAAATTAGTGATATTTTACAAAATTCTATCAGTTTGAGGAAAAAGAATCAATAGCAAATTTACTGAAGTTTTCTTAAAAGCACACTGAATTCAAAGACTGGAAAAGAATACAAACCCTATAAAATGATTTTGGATTCATTTCCTACTGCAGAAAAGTTAAAAGTGGCTTTAGTGGCTGAGAAATTTCAAATGGAGTTGAAAGGTCAATCTGGTGGACATTCTTATGCAATATATAGATAACATCTTTCGGGTTTTAACGTACTGGAATAGCTAGAAGTAAATGCCTGAGGCTGTCAAGCTCCAACCCAGTGGCCTTGACTCTTGAAGATTATTGTTTGGCATGCGGATTGCAGGGGGTGGCGGTTTGGTGGTGAAGGGCTTGTGGATTGTGCTTTCTGTATCCAGTGTATGGATGGATGAGTAGAGGGGTGGGATGGGGGAGATGATTTGGGTGTTTTTTACTTTTGTTTTTTGTTCTTATTCTGTTTCTTTCTGATGTAGGGCAAATGTTTGGGGGTGGATTGGGGTGATGAATGCACGGCTGTGTGATGGTGCTGTGGGTGGTTGGTTGTGCATCATGGATAGTTGTATGGTGTGTGAATGTGTCTCAATAAAACTGATTTAAAAAAAATGATTCTGATGATTTCTCAAACCTTAAACAGTGCAAAAAGCTGTTTGCTTAGTTAAGATCATTGGCATTGTCAATGATTCCTTCTTCTGACTACTATCTATTAAAAATGCTCTCACTCAGGTCCTTTTTATGAGGATTCAGGGGAAAATCATTGTTCAACCCAAGTATCAAGAATAGTTGTACTATCAGTTGAAAAATTAAGTTACTGTTAGTATTGGCTACTAGAAAACTTCTAGCAGCAAGTTTAAACAGAGCACCTTACCAAAGAAGAGCTGTAATAGTTACTGAGCTGTGTCCTTCCATTGCCATTAAAGTGTTTACTTTGCCAGGTAAAAAGGAGAGAAGGGGTCTACTTAAGCACAGGAGCCTTTAGGTTTTAAGTGATTTCCCACTCACCTCTACAGAACAACAGGTACAGGGTAAAAAACTCAACCACAAAGGCTCTAGGGACTCCACGTGCTGAGGGTCCTTGCCCTGGTTCTAGAATGAAATGTGAACCACACCATGCTCCCATCACCCATCCCTGGGTGCCCTTCATTCAGGGTGATGTGGTGGAAGGAATACTCAAGTGAGAGCCAGGAAAAAGAGGCTCTAGCTTCAGCTTGGCTGTCAATTAGCTCTGTGACTCAGGAAAACCACTTTCTCCCTTTGGCCTTCAGTTATCTTAAAGTGAGGATGTTGGGCTGGATAATCTCTAAGGTTCTTCTAGAACTGATCTTAATTATAGAATGATGTTTTAGGAACAGACAGTGGGGACCCCATTTCCATTCCAGAAGTGAGTGGTCTATTCCGCCATCATGGCTGTGCCCAAAGCTCAACCATTCTAATGTATCTTCCCCATGTCGTTGACATTTTCCTGGAATTCCCTTTGTGTTCCTGCGCACTGCATTCTTCTTGTCCATAAACATCCAACCTGCAATACTCCTCCAACTGTGCAGCTCAGATTTAGGTGGTGGGGCGAAGGAGGGCTGCTAAAGCACAGCAAGGTCAGAAAAGACTTACCAAATAGTTCAATGTAGACCTCTTGAAGTGTGTGTACACTGCAGAACTGGTTCAGTTCATGGTGGATCTTGTTGAAAATGAGGGCCTTATCATAGTCGGCAGTATAGTTTTTCACTATGTCATACACTGGGAGGGAAGGAGAGATTTCAAAAAGGCAAGACTTAAAACTTGCTCAGACATAGGAGTTCCTCCTTCCTGAGGTGCTGTGACAGACAAGGGGGTGGCATGCTGGGGAAAGCACAATGGTGGTCAGGGTAACTGGAAAAACGTACCTGCATTTGGGACCAGGAAGTTCACCACTTCAATTCTATCAAAGTAGATCATCACACCACCACTATTGGGGAGGGAGAATGAACAAAAGTCACTGATAAGTTATGGAATATATATACTGCAAGTCACATAAGACTTGTGACTTGGCAGAAAAGGAGAAGAGTTCACATGAGGTTAGAAGGCATCTCGAATCTCCAAGACAAGATCTTCAGAGCTCATAGGAAAACACAACCTCCCGAGAAATCGCACCTCCTGAAAAAACCTCCATGAAGAAAAAAGTGAGAATTTTGGGGTGCCAGTAAGAAAAGGAGTACACATCTTTCGAATTGGCAATGCCTTTTTTTTTTTTTTAGGTTTTATAATTTTATTCTTCATCACACTGCCAATAAATTCTGTTCATATTTTAAATATGAAAACTCCACCGTAAGCAACACTTTAAGAATGCTAGACTGGAAGTACATACAGAGCTAGAGTTCATTTGCAAGTATTTATACAAGTGTAAAAAGAGACTACAACTTATACATACTTTACTTGATTGAAACCTTTCTTATTGTACATAAAATGTTTTATGTAGTTGATGTCCGTTTTGTTCACACTGATTTCAGTAAACTGTATTTTGTTTTTTCTGCTCAAGGTCTGCTATTGCTGTTAGTTTGTTTTCTTTCAGATCAAGAAAAGTGCTTTCATATAAAATCTTATTTTTAATTCCGTCTCTGGCAATTCTTTCTTTGATTCTTAACTTTCATAATTATACCTACAATGGAACCAGCATCCTAAAGTCACCAAAATAAATCCTCCTATTCCAATATCACATGAACTTCTAATTCTACTAGTGAATAAAAAATGTCCAAGGCCAGCCACAACAGATCCTAATGAACCATAAAATATCAGATCCAGTGCACAGGGAATGTTTTCGACATCTAAAATCCCCAGGAGTTTAAAGGGCAATTGCCCTTGTTCTCCCATGCTCTGCACCTCCCAACTGTCTGCTCATGGAGGGCTGGAGAGGTGGTAGAGCCTTGGGCTTCTCCCCGCCATCCCCAGACACCTTCCGCATGTGTTACCTTCTGTTTCCCGGGCTCGCCAGGCTCCGGCTCAGCCACCATGGGGATGAGCCTGGCAATGCCTTTCGACTAAAGCAAACAATTACAAGGAAAAGACTGTAGAAGGCCAAGTACTTCTAAGAAGTTGAAAGGCTGCTGTGGAATTCTGTGCTCAATGTTGCTCACTTGTCTTTACCACCACTTTAGGTCAGCACCCCTTACTCCCAAATTTTCATTATAAAAATTTTTCAAACATCCAGAAAAGTTGAAAGAAAAATATATCGATCCAACCAAAAAGTGAAAGAATAGTACAA